>NC_045436.1:37125499-37184735 GCF_002776525.5 Piliocolobus tephrosceles | reverse complement strand
AAGGAAGGAAGGAAGGAAGGAAGGAAGGAAGGAAGGAAGGAAGGAAGTCACCAACTTACGACAATGTGAATACTGTGAACAAAGAGTGTGAACAAAGTATTCTGAGAGCACAGAAGAGGTGGTAATTAATTTTGCCTAGGGAAGGATTATTCAAGGCTTCCTAAAAACTGGACCCTAGCAATGGGGTGTAGTGGCTCACACCTGTAATCCCAGTGCTTTGGGAGGCTGAGGCGGGAGGATTACTTGAGCCTAGGAGTTTGAGACTTGCCTGAGCAACATTACAAGATGCCGTCTCTACAAAACATTTTTTTAAAATATAAAAAACTATCCAGGCATGGTTGCACAGGCCTGTAGTACCAGCTACTCTGTAGGCTGAGGTAGGAGGATCACTTGAGCCCAAGACTTTGAGGCTGCAGTGAGCTAGGATCGTGCCACTGCATTCCAGCCTAGGCGACACAGCAAGGCCCTGTCTCTTAAGCAAAACAAATACAGACCTGGGCCCTAACAAATGGGATGGCAGTTTGCCAAGCAGACAAGAAGAAAATTCCAGATGGAAGAAATGGTATCAACCAGGCATGGAGGCACCCTGAAAGTCAAGTCATGTTCTGGGAACAGCAAATACTTCAAGTGTAGTTACAGTGGAGGATACATGGGCCATGTCTGAGGTTGAGGCTGGCTCTCACTTGTAAATGGCTTTTGAACCATGAGACTTTCACAATGAAATTCAGTGAAAAATCAATTTCTGGATTTGGAGCCTAAGAGTCCCACCATGTGTGAGTGGATACCTCTGACATCCCCCCAACCCTTGACTCCATTAGGTAAAACCAGCCATGGTTTGGGGAAGGAAATCATGACTTTCCCTGAATTTTAAAAAATTTAAAAAGCTCTGTTTGCTTTTTTTTCTTAAATAGAAAGAAGCCCCCATATGACTATGTTATTAGGAAGTCCTGAAATTTCAAGCAGTGGAGAAACATGTGTATTTCCTACTTCCTTGGAATCTATTATGTCAGCCTCTGCCATGAAAGGAAATACTCTTTGGGGCTTCTTTCCCAGCTCACATTTGCCTCAGCTGCTGGCAATGAAAGGTTCCTCTGGCACAGGGACAGTGAGGGAGGCATGTGGGACAAAGGCATGGCCCCAAAGCCAGAGGTGCCCTCTGGTGGGAGTGAGGGACATAAAGTGAGTTTTGTATACATGTATGACTATGTATTGTATTAGAGATGTTCCTATCCTTTGAGTAACTTTTTGGAAAGACTATAAAGGCTTCAACTTAAAAATCGAATCTGAGCCGAGCGCGGTGGCTCACGCCTGTAATCCCAGCACTCTGGGAGGCCGAGGCAGGCGGATCATGAGGTCAGGAGATAGAGACCATCCTGCCTAACACGGTGAAACCCCGTCTCTACTAAAAATGCAAAAAATTAGCCGGGCGAGGTGGCGGGCGCCTGTAGTCCCAGCTACTCGGGAGGCTGAGGCAGGAGAATGGTGTGAACCTGGGAGGCGGAGCTTGCAGTGAGCTGAGATCCGGCCACTGCACTCCAGCCTGGGCGACAGAGCAAGACTCCGTCTCAAAAAAAAAAAAAAAAAAAAAAATCGAATCCGAGTAATTTTTACTACCACAAACCAAAAGTACCCAAGTCTGCTTTGGACCTAGAACTACCCTGACCCCTAGCACGTGATGATCCTTGAATCAGAACTGAATACTCTCAAAGTGAGTCTCTGACTGAGGGAATTTCTATCTAATTGGTTTTCAGATTGATGTTACTAATCTTTAGACAGTTGAAGAATTTGATTATAAAAGTTAGCATAGCTTCAATGGGAACAAGAACAATGCTTCCTCCAGGACTTTTCAAGATCAAATTGGGATGTGGGGTGGTGGAGAAAATAAAATCTGTGACAGAAATGTAGATGAAAGAACGCTCTTCTTGTGGTGATGACCCCAGGGCCTCTAGCCTTCCCATCCCTAACCCTAATCTGACCCACTTCTTGATCGGCC
This sequence comes from Piliocolobus tephrosceles, assembly GCF_002776525.5. Lineage (NCBI taxonomy): Eukaryota > Metazoa > Chordata > Mammalia > Primates > Cercopithecidae > Piliocolobus > Piliocolobus tephrosceles. Next base: position 37,182,742 of record NC_045436.1, on the reverse strand, counting down.
TTTTTCTTTCCCCAAATTACACAGGATCTTCATCTGGAGATGGCAGCAGCAGAAAAGCATCCCCCAGAAATATGCAGGTTCAGGTCCACACCACTGCGATAAAGTGAGTATTGCAATAAAGCAAGTCACATTAATTTTTTAGTTTCCAAATGCATAAAAAGTTATGTTTTTTCTACAGTGTAGTCTGTTAAGTGTGCAACAACATTGTGTCTACAGAGACAATGTATATACCTTAATTTAAAACACTTTATTGCTAAAAAATGCTAATGATGGTCTGAGCCTTCCGCGAGTTGTAATGATTTTTCTGGTGGAGGGTCCTGCCTTGATGTTGATGGCTACTGACTGCTCAGGGTGGCGGCTACTGATGGTTGGGAAGGCTGTGGCAATGCCTTAAAGTAAGATCACAGTGAAATGTGTCACATTGATTGACTCTCTTCCACAAAGATTTCTCTGTAGTATATGAAGCTGTTTGATAGCATTTTACCCGCAATAGAATTCACGATTGGAGAAGATTCTCACAAAACCTGCCGCTGCTCTACCAACTATGTTTATGTAATATTCTAAATCCTCTGTTGTCGTTTCAACAACATTCATGGCATCTTCACCAGGAGTAGATTCTATCTCAAAAAAAAAAAAAAAAAAAAACCCACTTTATTTGTTCATTCAGAAGAAGCAATTTCTCAGCCACTTAATGTTTTATCATGAGATTGCAGCAATTCCATGGCATCTTCAGGCTTCACTTCTTATCCTAGTTTTCTTGCTATTTCTACCATATCTGCAGTGACTCCTCCACTCAAGTCTTGAACCTTTCAAAGTCATCCATGGGTCTTGGAATCAACTTCTTCCAAAATCCTGTTGATGCTGATATTTTGACCTCCTCCTATGAATGGGAAATGTTCTTAATGGCATCTAGAATGGTGAATTCTTCCCAGAAGATTCCTTCCCAAATTTATCAGAGGACTCACCATCTATGGCAGCTATGGCCTTACAAAATGTATGTCTTAAACAATAAGACTTGAAATTCAAAATGACTCCTTAATCCATGGGCTGCAGAATGGATGTTGTATCAGCAGGCATGAAAACATTAGTCTCCTTGTACATCTCCATCAGGGTTCTTGGGTGACCAGGTGCATTGTCAATGAGCAGTAGTATTTTTAGTGGCATCTTGTATTTTGAGCAGTAGGTCTTAATGGTGGGCTTAAAATATTCAGTAAACCATGCTATAAACAAATGTGCTAACATCCAGGCTTGGTTGTTCCACTTACAGAGCACAGGCAGAGCAGATTTAGCATAATTCTTAAGAGCTGTCATATTTTCAGAATGGTAAATAATCAGCTTTAACTTAAAGTCACCAACTACAGTAGCTTCTAACAAGGGAACCAGCATATCTTTTGAAGCTTTGAAGTCAGGCAGTGACTTCTCCTCTCTAGCTATTAAAGTCTTAGATGGCATTTTTTTTTTTTTTTTTAAGTAGAGACAGGGTTTCACCACGTTGGCCAGGCTGGTCTCAAACTCCTGACCTCAAATGATCTGCCTCAGCCTCCCATAGTGCTGAGATTACAGGCATGAGCCACTATGCCCAGTCAGATGGCATCTTCTTCCAATAGAGGACTGTTTCATCTACATTGAAAATCTATGGTTGAGTGTAGCCACCTTCATCAATGATTTGAACTAGGTCTTCTGGATAACTTGCTGCAGCTCCTACATCAGTCCTTGCTGCTTCATCTTGCACTGTTATGTTATAGAAATGGCTTTTTCCCTTAAACCTCATGAACCACCCTCTGCCAGCTTCCAATTCTTCCTCTGCAGCTTCCTCACCTATCTCAGCCTTTGTAGAATTAAAGAGAATTAAGGCCTTGCTCTGAATTAGGCTTAGGCTTAAGAGAATGCAGTGACTAGTTTGATCTTCTACCCAGACCACTGAAATTTTCTCTGTATCAACAATAATACTGCTTTGCTTTCCTGTCATTGTATGTTCACTGAGTAGCACTTTTAATTTCCTTCAAGAAATTTTTCTTTGCATTTATAACTTGGCTAAATGTTTGGCACAAGAGGCCTGGTTTTCAGCCTATCTCAGCTTTCAACTTGCCTTCCTCACAAGGCTTAATCATTTCTAGCTTTTCACTTAAAATGAGAGATATGTGACTCTTCCTTTCATTTGAACACTTAGATGCCATTGTAGGGATATGAATTGGCCTAATTTCAATATTGTCTGTATCAGGGAATAGAGAGGCCTGAAGACAGGGAGAGGGATGGGGAATGGCCTGTCGGTGAAGTAGTCAGAACACACACAATGTTTATCAATTAAGTTCACTGTCTTCCGTGAGCATGGTTTCAGGCACCCCAAAACAATTACAACAGTAAGATCAAAGATCACTGATCACAGATCACCATAACAGGCACAGTAATATTGAGAACATTTGAAATATTGTGAGAATTATCAAAATGTAATGCAGAGACACAAAGTAAACATGTGCTGTTGGAAAAATGATAACAATAGACTGGTTCGATGCAATGGTTGCCACTTCAATTTGTTTAAAAAAAAAAAAAAAGCAATACCTGTAAAGTGCAATAAAGCAAAGTGCAACCAAACAAGGCATGCCTGTATTTTAAAATTCCATTAAACTTTTTTTAAAGAAAGGAATATGCATATATTCACTTCTGGAAAATTTCATTGAAATGTATTATTTATTACTTGCTATTGTAAGTAGTCCTTGTTGCTTAATTTTAAAATGTCTCTGCTCCTTCTCCAATCCCACCCCCAACTGCAGACAGCTTTTAGGATAATAATACTCACATGTCTGTAAAGCACTCTGAGATCCTTGGCTAGAAGGTTCTATATCAAAGCAAAGAATATTTTGTTTTATTGATTTTTCACTAACACATGAAGCAATTTTCTGGAAATGGGAATATACCAAATATTTACCTTGTTTAGTTCTTTTTCTTTTATAGTATGTTGCAAGGAATACCATAGATAAAAGTAAGACGACCAATAAAATCAAAGGGATCAACACCATCAGTATAAACTCTAACTGATTTTCATCCGGAGCAATGTTGGTAGCATTTATATTTGCAGTTAATGTTTCTGTGGCGGTCACTGCAGCAAATATGCTTGGAGTAGTCACTTCATTTGGTCTTTCAGATTCCTCAGTTATATCTCCTGAGTGTTCTAATTCCTCAAAATTACCTGTGGGAACAGATACAAAATTGAGATTGCCATGGAGACAAAGTTAGTATGTTATATTGTCAATGATTTTTAAATTACTCCTAGATACATTCTGTGATAAACTTGACCCATTATACCTGGGCTCCAAGCTAGGTGTGACACAGAGCATTGATTTAACATAAATGAAGCTCAAGCTGGGAGTGTATTGAACATGGAATCAGAGCTCAGAGAACAACCTTGTGCAAAGGTAGGCAGTTTTGCATTGACCAGACATTTTAGATGCGCTTAAGCAAAGGACATTAGGAAGCTGTCCCAGGTTAAGGGTGATGTTCCAAGCCAAGTTATGTGATATTACAGGACGTCTCCTGTAGGATATGATAATATTTTAATAAAATGTCTGAATCAATTTAAATTCACATTTATTAAAAGTTAAGTACATGCCATACAGCACTTTTAGATGTAAACAAATGCACTCTGTGTCCTAATTTTTTTTTTTTTTTTTTTTTTTTGAGGCAGAGTCTTGCTCCATTGCCCCAGCTGGAGTGCAGTGGCATGAACTCAGCTCACTGCAACTTTCACCTCCTGGGTTCAAGCAATTCTCGTGCCTCAGCCTCCAGAGTAGCTGGGCTTACAGGCGCACGCCACCACACCCAGCTACTTTTTGTATTTTTAGTAGAGACGGGGTTTCACCACGTTGGCCAGGCCGGTCTCGAACTCCATGGCTCAAGTGATCCACCTGCCGCAGTCTACCAAAGTGCTAGAATTGCAGGTGTGAGCCACCGCCCCTGTCTGTGTCCTAATATTTAAATAAAAGGTTACCTATCAATGGAAAATAATTCTTTGAAAATGAATTGACTGTGCTGGGCGCAGTGGCTCACGCCTGTAATCCCAGCACTTTGGGAGGCTGAGATGGGTGGATCGCCTGAGGTTAGGAGTTCGAGACCAGCCTGACCAACATGGTGAAACCTGGTCTCTACTAAAATACAAAAGTTAGCCAGGCATAGTGGTGGCTGCCTGTAATCTCAGCTACTTGGGAGGCTGAGGTGGGAGAATCACTTGAAACCAGGAGGTGGAAGTTGCAGTGAGCCGAGATTGTGCCATTGCACTCCAGCTTGGCAACAGAGCAAGACTCTGTCAAAAGAAGAAAGAAAGAAAGAAAGAAAGAAAGAGAGAAAGGGAGGAAGGGAGGAAAGGAGGAAAGGAGCAAAGGAGGAAAGGAAGAAAGGAGGAAAAAGGAGGGAGGGAGGGAAGGAAGGAAGGAAGGAAGGAAGGAAGGAAGGAAGGAAGGAAGGAAGGAAATGAAAGTTGGTTTCCCTAATGTCAAACTGTAAGTAACTTTATTCTATATGAACCTCAGAATATATTGAAAAACTATCCTGGCTGGGCGTAGTGGCCCATGCCTGTAATCCCAACAGTTTGGGAGGCCAAGGAGGGCAGGTCATCTGAGGTCAGGAGTTTAAGACCAGCCTGACTAACATGGTGAAACCTGTCTTTACTAAAAATACAAAAATTAGCCGGGCGTGGTGGCACATGCCTGTAATCCCAGCTACTTGGGAGGCTGAGGCAAGAGAATCACTTGAACTCAGGAAGCAGAGGTTGCAGTCAGCGAAGATCGTGCCATTGCACTTCAGCCTGGGCAACAAGAGCGAAACTCCATCTCAAAAAAAAAAGAAAAAGAAAAGGAAAATAAAACCCATCAGGATGGGAAAGGACTACTGACTTGATGACTATCTGAAAAACTTTTCCTTACCTGACTAAGCAGTAGTCATGGTAAGGTAAGCTGAAGGTCTTTTTCCTAATATCATGTAATGTTGCCTACCTTTCAGAAGGGGCCAGCTGAAGAAAATACCTTGTAAGTTATCAAATGAGATAATTTATAAGAAATTATAAGAATTTATAAGCAAGTTCTTCTAAGGTGAAAGGAACTATGCAAATAGAGAAGTCAGCTGCTTTAAAGCACACTCTGTGGTGTAGGTTAGGCAATTACTGCAAAGAATGATCGAACTGGACAATATAGAGCCAATTCAATAGTTCATCTATCTTCATAATCCTGTAACAATGGAGCCATCTGATTTTGGTTGAAACAAAAATGTTTGGTCACTGCTATGAATTGAATGTTTGTATTCCCCTCTAGTTCATATATTGAAGCCCTAATCCTCAATGTGATGGATTAGGGCTAAGAGGTGAGGCCTTTGAGACATCATTAGGTTTAGATGAGGTCATGAGAGTGGGGCCCCTGTGATGGGATTATTGCTCCTACGAGAAGATAAGAAAACCAGAGTTCTCTCTCCTTGCCATATGTGGATACGGAAAGAAGGTGGCGACTGCAGGCCAGGAAGAGAGTTCTCACCAAATACTGAATCTTTGATCTTGAACTTCCCAGCCTCCAGAACTGCGAGAAATAAATGTCTGTTGTTTAAGTCTCGCAGTTTGTGGTATTTGAGCTAAGACAATAAGAATCTAATTGTGTTGATTGTATGAATAAATACTTCAGTCTCCCACAGCAGGGAATTCATTTGATAATCCCTTTAGTAAATGCAACCCCAAACCATCAGAATCAATTACAAACTGCAGAGTAAACTCACCGGTGTTTCTCACGTGTATATGCCAGAGGCAGGATTGAAAAAATAACTACCAAGTTTTGAAGAGAGGAGGGGCTTCAAGATGGCTGACTAGATGCATCTGGCACTCACCTCCTTCACAAAAAATAACAAAAGTAGTGAGTAGACAAGCTACATTTTGAATTGATCATTTAAGAGAGAACACTGGAATTCAACAGAGTAGTGACAGAAAACACTTAAGGCAAGGAAGGAGAGGGAAATAAGACATCCTTCTTGGCTGACAATGTTTGAGAGCCTGGAGAAGCTCCCCAATGTGAGGAAAGGGTAAGTGGTCCATATTTCCACTGCAGACTCCTGCAGCTTAGCTATGGGAGAGCCCCTCAACTATCACAGACCCTGAGACTAACATTGAGAGCTGCCTGTAGACTGTGCAATGGCATTTCTCCAGAGAGGGATCTTATGCGGAGTCTCACACACCCCTGAGCCCTAGTGGCTGCAGCACAGTGCCGCTGTGAGGGCCCAGCCCCCACCAGACTGTATCCTGCCCTAGGGCCCAACAGCCCCTGCATCTCCATGTCTCTGGAGCCCCTGCCTGCAGCCACCACTGCTGCTGGCTGCTGCTGCCAGGGCCAAGGTAGGAGCCACTGGCAGCACCCCTCCCCCGATCCCTGGCCAGCAGAGGGGCACTCACACATGTTTATGTGCCTCAAGGACAAACTCCACTGTTCGCAGCTAATTGCTGCCATAAACTGCTGCTGCTGGGGCCAAAGCATGAGCAAAGCATACCCCTGCCCCAGCTGGCTGCCTATGGTTGCTCCCACCAAAAGCAATCCCATCCTCCGCAGTAGTGGGCAGCAGTGTGGTCACTGCTGCCTTCACCTGAGCTTTCCATCAGCAGCCTGGGGATTGCTTCACTGCTGCCTTTTATAGCCAGACTGCATGCACCACCAGAGAGTCAGAGAACAGGTCTGCACAGGCCTGCTCTCTCCCAGTGCAGTACTTGAGCATGCCACTTGGGGCCTGGGGATTGCCCAGCCCAGTTCAGTCCATCACCACTGATACAACAGCATTCCTCCCAGAGGCCTAAGGTTGTGACTACCCATTCTGCTGCTACCATCATAGTTGGCATCCACCCTCATGTACCAGCTACAGGCCTGGGGACTGGCCTGCCCAGTCCATTGCAACCACTGCCAACACCAGCACAGGTACTTGGGACCCAGAGTGTTGACCTGCCAACACCCACACCAATCTGCCTACCTGCCTGGTTAACCACTACCATTTCTAGCACCCAAGCAAGACACCTGGAGGCCAAAGAACCAGCCTGCCTGGACACACTAACACCAGTGCCAGTGTATGCTGTCTCGGGACCCAGGGACAGATATGTCCAATCCACCTCTGTCACCACTGGGGCCCGAAGGCTGGCCCATCTGGTATCCTAGTCCCCAGCAAAACTTCGCCACAGCCTCCACTAACAACCATATCCTAAGCTTCTGGGGAAGCCACAGATACTACTGACACTGGTTCCAGCAAAATAAATCATATGAAGACTACACTAATGTACATACCCAGAATCAAAGCCAAAGCACTCTACCTAACCAACATCATAGAAACACCTTACTTTCATAGGGGAGAACTTTTTCCTCTCCTATGAAAGTAAATTCAGAGGCCAGGAGCAGTGGCTCATGCCTGTAATCTCAGCACTTTGGAAGGCTGAGGCAGGCAGATCACCTGAGGTCGAGAGTTTGAGACCAACCTGACCAACTAAAAATACAAAATTAGCCAGGCGTGGTGGTGCATGCCTGCAATCCCAGCTACTTGGGAGGCTGAGGCAGGAGAATCGCTTGAACCTGGGAGGTGGAGGTTGCAGTGAACCAAGATCACGCCATTGCGCTCCAGCCATGAGAGGATACAGAAAAACAATACCCAAATTAGAAAAAAATTCAGGGTATGAATGAGAGAAGTTCACCAAAGAGATAGAGATAATAAAAAAGAACCAAACAGATTCTGGACCTGAAGAATTCATAAAATAAAATACACTTGAAAGCTTCAACAATAGACTAAATTAAGCAGAAGGAAGAATCTCAGAATTTGAAGACAGGTCTTTTGAAATAACCTAGTCAGATAAAAATAAAGAAAAAAGAATGCGAAAAGCTTATGTGACATATGGGATACCATAAAGCAAGAAGGCAAAGAGAAAATGAGTGTTAGAAAACCTATTTAATGAAACACGGCCAGATGCAGTGGCTCATGCCTCTAATCACAACACTTTGGGAGGTCGAGGAGGGAAGGCTGCTTGAGCTCATGAGTTCAAGGCCAGCCTGGGCAAATGGCAAAATCCCATCTCTACTAAAAATACAAAAATTAGCTAGGTGTCATGGCATGCTCCTGTAATCCCAGCTACTCAGGAGGCTAAGGCAGGAGGATCGTCTGAGCCCTGGAGGCAGAGGTTGCAGTGAGCTGAGATTGTGCCACTGTACTTCAGCCTTAGCAACAGAGTCAGATCCTGCCTTAAAAAAAAAAGAAAAGAAAAAGAAGACCTATTTAATGAAACAACAGATGAAACTTCCCAAGTCTAGCAAGAGATTTAGACATCCAGATACAGGAAGCCCAGAATTCTCCAAATAGATACAATTCAACAAAGGACTTCTCCACAGCACATTACAGTCAAATTGTCGAACATCAAAGACAAAGAAAGAATCTAAAATTAGCAAGAGAAAAGCATGTAGTCACCTATAAAGGAACCACTGTCAGACTAACAGTTAATTTCTCCACAGAAATCTTATAGGCCAGGAGAGAATGGGATGACATATTCAAAGGACTGAAAGAAAACAAAACAACAACAAAAACGCTGTTATCCAAGGATTCTCTACCCAGCAAAGTTATCCTTCAAAAACAAAGGAAAAACAAAGTCTTTCCCAGACATACAAAAGCTGAGGGAATTCATTACCACTAGACTGGCCCTAAAAGAAATGCTTAAGGGAGTCCACTGAGAAGCAAAAGAACAATATCTATCATCATGAAAACACATGAAAATACAAAACCCACTGGTAGAGCAAACACACACACACAAGGAAAGGACTAAAATGTTACCACTACAGAAAACCACCAAACCGTAATAAAGACAAATAAGAGAGAAAGAAAGGAACAGTGGATAGACAAAACAATCATAAATCAATTAATAAAATGAGAGGAAGGAGCCCTGATATATAAATAATAATCTTAACTGTCAATGGATTAAACTGTCCACTTAAAAGATACAGACTGGCTGAATGGATTTAAAAAACACACAGACACAACAACACAACTACATGCTGCCTACAAAAAGCTCATCTCTCCTATAAAGATACATATAGACTGAAAGTAAAGGGATGGGAAAAGATATTCCATACAAACAGAAGCCAAAAGCAAGCATGAGTAGCTATATTTATGTCAAATAAAACTGACTTCAAGTCAAAAACAGAAGAAACAGACAAAAAGGTCATTATATAATAATAAAGTGATATATTCAGCAAGAGAATATAGCAATTCTAAACATATATGCACCTAACACTGGGAGCACTCAGATATATAAAGCAAATATTATTAGATCTAAAGGGATAGGTAGAGTCTAATACAAGAGTTGAGAAATAGAACACCCACTCTCAGCATTAAACAGATCATCTAGATAAAAAAATAATAATAACAAAGAAACATTAGATTTAAATGGCACCTTACACCAAATGGACCTAAAAGAACATTTACAGAACATTTCATCAAATAGTGCAAGAATATACATTCTTCTCATCAACACATGGAACATTTTCCAGGATAAACAATGTTAGAACACAAAACAAGCTCAACACATTTTTAAAAATTGAAATCATATCAAATATCTTCTCAGACCACAATGGAATAAAACTACAAGTCAATAACAAGAAGAACTTTGGAGACTGTACAAGTACATGGAAATTAAATAGGAAAATTTTTAAAAAGGCTTGAAACAAATAAAAATGGAAACACACCATATTAAAACCTATGGTATACAGCAAAAGCAGTGCTAAGAGGTAAGTTTATAGTAACTACCTACATCAAAGAAGTAGAAAGATTTTAAGTAGACAATCTAGTGATGCATCTCAAGGAACTAGAAAAGCAAGAGCAAATCAAATCCAAAGTTAATAGTAGGAAAGAAATAATAAAGATCAGAGCAGAACTAAATGAAATAGACTAAAAACAAACAAACAAAAAACAAACAATACTATGATGAGATATGATCTCATTGAATGGTTATTTTTGGGCACAGTGGGTTATACCTATAATCTCAGCATTTTTGGAGGTCAAGGCAGGAGGATCACCTGAGGTCAGGAGTTTGAGACCAGTCTGGACAGCTAAAAATACAAAATTTTTTAGCTCTACTAAAAATATAAAAACTAGCTGGGCATGGTGACACACGTCTGTAGTTCCAGCTACTTGGGAGGCTGAGGCAGGAGGATCACTTCAACCCAGGAGCTAGAGGTTGCAGTGAACTGAGATCACACCACTGCACTCCAGCCTGGGTGACAGAGCAAGATTCCATCTCAAAAGAAAAGGAAAAAAAAAAGGTCATTTTTGAAAAGGCAGAAGCAGTAGATGCTGGCAAGGATGCAGAGATAAGGGAACTCTTACACACTGCTGGTGGGAGTGTAAATTAGTACAGCCTCTATGGAAAACAGTGTGGCAATTTCTCAAAAAACCAACAATAGAACTACCACACAATCCGTAATCTCACAACGGGATATTTATCCAAAGGAAAATAAATCAATATATCAAAGGAATAATTGCACTCGCATGTTCATTGCAGCACTATTCACAATAGCCAAGATATGAAATCAACCGAAGTATCTATCAGTGGATGAATGGATAAAGAAAATGTGGTATATATACACAATGGAATACTATTCAGTCATAAAAAAGAATGAAATCATGTCTTATGCTGAAAGATAGAGCTGGAGGTCATTATTTTAAGTAAAATAAGACAGGTACAGAAAGACAAATACCTTATGTGGTAGCTAAAAAAGTTGATCTTATGAAGGTAGAGAGTAGAATTATAAATACCAGAGGCTGGGAAGGGTATGTGGGTAAGAGCAGGGGAAGAAGAGAGGGTGGTTAATGGGTAGAAACATACAGTTAGATAGACAGTATAAGTTATAATGCTCCATAGTAGAGGAGAATGACTGTAGTTAACAATAATATATTTTATATTTCAAAGTAGCTAGAAGACAGGACTTGAAATCTTCTCAGCACACAGAAATGATAAATACTCAAAGTGATGGCTACCCCAAATACACTGACTTGATCATTATAGATTCTATCCATGTAACAAAAAATACACATGTGCCCTATAAGTATATAAAATATTATGTATCAATAAAAATCTACCACTTATTGATCTCTGCCTTCTGAGTTAAGCGGCTTTGTCCTACATTTACAGTAGTCCCCCATTATCCAAGGGCAACATGTTTCAAGGCCCCAAAAGATGCCTGAAATTATGGGTAGAACTGAACCCCACATACACTGTTTTTTTCTAAACACACCTATGATAAAGTTTAATTTTGTAAATTAGGCCCAGTAAGCAATGAACAATAACTAGTAATAAAATAGAACAATTACAACAATATACTATAATAAAAGTATGTGCATGTGATCTCTCTCTCAAAATATCTTATTATACTATACTATTTTTGGCCACGGTTGACCATGGGTAACTGAAACCATGAAAAACAAAACTGTGGATAAGGGGGGACTACTGTATATGTCTTTAAAATTGGGTGAGTCAATAATGTATTCACATATATGTTAAAGCCTTTGATATGTCATGTATCAACCTGGACTAGTAAACGACATTTGTCTTCCAGAAAACCTCCTCATTAAAATGATTCTGCTTGAAGAGCTACTGCAGCCAGATCAAATAGCATCTTTCACTGGTGACCTCAGCCAGTGAAGACTGGTACATATGGGTAGGATGAGGTTGGGTGTGGGGTGGGGAATGGGGTTGGTGGTTGGTGCAGCTGGTGGTGATAATCCTTATACCTAGAGGTCAGTGAACCTTCCTTGAGTATCCAGACCCCGTCCCCCTTCACTTTACTTCTTTTGGTTACTTCTATGAATACTGTAGCTGCTGCTAATATTTCAGCATCTTTTTTTGAGAATTTACTAAGAACCAATCTCTGTGCTCTGCCTTGTACCCGGATTATCTCATTTTGTCCTCACCATTTGTTCAGAGAGACACTAGGGCAAAGAGGTTACACAACTTGCCTAAGATCACAGAGCTCACATGGAGGAGTGATGATTTGAAACCAGGGGGCCAATGGCAGAACCAGAGCTTATAACCCTCCCTCAGGGTTTTCCCTCCCTCAGGGAGGAATGCAATGCTTGCAAATCATAAAGTTTGGCGTAAAGTGGTGAATGAGAGGGAACCTCCTGCTCCCATTCCTCCGCCTATCCTAGGAGGTGGCTGTCTGGCACAAGGCAGTACAGAGGAAAGGGTTCCCAGAAACCTCGGCTTTACTGGGGCTCTTGCTAAGGCTCCTCAGCCCAGATGCGCTCCCAGCAAAGCTGCCCAGGAGGACAGGGTCTTTTCAGCGCCTCTCTGGGGAAGGTGAATGAAGTCCCCAGAAGAACACTTTGCACTCTTAGTCACCATTTGACCCGTGGCCCCGGGAAGAGAGAAAATAGGAAAGGAAACAAGCTAATAAGAATAATGGGGACATCTAGACAATCGGGAATAAAAGAGAAATGGAAAGAAGCATACCAGATGGTCCTGGCCTGTGTATATTTACTTTTCAGCATAAGACAATGCTGTTCACAGGTGGCCCTTGGTGGTGGAAGGTGGAGTTAAAGAGGCTGAAAGTTCTCTCTGCAATGCCCACCTCCCACATGCCCTCACATATGTTTCCTGCATTAAGCATCATTTGCTGTCTCAGATGCTCTAGTAGCTATTTAAATAAATGAGAATCAAGGGATTGTTCTTGTTCTCTCTCTCTCTCTCTCTCTCTCCCTCCCCCCCTCCCCCCCCCAACTCTAAGATTGCTTCAAAATAATAAATAACAGTAACTGGGATGTATTGAATGCTAGCTACTAGGATAAACATGTGCTATCTAATTCGATCTTCACAACTTTATTGTCCACATTTTACAGATGAAGAAACTGAATCTTGAATGTCTTGCCCTGGGGTGCAATCCTGTCATTTACATTGTTAATTTCTATTGGGTTTTGAAGGTGCATTTCCTCAAGCATAGGTGACAAATAACAGATGAGGGTCTGGACATAGCTCGGCCACTTCGTACTTATAGAATTTGGACAATTTACTTTTCCCTTAATGACTTAATACTCTAATCTGTACAACTAAGGAGTGATCCCCAAGGTCCCACCTATTTCCGCATCTCTGTTGATTCCAAAGTGTCTACCTTGTTTTTAAGTAAAGTTTTTGAATAGGTAATCTGCACATGGTGCTTAGTTCAGAAAGGAAGCTTCACTACCACCCTTTCCCCAAGCTACTCAGTTTCCTTCCCCAGAAGTAACCACCGTTTCTGCTCCTTTGAGAGAAACTCTATGCATATACAAATGTAAGTATTGTTTCCTGTTTTCTCTTTTTAACACAAATGGTAGCACAATTTATATACTTTCCGCCCCTTGCTTTTTTCACTTAAAATTTTATCTTGAAGATCATTCCATGACTGTATAGAGAGCTTTTTTCCCCATTATTTGAATGTATTATAATCTATTCCTATTGATAGAGATTTAGGTTCTGTTGTGTTTCCAACAATACTGCAATAAACCTCTCTGTTCATCCTTCAGTTTACACGCAGGCAAGCACGTTCTACAGTGTATCTAAAAATGGGGAGAGCATGAGAGGGTGTTAGGTGCAGGGTAAGGGGGCACAGCATCAAACTACTCTTGGTGGTCTGATCTGAAAACTTCTCTAAGATAACCCTAGTACTCCAGTTTTCACATAATGAGAATTGGCAGAAACTAAGGGAAGAACCGAGTGTGCAGGGAGTCTGGGATGTCAAAGGGAGGGAAGTTGAAAACACTGGAGACCGGTTCTAAGAGTCTGTGCAGGGAGGAATCAGATGTCATCAGAAGGGGGATGGCAAACAAAGACGAGCCATAGAATCAGATCAGCAGCCAGGAGCGGGTTGCCAAGGTGACAAGGGTAAGAGTTAGGTAGAAAATCAGAAGTGTACAACGACAAGGTGGAAAACAGAGGAGGTGCCAAAGGCCATAAAAGTATGGATGCAGAGGGCAGCTTGAGGGATTTTACCCAAAAACATGACATTTTCCCCAAAAACATAGTCCCTCCCGTGGCCTATGGGTTAATAGCCACTCTTGATCCAGTGCACATGAGGCCCCCTAAAACCACTGTACAGCCTCACACACCCCTTGTGGGGCTACAGCCTTTTTAAGGAAACACTTAACTAAGGCCCATAATCATCCACGGAGATTTCCTGCGGGCGGCATCCTGGGATTCTTGGGTGAACGTGACCTTTTACAACCTTGGGAGTCCAGCCACCACGAAGGAAGGCAGAACTCTCTTTCAGGAAAGAAGTCTGGAGATGAACCCTCCAGAACATGCAGGGGTACTTCCTGTGCTGTGCTCCAGGACTCCAAGGATGTAACCATGGCACCGTGGAAGGAAGACAGGATTTGAATTCAGAATAGCTGGGCTTGAGACTGGCTGCTGCCCTCTGCACCCTTGGGGCCTGGGAAGAATTCCCTCTCTCTTTAATTCTCCATTTCCTAAAAGTCAAAAAAGTAGGCCTTTTGCTCTGTCTAGCCCATAGTGTTTGCATGAAAGTAAATGAAATAAGAACTGTGAAAATGCTTTAGGAGCCATAAAGCACCACACACAGGCCAGGTATTTGTGTCCTTGTTAATTTCCTTCATCCATCACCTGTTCTCTTTCCCCCATCTCTGTGCTTGCCTGTTTCTCTGCTGTTCCCCAGAAGGTTAATCTGCCTGGTATAACTTCCTCATTTTATTGCTGCTTTACTTCCTTATCTAAATTTGGGCATATTTCAGGGTAAAAGAGGTGGGGCTAGAGGTAAAACTAGCAAAGCTGCAGAAGACAGGGATAGGACGTAGGGTGAGAGGGCAAAGAGAGAGGCATTAACAAGCAAAAGAATAGAAGAGAAGAAATAAGGAAGACAACAGGTTAGAAGCAGAAAGGTGTGTAAAGATCAGTCTTGCGTGGCTTCACGCCCTGCACGTGTGAGGGCGTGAAGCCAGTGTTATCACACCCAGTGTGATCACTGGGTGTGAGGGCCGAGGCTGGTGGCCTCATAAGCTGCAGATTTGGCAGAAGTCCCTCCTGTTTGGTGGCCAAGTCACAGTCATCTCAAGTGACCCCAACACAAACTCTCTCAGGAAGTCTCCCTCCGTTTCACCATTTATCTTTCTCTGTGCTCAGATAATGTAGCATTTTAAAGAGATAATGGAAGTGGTCAGTCATGTGAATGATGAAACTAAGCTGCAATACTTCACTTTATTGTTAATCCAAAAATCTTAAGATCACTCGATAATGAACTGCACATATATTGACAATATTCACGCAAACACATCTGGGACTCATCTTTCACACATCTGGTGAGGATGTCTGGGGAAATCCTTGTAAGTGGGAAGAAATGTTTGAGGTAACGCCTGGCAGCCCCAACAGCTGGGCAGCACAACGTCCCCATTATCGCTGCTCAGGGCATTATCACTAAATGGAAATGACTCTGCTTCTCAGGGAAGCAAACTAGCTAACTTCTCTTTTTCTGAAAGTGAAACAAATGTGCAACCAACACGTACGTGCACTATTTACAAGAGCAAAGACATGGAACCAACCCAAATGCCCATCAGTGATAGACTGGATAAAGAAAATGTGGTACATATACACCATGGAATACTATGCAACCATAAAAAAGAATGAGATCATGCCCTTTGCAGGGACATGGATGAAGCTGGAAGCCATCATTCTCAGCAAACTAACACAGGAACAGAAAACCAAACACCAAATATTCTCACTCATAAATGGGAGTTGAACAATGAGAACACATGGACACATGGAGGGGAACATCACACACTGGGGCCTGTCGGGGGTTGGGGTGCAAGGGGAGGGAGAGCATTAGGACAAATATCTAATGCATGCGGGGCTTAAAACCTATATGATGGGTTGATAGGTGCAGCAAACCGCCATGGCACACATATACCTATGTAACAAACCTGCACACTGGAACTTAAAGTAAAATTTTTTAAAAAAGCTTAATTAACACAAAAATATGTTTAAAAAAGTGCAAGCAAGCTCTAGCTTTTAAAGTTAGAAGACGAAGAAAGTATTATAAACTGACTGAAAGACTGTCACACTAATAATACAATGTGAAATAAAACAATGACAAGAGAATGCTACTAAACTCAGGATGTCATGAAGTATGTTGGACCACAGTCAGATGCCCCATTCTTTCATTTGTCAATTATGTGAACTCCATGCACCAATTATTTAAACAATTTTACAGTTAAGATGGTGAAATGAAAGAAAACATGTCAGATGTCAAGGCTTCAAACTCTTCCCTGCTTTGTGGAGTAAATGACAAGTTTGAATTTCAGGATGATCAAGAAAGCAAACCCAAAAGCCTGACTCCTTTTCATTCTCTCCTGTACCTCGGTATACAACGAACAGCCTTGATTAGCATTAGGAGGAGGAGAGAAAAACAAACCAAGGAGTCTTCCAGTGGTTCTCAGCCTAGTCTGTACATAGAATCACTGAGGCATCTTCCAATAACCTGATGCCCACACCATACCCCAAACTCATTACATCAAAATACCTGAGGGTACAGCTTCTAGGGAGGCCGAAGCAAGGAGGATCACTTGAGTCCAGTCCAAGGCTGTGTGGGCTATGATCACACCACTGCACTCTAGCCTGGTAACAGAGCAAGACCCTGTTCTAAATATCAATCAATCAAAATATTTAGGGGTAGAACCCAGGCCTCAATAATTTTTACAGTTTTCCTTGTGGCTCCAGGCTGCAGCTGAAGTTGAGACTCACTTCTCCAGACCCTGCCCACTTCTGGCCTCCCCTGAGCCATACCAAATCATTCCCTGTCTTGTTCTCTATGCTCCTTGGTGAAATTGAGAAGAATCAGAGGTCAAGGAGTTGGATGCCAAAGGCTTGCCTAGCAGCTGCCAACTCTATCACCAGAACACAGTAGCTTAAAAATCATCACTGAAGTCTCAAGAACCTGGAAGAGTCTAGCTAGGACACACTGAGAGAGTACTGTGACCATCACACCTTCCCGAATAAGTCTGAATTAGAGAGATGCATGCCAGGGTTTAAACCCGGCATATCCAGAAAATGTTATTGCTAATAGAACAACTATCAGCAATAGCTTTGGTTGGTGCTTTAAGCCAGTGGTCCTCAAACCTCAGTGTGTATTGGAAACACCTACAGGGGTTCTTAAAGCACAGACTGCTGGGCATAGTCTTATACTTTCTGATGTAATAGGTCTGGAAGGGGGCCCAAGAATTTGCTTTTTTTTTGAGACAGGGTCTCACTCGGTTGCCCAGCCTGGAGTGCAGTGGTATGAACATGGCTCACTGCAGCCTTGCACTCCTGGGCTCAAGCAATCCTCCCACCTCAGCCCACCAAGTAGGTGGGACTACAGACGTGCACCACCACGCCTGACTAACTTTTGTATTATTTGTAGAGACAGGGAGTCTCGCTTTGTTACCCAGGCTGGCCTCAAACTAATGGTCTCAAGCAATCCTCCTGCTTCAGCCTCCCAAAGTGCTAGGATTACAGGCATGAGCCACCAAGTCCTACCAGAATTTGCATTTTTAGCAAGTAATTAGGTTGTGCTGATGCTGCTGGCCTGCAGGTCATACCGGTTGAAGTTGCTCAAACAATCTCATTTAGTTGTGTCTAATTATCAGTCACACCTGTTGTTGTTCTCCACATATACTGTGCATCAGCATCACCTGGGAAGTTTTTAAGCCCTAACTAAATTAGTTATTTGAGAATATCTGAGGGGGTGGCCTGGGTAACAGTATTTCTTAAAAGCTCCCCAAATAACTGCAGTAAGTATGTATGTTAGGTTGAGAATTACTGAGTTAAATAATAACTGAGTGGACTTTATTTGAATTTGCCATTGTTCATGAAGACAGTCCTCATTAGTTTTAAATGTGATTAGAGAACCCTACACAGAAGCCTTTGGGAACAACATTAATAGAGTATGCACCATTAAATAGTTTAACTCTTCAGTTGATCTCTTTTTAAAACTCAATTGTTCAGCATCTGTGGAATCTGATTGTGATGTGGTCAGGAACAGAATGGAACTAAGATGAGAATAACCATGCCAGACTCTTCAGGACACAGCCTGGCTGTGGGAGGCTGATGTTTGCATAGAGACAGTAACTGCAAGTGGATGGATGACATCACTGGGACACTGTTGCTCATGGACCACAGACAGCGGTGCTGGGACACCAGTGCTCACAGACTATAGATGGTGGTGATGGGACACCATTGCTCGTGGACTGCATACAGTGGCACTGGGACACTATTGCTCATGGACTGCAGACAGTGCTTTGAGGACATTGATGTTCATGGACTACAGATGCTGCTCTGAAGTGCTCTGCACTTTTCTCTAGTTCACTTCATTTCCAAATGATACTAACTTATTGTTTATTTTCTGGAATTACTTCATTTGTGTGCTTGTCTGCCATCTGTCTCCTTCACTGTTTAGAACGTATCCCCAGCACCTGCAACCCCATCTGCTGTGTGTGGAAGGAATGACTGAAGGTAATGTCCAATAGGCCTGGTGGGTCTGTGGTGAAATTGCCAGTCACGCTCTCACGTTTTTCTCCAGAGTTTGATCTCCTCCTTCCCCTAACAACTTTCTTTCAGTCATACATACACGGTGTATCTCTAGTCACAAAGAAACAGAAATCTAAAGTGGTTTTCTCTCAAAAAGCTATCTAAATTTTTCAAACATACTAGGGAATGGAGGAATTGCTTAACAACAACTTATGCATCCTAAATGATGAAATTTCATGTTTATCGTTTTTTTGGCAGGAGCAATGAGGGTGGTTCACGCATTTGCCCCCATGTAAAGGTCAGGTGACTTGATTCTCTCTGGGAGCAGGACTCAAGGAGAGGAGGGATTGCTGTTTTCTTACAAGCTCAGTTGTTCTGCATATTTGCCAATTTTATTAAGTGAAAGTCTTCCCCTAATATGTCTTTTTTTCCTGACTAATTTACTGGAGAAGATATGGACAGAATAAATAGGTGGTTGAACAGATACAAGGCAGAAGCATTGAAGGTTAATGGCAGTTTGTAAGTACAGGAAGGTATTTGAGATCATCAAGCAATGCCTGTGTTTTGTACACCTTGTCTCTTCAGCCACCAGATAACTAGAGGTGATGATGCCTTTCATCAAAAGAATATAAAGAAAGGATGCTTTTTCCTAGTTTTGAGGAGGTTATCTGGTAAAACACTTTCAGCCAGTAGTCTGTTCTGGGAAATTACTTGTGAGGCTGTGTTGTATTTTTACCTCCTTAAACTGAGAAGCACACCTGCAATTGTAATTTACTATCAGATTAAAACATGTTTTACAATGGGGAGACCCACAATGTTCCAATGTCTTTTTCATTTTCAACTTTTATTTTGATGTCTTTTTAAGAGAAAGCTTGCTCACATTTAATCAGATTTGCTCAGGCCCTAAAGCTGTTTCTGGTTTGAAGTCACTCACTTTAGGAAGCCACATGTTTGACCACCTGACTATCTTTTTATACACTGGATTCCTACAGTGGCCTGTAGCACCTGGCAGTTTTAAAGAATGTGTATTTTTATGAGACAGAATACAGATACATTTTAAAACCTTAAAAAAGTTCTTCATACCATAAATGAGACAAGCCACATGAAAGTGCTTTGAAATGAAAAAAAAAAAAAAAAGGATTGTTAAATGATAGTTATTGCCAAACTGAATACTTTCCTATTTTTATTTTATTTCTATTTCTTTTATTATATATCTTCTTTTCAAGGGCCGATTTCAAAATTGCAATTGAAAAGAGTAACTTGAAAACAGACACTCCCAGCCATGCCCTTGCCTCAAGACATCTGCCGTCTCCCTGGCCTCTGAGGCAGGGTGGGAAGACACCACCACCCCATTCCATAGGTGAGGGGCTCTTTCCTGGGGTACATGGGCATCCCACTCCTTGCTCAGCTCAGCACAAGCTCAGCATTGCCAGAGAGAAAAACTGGAAGACAGAGACAAACAAAATAATAACTGGTAGGTGAGTGCTTGATAAAGAACAGGAAACCAGGGAACACTGTGGGCTCCCACCCCAGGGGCTTGGTTGCCACCAAGAGTGAACAAGGAGCAACAGGGAGAGGATGTGCACCAGAGTCCCCATCGCCAGCCTAAGCAGGAGCACAGGAGCAACAGCGTTTGGTGCTTTCCTATAAGAGGCTGAAGAAGGAAACAAGTTGCTAAGGTTTTGAAGTGCTGTGTGAAGGGAGCAGAATCGTGCGTTGCATTTCCTTGAATCAGCTAAACCCTGAACAGGTCCCTAAAGCCACTGGGCTTCTGGTCCTATTTTACCTTCAAAGAGAATCAATCCTGTCTTTCCATCCTGAACAGTCTCCTAGACTCAAGCACTTTGAATTTTAGTATCGTGGCTGGAGCTATTGATGTGGTGCTAGTCTCACGCTCTTTGTCAATCTCTTTTGTGCATTTATTAATACAAACGTATTATTTTTTCCTAACATAGTTGTTAATGTGATTACGTTCATAGATTTTTTAAAAGTTGATCTGCTCTTGAATTCCTGGTTTTATTCTATATAATTATCAGTATTTTTTTTTCAGAAATGGTCTCTTTTTATTTGAATGGTTGATCTAGGACTCAGCCTAAGTATAATTCTAACATGTAGCTGTACATAACCAACATGTCTATGACGTTAGTGATGAACCAGAACCAACACAGAGATGGTCTTTGCTTGAAAAAAGATAATCACAATCCAAAATAAAATTACTGGATAAAATACAGGATGCCTAGTTAAATTTGAGTATCAGATAAACAATGAAACATTTTTAATATTAGTATGTCCCGTGTAATATTTGTACTAAATATTTATACTAAATTGTAAAGGACATCCTTATGTCCTTTACAGGACATAAGAAAAGCATTGCTTATCTGAAATTCACATTTAACTGGTTGTCCCATATTTTTATTTGCTAAATTTGGCAATGTCAATCATAAACAAATAAGCAAACAAGTATAAGTCTTAGAAAAGAATAAATCAATTTTCAAATGAATGAATTTAGTGTTGTCAGGGAATGATAATAACATGTCAGCAAACCTTGGCAACCATTGGAATCCCATTTCTGAAAATCATATGTAGTGTGAAGTAGAAAATAACAATGATGGTTTTAACTCATATGAAACATAGAAGAAAATTCGAAAACAAACTAGATTTATTGGTTTTAAGGAAAAGAAGCCAGAACAACGACCAGAATACTGTTCTGTTAGGTAACTCTTCTGTTAAGCACCTTCTTTAATTACTCAGGAAATATTTCTGTGTTTTTCCTCAACTACTGAAGTAGATTTTCCCATGAGTTTTATGTTACGCAAAGTTTAGTTATTTTTTTTTAAAGTTATCAAATCAGCTCTTACTGGCTTGAAGTTAAGTATCTATGGAACTTGTATTTCCTTTGTTTTCCTTTCAAATGTCTCCCCAAATTGCTTGTAACTGTGTGTCCTTTCTGTAAATAATTTTGCCACTTAATGTGTATTTTTCTGGGTCTGAACTTGTGTTCGTATTTTCAGAAGGTGGGCAAAAACATTTTCTCTGCAGCTACATAGTATTCTCTCCAGGAAGGCTGGCGGGGCGGAGTGCAATAATTGTTTTGGTTTCAAGGGACAGAAGTGAACTGTTCACACATTAAAAGATTTGGCCGGGCGCGGTGGCTCAAGCCTGTAATCCCAGCACTTTGGGAGGCCGAGACAGGTGGATCACGAGGTCAGGAGATCGAGACCATCCTGGCTAACACGGTGAAACCCCGTCTCTACCAAAAAAAAAAAAAAAAAAAAAAGATTTGGGAGGCTGGGTACAGTGGCTCACGCCTGTAATCTGTAATCCCAGCACTTTGGGAGGCCGAACAGGGTGGATTACTTGAGATCAGGAGTTCGAGACCAGCCTGGCCAATGTGATACAACCCGGTCTCTACTGAAAATACAAAAAAAAATGAGCAGGGCTTGGTGGCAGGTGCCTGTAATCCCAACTACTTGGGAGGCTGAGGCAGGAGAATCGCTTGAACCCGGGAGTCGGAGGTTGCAGGAGCAGCACCACTACACTCCAGCCTGGGCAACAGAGCAAGACTCCATCTCAAAAAATAAAAATAAAATAAAACAACTAACTAACTAAATAAAAGATTTGGGATAGTTAGTTAATATTCTGGAATAAAATTATAAAACTGAGTTAACTAAAAATAACATTTATCCAAGTATTGCTATATTTTGATTTTATTATTTAAATGATTATAAGATCCTCATAAATACAAGTAAATATTGGGGCATATGATAAATTTCATGTTGTTTATGCATTCATTGAGTCAGCCACTACCCTTTTGTTGTGTGACTATTAACGTGCAAGTCGCCATTCTAAGCTTTGGCATGTGAAGGTGAATGAGACCAGCTTCTGTCTCCCAGGGAAGTGGCTGTTAAGTAGGGACAATGGCATGCAAATCAGTAATTATAATACAGATTAATAAAAGCCATCAAAAGCCATCATGTGTTTGTATACAAAGTCTCATGAGCACATGGGAGAGGAGGACATTCGTTGCATTTGGGGCTAAGGGGTACTCAAGTATTTGATGCAGGGGAGTGGACCAGTCAATTGAACCTTGGGAGTTCTTCAAGCAAAGAGGGAAGAGCAAGGCATTACAGTTGAGGGCACAGCATACAGAAAGACTCAGTGGCCCGACAGAGCTTGGCACATTCAAGTGGCTGTATTATAGGACTCACGGTGGGAAGCAGGACGTAGCAAGTGTAAAGCAGGAAAGGAACTTAAGACCAGCTCATCATTAGTTTGTAATGATGCCAAGGGGATTGGACTCTATCTCAAGGAGATGAAGAACCACTGAGGGATGAGTACAGGAGGAAAAGATTCCATTTTTATTACAGAACCATCACTCGGGAAGTTATGTGAAAATGGGTTGGAGATGAGAGTAGAGGCAAGAAGACTGGTTAAGAAGTTAACAAAATAGCCCAGGTGAGAGCCCACAAGCGTCTGAACTGGCAGGGAGCAAAGAATGAGTATTGTTTTGGAACTGAGTTTAAGGTCTCTGTGACATGTCCAGGGAAACCTGGTGATGAAAATACGGGTCTAGAGTTGGGCAGATAGGTCTGGCTGGAGGTGGTTATTTGGGAATCCTCAACCCAGGAGTGAGATGAAAGTGGGTGTGGCCGGGCTCAGTGTCTCACGCCTATAATCCCAGCACTTTGGGAGGCCTAAGTGGGAGGATGGCTTGAGCCCAAAAGTTCAAGACCAGCTGAGCAACATAGAGAGACCCTATCTCTACCAAAAAGCAAAAATTAGCTGAGCGTAGTGGCATGCACCTGTAGTCCCAGCTACTCAGGAGGCTGAGGTGGGAGGATTGCTTGAAACCAAGATCGTGCCACTGTACTATACAGCCTGGGTGACAAAGTGAAACCCTTAAAAAAAAAAGGGGGGGGGTTGTCATGACCCAGGACTGGTGTAAGGAGTGAGAAAAGAACAGAACATTGACATGAAATGAGCAGGTGGTAGAGAAAGATCCATAACCAAACACTGGAAAGAAGCAATCAGAGTCACAGTAGGAGACCCAGAAGAAAAGAGCATCATGAAGATCAAGGATAAGAGAGCTGCAATCACTGATTAATTAGGACAAGTGCTATGGAGAAAAACATAAAATAAGCACAGAAATGGGTCTTTTGGGTTAGGCTTTTAGGAGGCACTGGTGATGGAGACAGAGCAATTTGAAATCTGTACCTGACACAGTAGCCACATGGCAGAGGATTGAGAAATGAATGGAATGTGAGAAAATGAGGGTGTATTGACCATCTTCAAAGAGGCTGGGAGACGTGAAAAAGAAAGATGGAGGAGAGCGAGAAGAACTCACAGGCTCTCTCATTATTTTTCATTATGAAAGTATACCTACTGAAAAGAAGAGAGAATGATTTAACAAATAACAAGGCACTCGTCCCCTAATTATCTTAAATTTTTTCATATTGACAAGAGCAGAGGTTGGCAAACTTTCTCTTAAAAGGCTAGAGAGTAAACATTTTCGATTTTGCGGGCCAAGAGGCAAATACCAGCTATTAGGAAAGCACTTATTTATGTAAACATTAAACACATAAGCATTTACAGATGTAAAAATCAATCTTAGCTCAAGGACTTGGAAATAAAGGAAGCTGGCTGGGTTTGGCCCATGGGTCTTAGTTTACTGAACCCTGGACTACCATCTTTTTGCTGACAGAAACAATATTTTGGATATAATTGAAGCCCCCATTATGCCCCTCCCTGATCTCATTTATCTTCCTCACTCGTCAGCAATGATTCTCCTAAAGTTACTGTGTATCATGCCCACTTTTCAAACATGTCTATATCCGTAAGCAATGTATAGCACAATTTTGGATGTTTAAAAATGTTTAAATAAATATAATTATTCTATGCATAATAATGTATTTTTTCTTTTTTTTCCCACCCCGCTTCTGCATAATAATTTTATTTACTTCTTTATTTGTTTTGAGACAGATTCTCACTCTATTGCCCAGGCTGGAGTGAAGTGGCACAATCTCAGCTCACTGCAAACTCCGCCTCCCAGATTCAAGCAATTCTCCTGCCTCAGCCTCCCGAGTAGCTGGGACTACAGGCGTGCGCCACCACATGCAGCTAATTTTTGTATTTTTAGTAGAGACGGAATTTCACCACATTGGTCAAGCTAGTCTCGAACTCCTGACCTCAAGTGATCCACCTGCCTCTGCCTCCCAAAGTGCTGGGACTACAGTGGTGAGCCACCATGCCTGGCAGCATAATCATCTTTAACTGACTTTTTCCTGAACATGACTTTTGATACATTTGATGCATATATCAACATGACTTTTGAGACTGATTCACCTTGATACGTCTGGCTGGACTTCATTAATTTTACTTGTTCTGTTCTACTCATCCTGTGACTATACTAAATTTTATTTTTCCTTTTGTTGATAGACATTTAGGTTGCTTTCATTTTGTTTTGTTTTTCATTTTTACAAACAATGTTATCATAGACAACCTCAGCCATATCTTTTGACTGCACATTTGTGAGTGAGCTAGGAGTCAATTCTTGGGATTGTGGAGCATGAACATATTCTGCTTATGTAATATTTCCAAATTATTCTCCAGAATGGTTGTAGAGAAAAATTTCCCTTTTCATATAATCTGATAAACGTGGTAACCTGAAAATTCTTCCAATGTGCAACACCTAGAAATGCTGAATAAAATATAAAAAAGCAATCTTTTAAATGCATAAAGAAATCTCAAGAAAGCAAGAAAATACCTAGGGCTCAGGAAATATATATACTTTTAAGTGCTTATAGAGGAAGTTGAAATTCAGAGTTATATCTACCAGTGGGGATTTTCTCAACAAAAGTGTGGGCCCAGGGAGATAACAGGCTATATAATGTTTTCAGGGAGCTCCTGTCCATTCACTGGGTCAAGAGTTAAAGCTAAAACTTCAGACCACGGTATAAGAAAAAAAAAAAAAAAGTCACTGAAATGACTTTGGCAAAGTTCAGAGTCAGGTCAGCTACCCCAGGCTGATCTTGCCATCATCCTGACACCTGTGGAACCTGGGCCTTCCTCTGATTTTCAATTTGGATTGCTCTACTCCTTTCTTCTTTCTTCAGGGCAATCAGTTCAGTCTCCTTGGTTACCTACTTCTGGCACCTGACTTAGCTCCACTGTCGGCTCTGGTCTGCCAGCTTACCCCTTCATGGAGGCTTTGTTGCTTCCTCCTGCAGCTCTTGGAAGCTGACCTCTGATGCCTGCCACTTCCCCTTCAAGGCTGGGAATTAAGCCTGAGGTTCAGTCATGGGCTCCTATAAGCACACCCCGTCTCAGTTTCTTCCAAATCCTAGTTTGTGATGACAAAACTGGGATTATATTCGAAAAGAATTGGGGCTTAGAGCACTTTATAGTAGCTTGGTGATGGGATCAGATAATTTGGGGTTCTATTAAGCAGGGTGAGCCATCCTCGGTGTATCAGGTTCTGCTCTCAGGGCCCCCAGGATTTCCATCAAGAATGGGAGGCAAGGCCGGGCGTGGTGGCTCATGCCTGTAATCCCAGCACTTTGGGAGGCTGAGGTGAGTGGATCACCTGAAGTCAGGAGTTCAAGACCACCCTGGCCAACATGGTAAAACCCTGTCTGTACTAAAAATACAAAAACCAGCCAGTGTGGTGGCATGCGCCTGTAATCCCAGCTACTGGGGAGGCTGAGGCAGGAGAATCAGCTTGAACCCAGGAAGCAGAGGTTGCAGTGAGCCGAGATCACACCACTGCACTCCAGCCTGGGCAGCAGAGCGAGACTCCATCTCAAAAAAAAAAAAAAAAAAAAAATGAATGTGAGGCAACAGATATGACAAGCAGCAAGACTATGTCTACACAAACTCTAGCTAAAAATTACCAAATAGATAATAAGATGTTTAAAATAATGACATAAAAGGAGGAATAAATAACACAAGGGAAAAAAAACCCAAAGCACAATGTGTATAAAAAAAGAACGCATAGGCCAGGTGCGGTGGCTCATGCCTGTAATCCTAGCACTTTGGGAGGCCGAGGAGGGCAGATCACCAGCCTGACCAACAGGGAGAAACCCCATCTCTACTAAAAATACAAAATTAGCCGGGTGCGGTGGCGCACGCCTGTAATCCCAGCTACTCGGGAGGCTGAGGCAGGAGAATCGCTTGGATCCAGGAGGCGGAGGTTGAGGTGAGCCAAGATGGCGCCATTGCACTCCAGACTGGGCAACAAGAGTTTTACTCTGGCTTAAAAAAAAAAAAAAAAAAAGAACAACTTTTCTAGAAATGCCAAATAGTGATGATTAAAATTAAAAGTCCAATGGATGGATCGACATCAAGGTAGATAGACAAGGTGATCCAGGTGATTGCACTAATCTACCCTCAGACCAGTAGTGCAGAGTTCCTGTCTCTCCATGTCTTTGCCAGCATTTGAGAGTGGTACAAACTACATATGAACAGGCAAGTTGCAAGTTGCATTGTTTCATTACAGAATTGAGCCCATCCCAGTCAATATCTTTATGGTTTCCTGGGATTCCAAATTTGAGCCACAGAAGGACTTTAAAGCTCATCCTCTCTGTCTGTTTTTTTGCGGGGGGAGTCCCTGAGAGTATTTGGTTCTAATGGCCAGTTCTCAGTAGGGCTCTCCCACAGTGACTGCCTGACATAAGGCTGCTCTTCCTCTCTCTGGTTCCCACACCCTGAAGCCTCTTACCCAGTGGCTTCAACATTCTGTTTTTCCTGCTTCTAGTCTTAAATACACTAAAACCCAGATTCTCTTGTGCTCACTCTGCACCTCTTTTAGCCCCTCCCTTCTTCCTCTGCAGTCTGAGTTTTAACCCAACTCTCATAATTCCTCTTCCTGTCAGCCAGTCTCTGACCCAGTGCAAACAAATGCAGCTCTATAATTGACATGCAGCAACCGTAAAGCCTAGCCAAGAGATAGTTCTGTGCTGCACCTACAGCTGGAAAGTTTCAACAACCACAGTTTTCTAAACCCAAAACTAGATGAGTAGCCTGGCAGAGCCTGGAAACCCAGAGGCAGTATGGAGTATGGTTAGAGTATGGACTCCTGAGGCAGAATCTTACTTAGATCCACTAATTAGCTGTGTGACCTTGGGCAAGTCACTTAGCCTCTCTGTGCCTCAGTTTTCTCAAATGTAAAAACAGGGATAATAGTGCCACCTTAGAAGGCTGTTCTGAGAATTAAGTGAGTTAGTGTATGTAGCGTTTAGAACAGTGCCTGACCTGTAATGAGTTCTATATATGTTAGCTACCATTGCTATTAATACTTGAAATTGGGACTGTCCCAGGAAATAGCAGATGTCAGCCATGTTCATTGAAATGAGATATGAGATACTACAGTGTCAGAATGTGTAGCCTTACTTATATAGCTAGTATTTTCTTCTATTCTTTCTCTCCTTGCCAAGATTCATCCAATACTTATGTAGTTCTTATTCTTCTGAACCAGCCCAGAAAATCTCCCATTTCTCTTTGGCCACCAAAACAGTCACAGCATCCTTATTTCTGCCTCATGCCCTTTAGCTCTCCCTTCTGTAACAATTCTGCTTGTAGCAACTAATAAATCCCATGCTTTTGGTATTTAGGAAGTTGCTTTTGGTTTTCTGGTAGTGTTAAGCTGACACTGACAGGGCATAAAGAACAGAGATGGGGACCCCCTGCCCCCCTTCACTCCATGAGCAGAACGTCTCCTTGAGTTTGAACTTTCTTAGGATCCTACACTGGCCAAGACACCCAGGCCCAAGCTTTCCTTTAACTATGCTCACTCATTTGATTAGAGTCCCAGAAAAGCTGCTTTCTTATTTCTCTCCTGCTGACTTCCAAGGGAATTATTTCTCTTGGGGTAGAACTCAATTCTCTGTCAGGCTATCTATCTACATAAAAGAAGAGGTCGCTGACTCAGAGGTAACAGTGCTGGTCTCATGCAACTGCAGATATTATCTCACATTGCCTGCTTGTTGTTAATAAAGGCTTAATTTGGGATGCATCTCAGAGTATGCTCGCAAAAAAAGCACCAGGCCATTCAGTAGGTTGGATTCTTCTAACAAACATCCCCAGGCATTTTTTTAAGAATTCAAGGAAATACACCTGTGACACCTAGAAAGTAACTCATATCCTGAAGCCTCAGGCAGTATTAGCTAAAAGTAGTGTACATTAATTAATTTTTAAAATCTTTAATTTAAAGTCACCTTTTCCATGACTAATCATCTCAAAGTCATAGCTTTCATTAAACAGCTTTTTGCAAGTGGGCATTTTTAAGACATTGGGAATCCCGGCAGGGCCCAATTAGCATGTTGGATTATTTAGGCAATCCCTGCACTCTACTGAAATGCAACTTCTCATCTTTGACTTCTCTTTATATTCCAACACTACCTGTTTTCAGGAGCTATCAGGTTTTTTTTTTGTAATCAGCCTCATATCCATTCTAGGGATGATTTTCATATTTATCAACAATTATTTTCTAATTTATGCTGAGCCCTTACAGGATTTTGGAAAGTCAAAGATGAACTACAGAGGATTTTCCCTGGAGTTGTTCACAGCCAGTTGGGAGGCATGGACACAATTATGGTTCAAAGTGATTAGCAGAAGTTTAGGTCTATGGGGGCCCAGCAGCAGGTACAAGTAGAACTGCAGAGAACGGGCAGAGAAAGGAGACATCAAGGAGGAGATCACATTTAGTTTGATCCTTTTAAGGTGATATAAGAATTTGCTAGGTAGGAAAAAGAATGTATTCATCATGGGAAAGAGCCATGGAGTGGGAAGACACCCGGAAGGAGGTGCCACTGGGAGGGAGGTTGCAGTGAGAGTCTAAGGGGCAAAAATGAGGAACAAGTGAAGGGGCATAAGTGAGGGGTCCTTAAGGGGAAGATGTGCATGATCAGATTCGGGTGTCAGAAAGGGAACTTTAACCGAGTCTCTTCGGATTCTCCTTTTGCATCTCCTGAATTGCAGACACTAGGATGCAATCATTTTTTTAGAAGCTAAGAAAAAAGTTCAGGCAAGATGAATTATTATTAAGGGAGTGTTTGAGGCACCTGTGGCAGTGTTGCGCAATAGAAGAGGTGGAAGGAGGATGGCTAGGCTTTGCTCCCCTGATGTCCTACTAGGAAAGGTTCCAGAACTCTTGGCAGAGACAGTGATTGGTTCCCTGGGGGGACGGTGGGGGGCATGGAGGAGCTCAAAGAACCCTGGAGTAGAAGCCAGTAGAGCTGACTAGCAGCAAGACCCAGACATCCCCCTTTATTCCACCTCCGTTTCTTCACCTGTATGCCCAATATGGTTTGAGCTGCATCACCTTCAAGTTCCTTCCAGCTCCAAAACACTGGGCATAAAACAACACATCAACTTCCAAACCCACTCTGAACACTAAACTCAATTTCAACCAGACATCTTTTCAGCTGGAATGGTTTGCCTTCCACTTCGTTTTCTACTCAGATGCCTGAAGAGAAATTGATGGGGTGGGGTGGCTGGCTGCTGGCTGCTGACCTCCAGGAAGTTGTCACATCTGTTAGGTCGTGGTTGATGTCCTTCATTCTATCTAAAGAACTGTAGCTTGAGAACTTTCCTGTTGCTTGAAATACTGCCCTACTCTGTCAAAGCAGCCAGTGTCATTGACAGAAACAATGGGCAGCGAGTGTATTTGCCCAAGGGCGAGTCAACAAGAGAGGCAACTGAGGGTGCTTGTGCTTGCTGCAGAAACTGGCAAGTCTGTAAATCAGTTGTTGCTTTTAGCCCATAATAATGAGATTCAATATTTTGTTTTTCCCGATACCTTTGATTGGCTCCAATCATACTACTTTTTCAAACAAATCTTCATTAGTAACAGTCAATGCAAAAAAAAAAAAAAAAAAAATCTGTAAAAGTAACAAGGAGCAATAAAAGTAGATGAAAGACCTTACTTGATGTGTTAGAGGGGGTACCCTAACACATAGCTCTTTGGTAGCTCCTTGGATAATTTCCCGTTTCCTTTTTTTTTTTTTTTTAAGTTTATGTCGTTTCTTTAGTACGCTTTCTAGTAGTCAATTTTCACACCCCAGTTTTTCCAGGAGATTTTGGAACCGGCAGACTTCTCAGCCCACACTATTAAAAGCAAATTAATCATGTCTCTGTTTCAGCAGATTGAAGCTTTTTTTTTTTTTTTTTTTTTTTTTTTTTGCATAAACTGCCAAAAAGTTTATGGTTTTCTTAATATGCTCATTAAAGCTGGTAAATTACAGGGACGCACACATCCTAGAAGACAAAGACTGAAAGAGGGTTAAATGAATTGAGAGAGCTGGAGCCAGATTAGACAGCTGCAGCGAAAGCGAAGTCCTCCCTCCATCCCACCCCCCAAAAAAGGGAGTTCTAATTTTCTCCACTTCTTTCACAGAAAGGATTAGATTTTCTGGGTGTCACCCTCCCCGGCAGAGTTCTGTAGCCTCGGGCACCCTACCAGCTTTTGCGATCCTCCTTCCCAGGAGTGGGAAGTGGAGACAGCTTACCCCGGCCGACCGGAACGAGCGCGATCACCAGGGCGAAGACCAGGGCTGCGCGGGGAGCCTGCATGTCCGCTCGCCTCGGCGGAGGCGCGCTCAGGATGCTGCGCTGGGTTGCAGCCTCCCTGAAACGTGAACATTTCCTGTTTCCTGCTTGTTTGGGTCGGTGCTGACTTGAAGGAGAGGTGTTTGCCTGTTTTTTAGGAAGTGATGTAATTCTGCAGGAGCCTGTCAGACCAGCAAGGATTGCAAAAGAGAAGTTGCTGTTGAAGCACTGATTCTGTTAGCACGCCTCTCCAGCCCTTTGGAGTCTCGGCCTCCAGCTTTTGAAACCCACCCTGGGGCAACAGAGTCCCTTGCTCAGATGTCATTCGGTATCTGGGACTGGGAGGGGTCCTGGACCACAAGCATTCTCACTCTGTGATTTTGCTTATCCCCCAGGTGACGCTCCAGGGCTGCCTAGAGCCTAGGGACAAGCTGTCCTTTAGAACGTTCTGCCCTGATGGAAATGTTCCAAGTCTGTGCTGTCCAATACGGTAGCCATCAGCCACATTGGTCACTGAGCATTTGAAATGAGGCTAGTGCTTATGGAATTTTAAATGTTATTGAATTTTTATAAAATTTTAATAACTCCAAGTAGCTCGTGGCTGCTGTGTTGGATAGCGCAGGCCCAGACAGCAGGGACAACTGCATCATCAGAAAACTGCCAGACCACGTGTTTCCAGCCAGGCCCATTCTCCTTTCTGCACACTTGAATGCCCTCCTCCCACCAAGGCCCAAGCCAGATAGAGGTGGATGCCACACCCACACCTGAAGGTTATGTCCTGCTTCCCCAGAGAGAAATGATCTTTTCAAGGTCCATTTCCAAAGGAGAATATGCTCTGAGGGTGGAGGTAGGGGTGAGTCTGCATCTCACCTTCCTTCCTTCTTACTTGACAATCAAGTTCTCAGATAACAAACAAAACAGGACTGAACTGAAATAGAATAATGGTGGAAATCCTATCCAATCAAAACAATACAGAAACGTCATGTCTAGTATACAGGGGAGATGAGCGTGTGTTGGGTGTTCTGTTGGAGGTCCTTCCTTTGGTTTAGGTTTAGGGACTAAGCATTCAGAAAGCAGTTTCATAATCGTGGTGCCAAGAGAGACAGACAGATGGAGAGAGGGGTAGTGTTGAGGCATCAGACACATCTCATCTCTAAACCTTTCCCTGCAGATTACCATCTGAGTCACCACTTCCCGTCGTTTGTCTTCAGTGATCTGGTTGGTGCAGACATATGAGCTGACTGGAATTCCTTAGCCCCTGACATAGTTGTTAATTTTTTCTTTAATGCATTGCTGCTTTTCAATGTCATTAGTCACTGTTTATCTCAGTTATTATCCACAAGAAATAGGTTGGTGATTCATGTAATGATCAGTTTGTTAATGGATTTACAGTATGCACTTTAATGTTTTAAACTGGCAATTAAGTCAACTCTTGATAAAATATGCTTTTTGCACCATAGGTGACAATACGGAACAAACAGCAGGAGAAAATAGACATGCTCAAAACTGGGTGATTGATTAGAAAACAACAGAGAAAGAACTATTAATTAAACACTTGCTGAGCACGCGAATAGATCACGGGCTCCAAGACCCGCTGGTACTGAGTTGGGGTGGCAATTATTCCTGTACAGGCACGTGTTTCTGCAGCTGTGACACACACGTGCAAGAGAGCAGGCCCAGGGCTTGGGAGTTCTCTCCATTTTGCCATTTATGCCCTATTAAAATATTATTAAATGTTGTTAAAACATTGTTGAATCCGAGGCTGGAGGCAAATGTTTGGCAAGGACAAGGTCGTCAGCCTTCGTTTCTTTCATCTTAAACTTCAGCTCCCTGTGGAAGCTTTTGCAGTCAGGTATCTGTGGATTGGA
Source organism: Piliocolobus tephrosceles (assembly GCF_002776525.5). Taxonomy (NCBI): domain Eukaryota; kingdom Metazoa; phylum Chordata; class Mammalia; order Primates; family Cercopithecidae; genus Piliocolobus; species Piliocolobus tephrosceles. The sequence continues at coordinate 37,149,802 of NC_045436.1, read as the reverse complement.
CCACAGACTGTCTTATTCTGTGGACCTCTGCTGAGCCCCATGACATGGCCAAACAGTTCATTAGGGTTTCAACAACTGCACTATGCATTGCCTCTGAGCAGTACAACACTAAATCAGAGTGGGGTACAAAATAAACCGGAGCTGCAGAGAAATCCTCCCCAACCATGTAATTTCCTTTTGACCCCTGTGCTCTCTAAGACCCTTAGCATGATTAAGCTGATCTTAGGAGGAAGAAAATTACCATCATTGATCAGAAAATGGTAGCACCTCAATGATCTCTTTGCTGCAGTTAAAATTCCAGGGAGGCTGTGTGGTAGGTAAGGGGCTACTTACCTATGTTTTAATTTTAGCAACCATTAATTTGGACAAGTAGCCACCCGGCCTCAGATTAAATCCTGATGCACTGGTGGCAGGAAGTCAGGGCCTCAGTCCCAGATGTGGAGCACAGGGGAACCTCGGAGTGAGTGGCACACAGGCAGGGGTAAGGTCACTTTGGAGCCTGCCACTGGCTGTCTGAAAGCAGGAAAGAAGTATGGTGTCTCATCATGTTCAGGAGGGCAGGAAGGAACACTGGGTGCCACGTCGGGGGACTCTTTATTACTTTACACAAAGGAGTGTGACTTTTACAATCAACTGTCTGTACTACAGAAGTGACTATCATCCAGTCCCCCAATCCGTCTCCCCACCCCCAACTCCATGGGACATAAAAGAAGAGGGACTCCTAGGGAACAGATCCAGATAAATGGTAGGATCTTCCAGTGAGTGCAGACAGCCTTCTCCGCATTCCTCTTCACACGCCAATCCTGCCATTCCCAATACACACAGATGTGCACATGCACTCAGATACACACACAGCTGTCTGTCACACACACATTCATGCACATGGTGGAAATAAATGAAGACTAAATGAGCACAAGCAAACAAAATCAAGCAATGGTATTTAACTCAGAGCTTGCCATAGCAAGAGAGTCAGTCACCGTCACTGCATTTTTGCAGAGACCCAAAGGCAGGCCAAGGAGTGAGAAAACTTTATAGTGGATAAAAGGAAGGCTCGGGGCTGGGCGCAGTGGTTCATGCCTGTAATCCCAGCACTTTGGGAGGCCAAGGCGGGTGGATCACCTGAGGTCAGGAGTTCAAGACCAGCCTGGCCAATATAGTAAAACCCCATCTCTACCAAAATACAAAAATTATCAGGGCATGATGCGGGGTACCTGTAATCCCAACTACTTGGGAGGCTGAGGCAGGAGAATCACTTGAACCCAAGAGGCAAAGGTTGCAGTGAGCCGAAATCCCACCATTGCACTCTAGCCTGGGTGACAGAGCAAGACTCCACCTCAAAAAAATAAAAATAAAAATAGGAAGGCTCAGGTACGGCCTGAAGGGAGGCTGCTGGCATGGGGAACCAGTAGCAAGTTCTAGTGATTGGTGAGGGCGTGCATATTTGGCTGCTTCTAGATCAGAAGAGGAGATTAAAATTAGGGAATCTGTCAGATGGTGCTCTGACCTCCTACAAGTTTGATTTCTAGCAGGCTGACTTCCTAGACTTGCTACTGAAGATAGTGAATTGGTTTCCTGGATTGGTTGCTGCAAGTTGGGAGTCAGGGTTCTGTTTTTGCATATATGATTTGGCCACTGTCCATTTGTGCATCCAGTCTCCCAGCACACAGCACACTCACATATTCAGAAACGTGCACACATGCTCACACACACACACTCTCACATTGACACTCACACACAAATGTTCTGGGGCTTCTTTCTCTGTCTGAATGCCAGCTAGTGGCAGTGGATCGCTCCTGGGTGTTTGGTTGGCTATGGGCTGGTCCTCAGACAAGATAACAGTAACATCAGATGGTGCCTGTGTATCACTCTGAAGTCAGTTAGGAAAGTTCAGGGAGGAAGCCGATTGAAATCCCAGGTTCTGAAGGAAAGGCCAGAGAGGTAGCCGGGCAGGGCAGAGGCTGGGGCAGAAGGATTAGGCTGAAATTTAGGGTGTGCAGAGAAGCCACAGCTGGGAGAGGGGCTGACAGCGATTTCACTGTGTGTGAAGTGGGAGCAGCTGGAGCCTGCACGGCCAGGTCCACCTTGACCAGCCTATCTCCACCCTTGGGGGTCTCTGTCTCTGCATCCTGGCTGCCAGTACTCTTCAGAGAAGCTGTTGCAAGGTTTGGATAATCCTAGGGGCTTCCATGACAGGGTCTTCCAGGGCCTAGGCAGATGGCCTGGTCACCACAACATGAAACTGTAAAGGATTGTGATTAGGAGCAAAAGTGGCAGTTGACACGTGGGACAGAGTGCAGAGCTCTGGGCTAGAGGGTGCTGTGGCGCATCTGAGAAGAGAGGGCATCAGCTCACTGGTGAACATCCATGGTCCTCCTCTAATTGCCCTCTGAGAGCAATGGCATTCTCTGTCTTGCTCTCCAGTCTATCCTCAGCATTTAGGACAGAGAACAGAGAAGTGAGTAAATGGGGGGAAAATCCCTTTACAGCAGTGATTTTTTAAGTGCATGGGAGAGGGCCACCTATGTCAGAATTATTCGGAGGAACTTGTTAAAATACAGAGTCCTGGACCCTATGCCAGAACCACTGAGTCAGAATCCCTAGAGCTGAGGTTCAGAACTCTGCATTTGTAATGTTTGAGGGGATTTTTATGCATGATAGATAAAACTTGAGACTCATTTGTTAGTTAGTTCCTGGAAATTATTGCTAGTTCCTAGAAAGGTCCCTTTTCTCCAAAGATAAGAAATAAAAAGCACATTGTATTTTCCTGTTTTGCCTTGACTGCTGGGAAGCCTGGAACTAAAAGTTTAAGCTTGGTTGTGTAACTTTTATTACCCCAGATGTCTTTACCATTTCTAGGAATATTTCTTTTCCTGGCTAACTCTAACTCATCTGTCTAGACCTAGTTCAGAAGACGTCTCCACCAGGGAGTTATCTTAGAAGCCTTCCTCCTCCCCCTAACCCAAGCTGAACGAAATGCTCATCCTTTACTGCCACCCACATAACACCCATCAGAATATATCCAGAAGACCTGGCTGTGTCTCTGTCTCCCCACCTTAATTACCCCAGTGTCACTCATCTGTGGTCTCCTGCATCTGTTAAAAGGAACTAGACTTCCTTCTATTGTTGTTTTGTTTTTGATCAAATCATATCTTAAGGTCTTTTCCCCCCAAGTCTCTCCAAATATTTTGCAAGTAGGACACACCTCATTAATAAATATATAGTATTTCTACCAAAGTCCACTCCAGAATGATACATGCAGATTGATGGCCTCAATGTTTCTTCTTTTGCTTTTCTGTTGAATTTGACTTTCCCGATTCACAGTTGATAGTGTCCTTGCCAACTAAATCTTCAACACCAATGGAACTAGAAAAAAACATACGAACAAAGATTTGGAGGATATAACAGTATATCCTGGAGGATATAACCAGTAGCAAGTTCTAGTGATTGGTGAGGGCGTGCATATTTGGCTGCTTCTAATCTGCCTAATCTGAGTCAGAATCCCTAGAGCTGAGGTTCAGAACTCTGCATTTGTAATGTTTGAGGGGATTTTTATGCATGATAGATAAGGAAATTAGGAAAGAAATTAGGAAATTAGGAAAGAAAGCCTGGGAGATCCCATCTCTACAAAAGATTTTGTGAGATCCCATCTCTACAAAAAATAAAAAAATTAGCCGGGCATGGTGGCACCTACCTGTAATCCAAGCTACTCAGGAGACTGAGGCAGGAGGATCACTGGAGCCTGGGAATTCAAGGCTGCCGTGAGCTATGATTGCATCACTGCACTCCAGCCTGGGCAGCTGAGGGAGACCCTATCTCAAAAAATAATAAAAGAAAATAAAAGAATTAGGAAAGATGCTAGGAGGAACTCCAGTGTCAGGGTATATATGTGGGTAGTGCCAGAAATAAGCAAAACTTGAGAGGATATTGTGTCAGGTGAGAGAAGGTAACAGGTGATTAGTTTTCAATTAAAATAACTTATTTTTCATATTACAAAGACAATACATGTTTGTTGTGGAAAGACTAAAAATACACAAAAGGCAGAATCAAAATTATTCTGTTTTTAAATTCTTCCAGATCTTTTTCTATGCATATTAACTAGCAGTATTATTCCACTTTGTTTCCTGTACTAACAGTTGATATTACAATCCTGCTAACTGGCCGGAGGTATAGAATTCACAGGTAACAAATTCAGACATGAGAAAATGGTAACTTGCTCTATTTTTCTATTACAGCATCAATTTTGAATTCCAATTCTTCTGCTAGTGGTAAACCAAATGCAGTCACTTACTAATACAATCAGTCAGTTTAGTGATTTCCCAGTTATTCGGGATTACCTCCAGTTATTTCTGGGTCCCTCCCTTGCTCCACCCTTTACCCCCACTTCTGTTTTTCTCTAGAATTGCCTTCAGAATGCCAAAGAGTTGATAGGGAAAGTTCTCTCTAAAATACAACATTGGTTCTTCAGCTCTTAGAGGACCAAGAGCTAAGAATTAACTCCTTATGTTTATATTTCAGAATGGCCTCCTTTTTGTAGATCAAATGGTCTAATTTCCTAGTTTGGATGGGTTTAGGTAGGTGTATAAACAGAGTGTTCAGGGCTCCCGAACACATACTATGTTTATAGAATTTCATCTACTATCCTGCCACTTATATTCATGATAGTTTCAGTAACAATGTAATGCACTCTCTCCAGGGAAGGATGGATGTAGTGAGACATGGTGGGTCCGCTGGATTGAGCACCAGAAGTCCAAGGTCCCGGTCTCAGTTTTTTCACTAATTAGATTCTCTTGGCTTCATTTGCCTATCTGTAAAACAGTAGGGCTAAGTAGATGATTTCTAAGACCCAGCACTCATATTCCACGAGTCTATCAGATTCCTGGTGAGGAGGCACATACAAAGATTTTCAGAGGCAAAGGTGGACCTCAGCTTCTAAAGACATGTACCTGCTACAGACAACCCAGCCAGGTCCTCCAGCCTTTCCATCGTCACTGAGATCCAGAAACGAAGGCCTCTATTTACAGCAACATCACAGCCCTGGCAGGATAAGAAGAGAGGGTGGTGCCTTCCAGAACTGCCAAACAGCTGGGTATCACTGAATTGAAATAGAGCAGCTGTAAACAGGGTGGGTTGGAGAAGCATGACAGTTGTGAAATCAGGGCAGGAGGAAGGAAATAGACAGGCAAATACACCGAAAAGAAATGTGACGTGGTTTCTTCGCTATCTGCGAAGCAGCAAGTGCAAAACTTATCTGAGGCCAGGAACAAAAGTCTTCCTGTCTGCAGTGATGATCATCTCAGCTACATAACAACAAGCACTGGTGTTGGTAACCATGCTTTAGCACCCGGGGGTCCACAACAACTTTACTATGCAGCACGAGGTCACTTGCTTACATATCTCATTATTACATTCTCTCTTCATGAAAAATGGCAATCCCTTGGAGTAGACTAGATCATTGTTCCCAGTTCTTCATGCCCTTTCTAAATTACAGCTGTTCATCTATGTCCTTGCAACTTGGAAGTTCCTTCCACTAGAGTTGGCAAAGTTTATGTCCCTGCCTTTTTGATGCTGAGCCAGGTCATGTATGACTTGCTCTGATCAAAGATATATGGATGGGAGAGACAGTAGGCTGGGCGTGGGCAAACGTCTCTAAGAGCCATCACAGACTTTGACTTGCCTTCTTGTCATTCTGTGATCTTGCATTTCTATGATCTTCGAAGATGAGCCCCATAATGTGAAGCAGAACACAAGATCAGAAACCCAGACTCCAGCCTAGTATAGCCCAAATCAGTCGAACCTCAGCTGCAGACCCATGAGCATGAAACTAAATGGTTACGATTGTGAGCTATGGAGGGATGTAAGATTGTTCCGTAGCATTAGTGCAGCAATAGCAAATTGATATATCTCTTAGGATTCTTCATTCAGGAGTTGCAAACCTGAGTGAAGAAAGTCAGAGAAGAAAAAAAGAACTGCTTTTGGTAAGCAGAGAAAAACTGAGAAATTGGCTATCAGGTTATACTGTAAAGCCCTTGGAAGATAGGACTGTTCACACTTAACTTGCCATGGTCATCTTTTTCCCTTCTCCTGCAGGAACCACTGCTTAGTCTAGAGCCAACAATTACATTCAGCTGAGTCATGCTATGTTTTCACCCATGGCACTCCTGGATTCCTGTGTCACTGGACAGTTGTGTTAGAATGCGTGTTCACAGAAGTGTTTATTGAACTGAAAGGATATTAGTAGGACTTGCAGCATTTAAGCTGTACTCATGATCTTTACCACATTATGTTCAGATGATATAATGTAGATGACCTCTTTCTGCACTAATTGAAATACGCTTCTGAAAATGTTCCTGGAAAGCAGGATCCATACCTGAGTTAGCTTTATGACTTCCTTCTACTCAAAGCTCTGCCCTCCAGGAGAGCCTAGAGCCAAGTAATACATGTTGAATGAATACAAGAATTAAAGAATCTTAAAATGGCCCTTATTCAAATGAGATTAAAAAAAATCTCTTCTTGCACATGGGCACCTACGTTTGTAGATGGTCACAAGTTACTGAATCAGGAACAAATAAAATAATTCTTACTGTCTCCCTGCCAGGAGATTAACTCCTGAACCTTTGCAAGGGAGGCCATTCACTGGAATGAGCCCAGTACACACACCCTGCCTAAATTCTCCTCCTCTGGTGTTGAGTTGTTTTGCTCCATTGCATAAACCTGTCTGTCCTTTCTCCTCAGGGTCCTTTGCAAAATACATTGCCTCTTTAAAAAAAAAAAAAAAAAAAAAATCAGACGCAGTAGGATGGAGGTTTGAATGCCTGGCTTTTGTGTGTGAATACCTAAAGGTGTTTGCTTGGTGATGTCTGGAGGTTGTTCAGGCTGTCATCAATTACAGTGCATGCCATGCTCCTGTGGGGCTCTGGCAGGAAAGGAAGCTTATTTTAGATGCTTGCAGAGCACTCATAAAACCTCCTTCTTTGATCATCTTTAGGGATTGAGGATTTTTCTGGCTGGGGACAAAATAAGAGAAAAAGCATTGTCTTCACATAAAAACATTAGCATGTTGAAAAGGCAAGGAGAAAAAATATGCTTGCATATGCATAGAAAACTGGAAGGATGGGATCCTCCAGGAATTAAGAGTGCACCTCTGGAGAAGGAGATTGAAAGCTGAGGTGAGACAGGGCAGGGAGGGGGAGTAGGGAAAATAAAGGAGACACGTTTCCCTTAATACACTTCTGTACTATTTGAGAAAAGATTAATACTGTGTATTACCTTCTTAATATTAAAAAACAAACAAGAAAAGATGTGTGAGGAGAGAAAAAGAGACGTACAATTATGGAATGACTTTTAGCCCCGTAGGTAGGTTGGCAATGCTAGTGGAAAAGAAGACGGAGGACTCATTTTAAAAAACTTGGATTTTGGCCGGGCGCGGTGGCTCAAGCCTGTAATCCCAGCACTTTGGGAGGCCGAGACGGGTGGATCACAAGGTCAGGAGATCAAGACCATCCTGGCTAACACGGTGAAACCCCATCTCTACTAAAAAAATACAAAAAACTAGCTGGGCGAGGTGGCGGGCGCCTGTAGTCCCAGCTAGTCGGGAGGCTGAGGCAGGAGAATGGCGTAAACCCGGGAGGCGGAGCTTGCAGTGAGCTGAGATCCGGCCACTGCACTGCAGCCTGGGCGACGGAGGGAGACTCCATCTCAAAATAAATAATAAACAAACAAACAAATTTGGATTTTTAAGAGAAGCTATGTATCAAAGTCAGAAATTATATGTCAAAAGTAGGATTGCCTCGTAAACAAAAATCAAAGGGATGAGAAAGAAAAGAGAAAGCATTTTTAAGTCAGGAAGTGAAGTTTTTTTGTTTTGTTTTGTTTTGAGACGCAGTCTCGCTCTGTCGCCCAGGCTACAGTGCGATGACATGATCTCGGCTCACTGCAACCTCTGCTTCCCAGGTTCAAGTGATTCTCCTGTCCTAGGCTCCCGAGTAGCTGGATTACAGGCACCCATCACCACACCCAGCTAATTGTGTGTGTGTGTGTGTGTGTGTGTGTGTGTGTGTGTTTAGTAGAGATGGGGTTTCACCATGTTGGCCAGGCTGGTCTTGAACTCCTGACCTCAGGTGATCCACCTGCCTCAGCTTCCCAAAGTGTTCGGATTACAGGCGTGAGCCACCGTACCTGGCCATGAAGTTTTGTTGCAGAAGATTCTGTGGACAGAATCCAGAGAAGCTACTGAGTCTGTACATAGATAACTGGAAGCATATCTTTATGAAATATCGGTGTGGGATAGGGGAAGGCATCGCAATATGGAATTTTTGTAAAGACTTATTTGATGACCAGAAAAGACTGTAGGTGAGGCTGCAGGCACAGTTGGAGGGAAGAGACAGAAGGGTGACCAGAATGCAACTCTAAAAGCTCATTCCAAACCCCAGTGGTTCTCGACTGGGGCATTTGTTAATGTCTGGAGACATTTTCAGTTGTCACAACTTGGTGGTGCTACTGGCATCTAGTGGGTAGACATCCCACTACAGCCCCCAACCACAAAGAATTATTTCACCCCAAATGTCAGAAGTGTGGAGTGTGAGAAACCCTGTACGAAATGAAAGTGAATAATGAGGTTGCTGAGCTGTTAATGCCTCACATCATGTGTGCTTTACAGTTTACTAGGTGTTTCCACATCCATTTGCTTCTCATCACAAACCTGGTGGGTTGGCAGGGCAGACACCCCTGTTCCCTGTGGCTGCTGAGGAAGTAGAAGTTCAGAGACTGACCCAAGGGCACACGGCCTGGAGTCCAGGTCTTTGGCCCTGTCTGCACACTCTGCTGACTCTCCTGTCCCATGTGGCATCCCAAAGTCATCTTTGAACTAGGTGTTTGGGTGAATATGTGCCATGCCCCAGAAGGTGACAGGGAGAGGGGCTGTCACTGAAGCAAAAGTAGAAAAGTCACAGTGCCAGGGGTGACATTTCTGAAGGAGACTGATGGAAAATTACTCAAGTGCCAGTGAAACAGCTACAATGGGTTCCGTTTGGTGGTAGGTCTTGGTCACATTTTGTCATACACTGACAGGAGTTTTTGATATACAGAGACCTGAAAGCACTTGGCTTGCTCAAGGAAGGACAATTACATGCAGTTAGAAAGTGGAGGTGTTGAAAGAAATGTGGTGGACAGTAAGGTTGCAAAGCAGAAACACGATCCTGGAGATCAAGTGAGAAACAGAACTAGACTAGGTCGTGTCGCCCAAAACACCACGTAATTGGCCAAACCGTAGAAAGGAGAGCTTTATTGGAGATAACTGGTTTGCAAGCTGAGAAGATAAAGTGTGGATTGAAGGTGCTGTGTCTTTGAAGAGGGGAAGGACAGGTTGGGTTTTATGCCTTGCACAGCCTGTATCACACATATTCAGCAAGTGTGAGGGCAAAAGTTGTATGTATTTATAAGGGGGACAAAGTGCATGAGTAGTGGGTAAACATATGTAATATACATCCTGTGTTCACTTTGGGGTGGGGTTTCAGCATTAAAATGAGGTGGAATTTGGCTGTTTACATCAAAAAGTGAACATCGGACACAAAAACAGTTTGTATGCAGCCTTTATAAGCTGCCTGAAACTGGCTTAAGGTCTGCAATTGCTTATCAGAAAAGAATGTTTGTAAGGCCCGTCCTCTGTCCAATCAGAGTTACGGTGGCCTGGGCTGTAAATCAGAGTTAGGAGGGGTATTGTTAGTGTGTTTAACAAGAGTGTGATTTTTTTTTCTTTTCTTTCTGTTTTGTTTTGTTGTTGTTGTTGTTGCTGTAGAAATTTAGAAATTTCTACACATCAGCCAGGTCCTGAACCCTCAACCTGTAGGTAACTTTTGTTTCCTTAACCTTGGGGTCCATCATAACTGGAAAAGGAGCATCTGTTTTGGTATCTCAGATCAGAGTCAGCAACCATGAGCCCTGAACATTTTGAAGGGCAGTAGTGACATGACTTGACCAGTGTTTTAGAAAGTCTCCACTCTATGAAGGACATTTTCTTTTAAATCACATTTATTCCTCTTGCCCATATTATAAAACGGATTGCTTTTAAAAGCATTGCATTTGATGTTGGTGGGTTTTCACTGAGGGCTGAGTACTCTGCTACAATTTGGATGACAGAACTTACTGAGAAATTGGAAGCAGATGAAAATAGCATCCTGCACAGGCTGTCCTTTTGGGTGCCTATTTAAGTACATAGTAAGTGAAGTCATAGCACAAACATTCTTACGAGCAGCCATCATCTGACACTAACCCAAATAGGTTTATCACTACAATGCTACATTCAAATGAACCAAAATAGCCTACTGTGTGTACACAGGGGATCTAGTGTCATTTACATTTGCTGTCTCTGAAATGGAGATCATCACCCTAAAAAGTGTAGGAAAGGAAAGCACTTAATTACTCATGGTATCATGCTGTGCACCAAACTCAATAGTGACTGTCTTTACCTTTTAATTACTTACAATTCACATTTTAATAAACATTTTAATATTTTTTCAGGTACTACATGCTCACTGTAGAAAAACTGGAAAATACAGATAACTAAAAGGCAGAAAATAAAAGACTCACCCACTATCCACAGCAATGCATTTCTTTCTAGAGTTATTATCTAAATTGCCCTTCTAAACACACTAATCATGGTGCTTTTTATTCCTAACTTCCTTTTACGGTTTCAGAGAAGATGCATCAGGATATTTTATTGTTCTAAAGTAAACACTGCTTAGATCAAAGGTGGCACTTGACCCAAAGCTGTCCAGTGATCCACAAGGTAGTGGGCCTGAGGTCCTCTGCCCTGGAGGAGTGATAATGAGCAAATCTAACTTGTCCTTCTGAAATCTGGACTAATATTTCTGGCCCATTGGCCAACTGGCAGTGAAAAGGGTGGAACTCACAAACATGGAGCTAGAAGGAGAGGTCAACGAGAGAGAACACCTGGGTCAGATGAGAGGGCGACACAGAGAGAATCAGTGGTAGGGCTGAGAGTGCACTAGGTCCATCCACAGACGGCCTTTTAAGAAAGTCCCTCTTTCCTTTCCCCTTAAGGCGGTTAGACATTTTGTTTTTGTTTTATGTAATCAAAAGTGCTACATGGGCCAGGCACAGTGGCTCACACCTGTAATCCCAGCATTTTGGGAGGCTGAGGTCGAAAGATCACTAGAGCCCAGGTGTTCAAGACCAGCCTGGGCAATGTGGTGAAACCCTGCTCTACAAAAAATACAAAAATTAGCCAGGCTTGGAGGCACACACTTGTGGTCCCAGCTACTGCGGAGGCTGAGGTGGGAGGGTCTCTTGAGCCTGAGAGGCAGAGGTTGCAGTGAGCCAAGATAGCATCACTGCATTCCAGTCTGGGCAACAGACAGACCCTGTCTCAAAAAAAAAAAAAGGAAAAGAAAAAGAAAAAAAGTGCTATATGCTCAATTTTATTTTAGTGTTCCCAATCATTAGCAGGAAATGGACATGAAGTAAATCTTAATGTTTATGCAAATGAAATAATTCACCTGTTCTCTCAAACAACATTGTACTGTATTCAAGATCTTGGGAAACTCCAGGTAAAATGTCATGATTCTCAACCTCAAGGAACTTATTGAGATATAACTATAAATACCTACAGACAAATAAAAATACAGTTATTTTAAGAACATTAAAATTATATACTTCATTGAGGATGCTTTTGGCTTCAAGCAACAGAAGACCTCACTTAAAATGCTTAAAAAACAAAGAGAATCTCACATAAAAAAAAGTCCCAGTCAGGCCTGGTGGCACACCTGTAGTCCCAGCTACTAGGGAGTCTGAGGCAGGAGGATGGCTTGAGCCCAGAGGTAGTTCAGGTCCAGCCTGGGCAACACAACGAGATCCTATCTCTTAAAAAAAAAAAAAAAAAGTCTAGACATAAGGCAGTTCCAGGGCTTACTGGTCTAATGAATGTCTAAACAACATCATCAAGGAATCATCAAGGACCTGGGTTCCTTCTGTCTTTCTGCTCTGCCGTCTTCAAAATTTTTATTGACTTTTGGTTCTAAGGTTTGTTTCCTCACAGATGCCAGATGGCTATTTCTCCTCCAAGGATCAAACCCTTACACAGTGTCTGAAGTTTGGAAAAGATAATGTCCCCGAGTTGTAAGAAAACCTCTCTCAGAGACCACTAGCTGGCTTCCCTTCACACTCCATCACCACTGTCACTGGCAAGGGAAATGGAATTACGTAATTGGTTTAGCTTAATCAAGAGTCACCCCTGAGACTGGAGAGGGGCTCATGAAACACATTGCTACCCAATACCTCAACAAAATAGGGGTTTGGTTAACAGAAAGAGGGGGCGCAAAATGATTCTTGAGTGGGCAACTAAGGGTGTCTGTCATACGGTTTAATAGGGCAGGCCGGGCGCGGTGGCTCACGCCTATAATCCCAGCACTTTGGGAGGTCGAAGTGGGCGGATCACGAGGTCAGGAGATCGAGACCATCCTGACTAACACGGTGAAACCCCGTCTCCAGTGAAAATACAAAAAATTAGCCGGGCATGGTGGCGGGCGCCTGTAGTCCCAATTACTCGGGAGGCTGAGGCAGGAGAATAGCGTGAACCTGGGAGGCGGAGCTTGCAGTGAGCCGAGATTGCGCCACTGCACTCCAGCCTGAGTGACAGAGCGAGATTCCGTCTCAAAAAAAAAAAAAAAAGGCAAATTGAAAAACTACCGATGGGGGTTGGGGAGATGTTGTTCAAAGGATACCAAATTTCAGTTAGATAGGCAATAAGTTCAAAAGAGCTATCTTGAACTTACTTTACAACAGGGTAAGGATAGTCAATAACAATGTATTGAATTCTCAAAAACTACTTTAAAAAGTGGGGGAAATAACTGGTAAAACAAAAATGGAGTAAAAAATTAGAGTTAAAATTAGTATAAAAATCTAGATTAAAATACAGATTAAGAAAAAATTTAAATACAGCATAGTTTAATGAGAAGAGGAAAACAAAGGCTGAGGAAAGTTGAGATCTAACTGAATCATTAAATGCAGGAAACTAAGATACCAAAAAGATGAAATGATAAAATAAATTAAGCCCAGCAGTTCTCAAAGGATGGTTCTTTGGCCAGAAGCACCAACATAAACTGGAAACTTGCTAGAAATGCAAATACTGGGCCCCACCCCAGGGCTACTGAATCAGAAACCTTGGGGGTGGGGCCCAGCAATCTGTTTTAACAAGTCCTCCAGAACCAACAGAAACCCCAGGGGCTGATGTAGCTAACACCTGTGAATCCAAAATAAAAATAGACACTTTAAAACATTCAAAATTGTAAAATGAGGCCAGCGTGGTGGCTCATACTTGTAATCCCAGCACTTTGAGAGGCCCAGGCAGGCAGATCACCTGAGGTCAGGAGTTTGAGACCAGCCAGGTCAAAATCGTGAAACCCTGTCTCTATTAAAAATACAAAAATTAGCCAGGTTGGTGGTACATGCCTGTAATCCCAGCTACTTGGCAGGCTGAGGCAGGAGAATCGCTTGAACCCAGGAGGCGGAGGTTGCAGTGAGCCGAGATTGTGCCACTGCACTCTAGCCTGAGCAACAGAGTGAAACTCTGTGTCATAACGAACAAACAAAAAAATTGCAAAATGAAAAAAAAATCAATAGGCAAAAGGGCCAAATAAAAATCAGCACCTAGACCGATTCCAGGGTTAACATCTCTTTGCTGGGCAAACATGGTTCTCCGAGCCACTTTACCCCTCCCCACTCCCCTGCCCTACATCTGACTGACCACTTAGTTGGTTGCCCTACCAAAGTTAAAATGCGTGGTTCTCATTCTGGTTACACTTTAACATTACATGGAGAATATTTAAATAATGTGGATAAACCAGCCTCTACCTCAAACCAAGCAAGTCAGAACTCTGAGGGTGAGGACCTGGCCTCTGTATTTTTAGGAAATCTCTTAGGTGCTCCTATTGTACAGTCATGGTTTTGAACCATTGGCTCGGAGCGTCCGGGCTGAGAGCTGAGGGTTGGAGAGGCCTCTTGCTCTTGATAGCTTCCTTGACCTCACACCTGCTGCCCATGTTCCTCAACAGCCTGGCTATAAGCCTTGGAGAAAACATAAAACAAGCATGCACACAGCTTACATCTTTTCTCCAGCAGGTCTACGTATACCTGCCCGATGTACGAGCATCTGACCCTGGAATTACTCCATCTGGTTCCCAGATTGTGGGATCTCTGTATGGAAAAGCATAGGCCAATGTTGAAATTCTTGACTGACATCTCTTGTGCTTTCTAAACACTGATGGGACTGGGCATGGTGGTTTATGATTATAATCCCAACACTTTGGGAGCCTGAGGTAGGGGGATCCCTTGAGCACAGGAGGTTGAGACTGCAGTGAGCCATGATCGCGCCACTGCACTCTATCCTGGGCAACAGTGAGACTGTCTCTTAAAAATAAATAAATAAATAAACACTGATGGGAACATAATGTCCTCACTTCCAGCCTTTTGCCAGTCCACCTTGTAGGGAGCAATCGTAATTTTACATATGCATAAAATATTACACAGATGGTCCCCAACTTATAATGGTTCAACATATGATTTTTTTTTACTTTACACTGGGTTGATTGAGATATTAGATGGATTTTTGGCTTATGATATTTTCAACTTACGATGGGCTTATTGGGACATATACCCATCATAAGCAGCATCTTTGTATACTATGTAATTATAATATTATATGTAAATTCTTTTACACATAATTTTATGTTATATGTAATTATTATATATATGTGTATATACATATATACACATATGAAAAATGAAAATAATATATATTTTAGTGGTCTAGGATGGGGCCTGAGCATTTAAGAAGCTTCTCAGGTGATTTTCCTGGGCAGCCAGCATTGAGAACCACTGATTTAGAGTGAAACATTCATCAACTCAGATCTCTGGATAAGAAAATATAACATATTTAAAATGGAGGAGAGAAACACAGTTAACGAAAGTTCCCAAACAATATCAGTGGGAAGAAAGCCTGGGCTTTGCTTACTCTCTCTTCACGCTCTCAAGAGATGTGTCCACAAAGCACTCTCAATAGCTCAGGTGCAACACTGATTCTTCCACTGGACCTTCATCTTTCCACGGTGGTTCAAAGGCTTTGCTCTCCCTCTCTCACTGGTAGGCAATTGCTGCTTCGTATTTGCCTTCTGACTACTGCTAAGCCTCACCTGAACCAGCAGACACAAATCGTGCTCCTGAGGTGTCTTCTTACCTCAAGGCTCAATTGAGCTGAACTTCCCTAGAAATGACAAAGCAAGATACAAGAGAGGTGGGCCCTAACAGACCAGTGGGCAGCCATGGCGCTTCAACAGACAAAAAGAGGATGGCGGGGGCTGGGAGACAGAGCAGCCACCTGTCCTGGTTTGCCTAGTTCCAAGGGCTAAAACTGAGACAGTCCTGAGCAGTCCCATGATCAAGCACAGCTTTGTGTCTTGCAGGAGAAGACCCTCTCATATGGGTCTATGAGACCTTACTTAACACAAGCATTTTATGTTTCCTTTGTTTGTGAGCATGCAGAGAGTTAATTTTCCAATTTTCTTCTTTCTTTTTTAAAAAAATGTTAACCAATAGATGTGTCAACCATCAAAAAACTTAAATATTCAGAGAAGCAAGAAGAAAACAAATGAAATCACTTGTAATCTCACTTTCCAAGGAAAATTACTTTTAAGATTCTGGTGTTTCTCCTTCCAATCTTTTTATGTGCGTTCATTCTAAATATCTGTGCAAATACAAATATGTTAAATTTACTTTCTATTTAGGAAATCAAAGAAGTTGGGAGAATAGAAAAGATCATTAGACACAAATAAAAGATGGTACACAAAGGGAAATGAAAGTAAAACATGAATGACAAGAGAAGTTAGGGTAAAACTGATCCACACCAGTGCTTCTCCGGGAGCCATAGCCTTGATCTGAGGCATCAGGGCAGTGCTTTGTCCGTGGAGTGTGCTAGAACTATCAGGTCATCCTCTCTGTTGGTGGTCATCCTCTCTGATGGTTCTATTACTTTTAATTGCAAAAACAACAATTACTTTTGCACCAGCCTAATAAGTATATGCTGGGCTCCAGAACTGAAGAGTACTGAACATCATAGGAGGCTGTGGCTAAAGAAGCTGGAAAGGGTTCAGAGAAGAGGAACCAAGATGACTAATACAGGGGAGCACAATAAGGCCTTTGAGCAGAGGTGAAAGAAAGCACAACTGTGTGGCCAGAAAGGAGGGCTGAGACAACGTAATACCATTCATGTAGACGAGGGGTGTGCACCTCTAGGGGGTGACTTGCTGTTCTCTGTTTTCACTAAGGACTGAAGAAGGAGAACAAATCATAAATGTTAGTCTGCAAGTATAAGGGATTTTTACTTTGCCAGAATTTTTGTCTTCCCAGTGACTGATATCATCCTTACATTTTGAGATACTGACTGTACTTGCACAGGGATGTAGGTTTACACAGGAGAAAATGCCGTGGTGGCTGTTAAAGCATCCAATGAGATTTTCCAAGAAGGGCACAGATTCTTCTTTTAATGATCAAAATACAACCGTTCTTCATCTAATAGGGATGTTTTCTACATTGCCCTAAGAACCGAGAATAATAAGTATACCTTCCATTTCTAGAACACATTAATTGAATGTCTTTCTCCTTTCTAAACTCATCTGGCCTGTGAAACAATCACTTGAGGTCACGAGGAAGATACTATCTTCCCATTGTCCAGGTGAGAAAATGAAGGTTTAGAGGAAGGAAATGACCTGCCCAAGACCCCACAGTGAATGGTGAGCTAGAGTATATTCCAGACCTAGTGATTCTGGGTTTCCAGGACTCTTGCCACACTAGTCAGTCTCTGGTATCAGAATCACCTGCAGGGCTTGTTGAAACATGGATTGCTGGATCCAGCCCCAGAGTTTCTGAATCTGTAGGTCTTGGGTGGGGCCTGAGAATTTGCATTTCCAACAAGTTCCAGGTAATGCTGCTGCTGTCTGGGAACCACACTCTGAGAATGACTGTGTTACACCACACCTGCCAGCCAACTAGAGCTGTGAAAGGAAAACACTTCGTTAAGACCTCAAATCCAGAGAATTTTCATTAAGACCTCAGACTCAGAGAAGTTTTATTTAACTTGAAAAATCATTTGCATGAAACTCACTAATTTCTGACCACCTTCCAAGCAACCGGCCCCTGTGTTACCAGAACACATTAGCACACAAGTCCACTCACAGTGCAGAGTCCAAGCCTCGCTTCTAAACACTTTCCCAGAGCAAAACAATCCAAAGAGGTAGAAGTGGAGCAGGGGAACTAAGAAATATTGAGCACCTATTCTATGACAGGCAGTGTTCAGAGTCTTGTATAATTCCTTATTTTATGTTTGCAGTCACTCTGATAGAGAAACAAGTATTCCCATTTTACAAAGGAAGAAACTGAGGCTCAAAAGGGTTACACAACTTGCCTAGGAAAACAACTAGAATATTCAGCTTCCAAACTATATATATATTTTTGACATCACAGATTCAATTATTTTAAATCCATTCCCTAACTTGTATTATATCCACCCTACCCCCTCAGCACATTTCTTTTGCCCATTCTTCAGGGTTAATGAGCCTCCCATCTCCAGCCTATGACATTGTACTTAATTTCTTTCTAATTCATAAAGCACTTTTCTGAACTTTGGTGCCAGAATCATTTAGGACTTATTAGTTGTCTATTTAATTTGATCCAAAAACCTAACCTAGAGGGAATTAATTGGGTAAATTGTGGCACATCCATATGCTGTTGTACATGGGTATAAAAAATGGTTGTGATATATTTGAATTTTATTTTATTTTTACTTGTCTTTGTCAGGCAATATATTTGAATTTTAAAAAGCAATTTACAGGCCGGGTGCGGTGGCTCACGCCTGTAATCCCAGTACTTTGGGAGGCCAAGGTGAGTGAATCACGAGGTCAGGAGATCAAGACCATCCTGACTAACATGGTGAAACCCCCTCTCTACTAAAAGCACAAAAAATTAGCTGGGCATGGTGGCTTGTGCCTGTAGTCCCAGCTACTTGGGAGGCTGAGGCAGGAGAATGGTGTGAACCAAAGAGGCAGAGCTTGCAGTGAGCCGAGATTGTGCCACTGCACTCCAGCCTGGGCAACCGTGCATGACTACGTCTCAAAAAAAAAAAAAAAAAAAAAAAAAAAAAGCAAGTTACAGTCATGCACAGTATACTACTTTTTGTTTAAAAAAAAAAAAAACCACATGCATGCATGCAAAAATGCACATTCACACATTGCAACCTCCGCAGTCTAGAAGAGTATACATCAAAATGTGAACAATGATGAACTCGGAGTGGTGAAATTATGGGTGACTTTTAAATTTTCTTTATTTTGCTTTACTAAATGTTATGATTTTTCTTTTCTTTTTTTTTCTTTTTTTCTGTCTCTTTATTAGAGATGGGGTTTCACCATGTTGCCCAGGCTGGTTTCAAACTCCTGAGCTCAGGCCATCCACCCACCTCAAACTTCCAAAGTGCTGGGATTAGAGGCGTGAGCCACCGGGACTGGACAAAATTTTATGATTTTTCTTGATGGATATGCGTAAGAAACGTCTTCACCTGCCTTTAAACTTCTTATCCTTCTCTCTTCACACTGAGTTCTTTACAGGCTCCTGGTGTTTATTCTCCTAATTAAATATTTAGTTCTGTATACTTCTCTATGCAAGAAAAGAAGAGTTCTTTGGAAGCAGGAAGGAAAAAAACAGCCTCCCACCTCTGTACAATTCAAGGAGAAAACAATCTGGCTACCAAAACTCCCCTGGAGCTCATGTTTTCTATGCATGGTAAGAACACTATTCAAGGACATCTAAGAACAGCATATATAATAATTATCTCTTTAGGGTTCTTAGGCCCTGCAGGGCATGCATAAGAATGGAATACACCAACGCATAAATCTAAATGATTTATAACAACAGCATATATACCGCAATAAGTACTTAAAGAAATCAATGAACAAAACTTACATGTTGCAGTAGTGCCTTAAAAACATTCAAAAATTAATAGCTAGAGTTCGAAGCCCTCGATAGAGTAGTAAATTCTCTATCCATGTAAGTCTGCTAGAGACCCTGGTACAGTGAAGGCTCAAAGCTGTGCAGGTTTGAAGGAGGATTCTGCAGTGTTAAGCCAGGGCCCTTTGGAATGAGCCTCAGGTCCAGGCCTTTTCCAGTGGAGATCTTTCTCCAGCAGAACATGAGCCATCAGGTGAATGGCCTGGGTTGGGGTAAATTCATTCGGTCACACCCCATGCCCTGGGCCAAACCATGCACTCAAAGGGAGTGGGTGGCATTCCTGTATCCCCAAGAATAAAACCATCTGTGGCCTCTAATGCCATTGGAGCTAGAAAGGGAAGAAATATGCCTTCTTTCATGTGAGTTCATGTAAGGGATGGGGATGGGGAAATCATTCACTGAGCAAAGAGAATTATTTGCAACTAGAACATCCCTAAGCCTGCAAATACAAGAATAAAAAAAAACAAAAACCACACACACACACCTATAAATCTTCAGAATAGGACCATGAGAGTAAAAGCAATTTCTGGCCCAGGTCTCATGCCCTAAGTACTTCACCCAGACAATCCTCCTGAGAAAAACAAAAAAAGTCACTCCTTCCCTAGGCCTGCTGGTTCTGGCCTGGAGGCTGGTTGCTTAAACCAATGATTGTTTTCTAGAGAGTTCTCAGGGAGAGCAAAAGTAATGAAATCATTTCATGTTCTTTATCTGGGAGAGTCAGCCTGTGGCATTCTCAGCACTTCTCTTGAGCCGTATCTGTCACTGTAAGACTGTCTTGTGGGAGTGGGGCATGCAGATTAAAAATGACTTCACAGCCCCTCCCCCGCAGGTTAGGAAGCACGACATCTATTGGTAGCTGGGCATCTGATGGCTGAGAGCAAGGCACCACATTGCTACATTTCCACTGCGTGCTTGTTGAAGATATTTCTCCTGAATAATATCTTGGCCCTAATGTTGTACCGACTCCATCCCAGACTCACGTCCTCTCTGAGATGACCTTTTGGTCATCCTTCCTACTGTAATTCAACACTGTAGCAGGTTTTCCATGGTGTATTGTAAATATTTTTAAGATTTTCCGTATATTGTGATGTTCTGACATCTTAACCTTTCTGGCTGGGGAGAGACTGCCCCTCCAGGAGCTAGTCAATTCTTAGAGGTAGCAAAGGACCCAGCGGGGAACATGCCTTTGTTAAGCAGACTAACCAATCCAGAGCCACATCTCCTCTACCTGGCCCTCAGGAGGCAATATTCCACTTTTTAATCATCCCCAGGCCTGGTATCAGGAACCTAGCACAACCACTATAGCTCAGAACCCACCAAAATTATATCCAACCAACCACACTGTTCACCCTGCCCTGCCTTGCCATTCCCTCAGAAACCCCAATCAAGCCCTGGCCTAATGTGTAAATGCTTAATGGATGGCAAACTAGCACATGAAAAGATATTCAACATCATTTGCCATTAGCAAAATGCAAATTAAAACCACAAAAAGTCCAGGCGTGGTGGCTCATGCCTGTAATTCCAGCACTTTGGGAGGCCGAGGCAGGCAGATCACCTGAGGTCAGGAGTTTGAGACCAGCCTGACCAACATGGTGAAACCCTGTCTCTGCCAAAAAGTACAAAAAAATTAGCCCAGCATGGTGGTGTGCGCCTTTTGTCCCAGCTACTTGAGAGGCTGAGGAAAGAGGATCACTTATCCCTAGAAGGCAGAGGTTGCAGTGAGCTGAGATTGAGCTACTATATTCCAGCCTGGGTGACAGAGCAAGACTCTGTCTCAAACAAACAAAAAACACAACAGGATACCAGCACACAGCTACTAGGATGGCTTTTTTTGTTGTGTTTTGAGACAGGGTCTCACTCTGTCCCCCAGGCTGGAGTGCAGTGGTGCGATCTCAGCTCGCTGCAGCCTCCGCCTCCTGGGCTCGGGCTCAGGTGATTCTCCCACCTCAGCCTCCCAAATAGCTGGGACTATAGGCGTGCGTCAACCACCACACCCATTTGTTTGTATTTTATTTTTAGAGATGGGGTTTCAACACATTGCCCAGGCTAGTCTCAAACTCCTGGACTCAAGTGATCTGCCCTCCTTGGCTTTCCAAAGTGCTGGGATTATAGGCATGAGCCATCATGACCATCCAAAATGGCTTTTTAAAAAAAACTGGCTGGGCACAATGGCTCATACCGATGAGGTCCCTTGAGCTCAGAAGTTCAAGACCAGCCTGGGTAGCATAGTGAGACCACTGTCTCTACAAAATATTTTAAAATTAGCCACACATGGTGAATGGCACAGGCCTGTAGTTCCAGCCGTTCAGGAGGCTGAGGCAGGAGGATTGCTTGAGCCTGGGAGGTGGAGGCTACAGTGAGCCATGATTCTGCCACTGCACTCCAGCCCAGGTGACAGAACAAGACCCTGTCTCAAAAAAATATTTAAATAAATGAATGAAAAAGTAAAAACTAACTAACAATAAATGCTAAGTGCTGGTTAAGATGTTGTGAAGCAATTGGAACTCTCTTCTACTGCTAATTGGAATGTAAAATGGTACAACCACTTTGGAAAACAGTTTGACAGTTTCTTTTTACAGTTAAACATGCACTTACCATGTGACCCAACAATCTCATTCCTAACTGAAATAAAATCCTTTTTTCACATTAACAACCTTTGCATGAGTATTAATGGTGGCTTTATTCAAAATTGTCCAGGTCTGGAAACCCAAATGTCCTTCAACTGAAATGGATGAACAAACTATGGTACATCTGTACAATGAAATATTACTTAGTAATACGTAGGAATGAATTAGTGATTCATGCTGCAACATGGGTAAACCTCAAAAACATTATGCTAAATGAAAGAAGCCAGACTCAAAGGTCTGCATACTATTTGCTTACAGATTTATGGTTTAGTCTGCATTTTCTAGAGTTTTATTTGTGCAAAAGCAAATGTTTAGGGACAGAAAACAGACCAGTAGTTGCCAGGGAATGGGGGTAGGGGAGAGGGGTTGACTAGAAGAATCTGAGAAAATCCTAGGAGTAATGGAGTGGATCTACATCTTAATTTTAGTGATGGTTACACTACAGTACACATTCATCAAAACTCACTGACCTATTCACTTAGGATGAATTTTACCATATGGAAATTACATTTTAATCTTCAAAATATGAAAGCAGCATTGGTGTTTGTCTTCAACAGACCATGTAAATTCCTGTGATGTCGTATCTATATTCAATCTTCTTCAGTGCGGCTTGTCCATGCTTCTCTCTCCCCTCTCAGAGCCACTGAAGACAAATGCAGGTTTCCCACAGGCTTCCAGCCCGGGAGGAAATTGCTATGACTGCTTAGTTAACAGAAGTGACACTAGTAAAGAAAGCCAGCTTGGGATGCCGTCTAAATAGGAAG
The DNA here is from genome assembly GCF_002776525.5 of Piliocolobus tephrosceles. NCBI lineage: Eukaryota > Metazoa > Chordata > Mammalia > Primates > Cercopithecidae > Piliocolobus > Piliocolobus tephrosceles. Next base: position 37,127,346 of record NC_045436.1, on the reverse strand, counting down.
GGAAGGGGCTCTGTCAGGGCTGCCCTTTATATATAGTGTCATATTGTCAGTGATCACACAGAAAGTGGAAGTCACTGAGGTTGAGCATGGCCACCATAAACCGTTTCTCACCTAGGCACCAGGGTGAAAGGGATTGGAGGCATCCCTGCCTACCAGGTGGTCAGCACCTGACAAGCTTAAGTAGGTCCCCAAATCCAGCTAACTCCAGTCTTCCCTCCTCCCAAAAAAGTACTGCATGCCATGGGGCCACTGCCATCGTGAGCAATGCTGCACTCTTCAGCCAAACAGCCATCTGACTTTGACTTAGAAAAGAGAGAGCCAGGCATGGCTCTGAATGGATAAGCCCCAAATGTCCCTTGTTTCCATGATGAGCAAGGTCCATTTCAGAGCCAGTTTGGGAAGGTGGCTTCTCTCCATCACAGGAAGCGTATGTTTCTGGAAGCCAGCCTGCCACTGGTTCTGGAAAGAATCCTTTGGACCAGAGATGAAGTGGGGCCTGGATTGCTCTGCCAGATGAGTTCCTGTCCAGTCGGCTATGCCCAGGGTGGAGCTCTACCGAGGCAGGCCACCTCCCTACAGCATGGAGTCCAGTGGGGGCCAGGATGTGCATCTGACTTCCTGCTTCCACCCTGCCCCAGCTCTGGGCTTCCAGGCTTCTCTCCATTATTCTTTTCTTGTCGTTTGTTCCTAGATCTTGGCTACTCTGACCAGCAGCATTCTCTCTCTCTCTCTTTCTTTATTAAATGGCATTATTAAGGTATAATTGACATAAAATAAACTGAGCATTTAACTGTGCAATTTGATAAATTTTGACATTCATATACACCCAGGTAACCATCACCACCAAATCAAGATAGAGAACACATCCATCACCCCCAAAAATCTCCTTGTGCCCCCTCAGTCATCCCTCCCTCCTGCCCTTGCCTGCCCCTCATTCCAAAGGAGCACCAATCTGTTGCCCGTCATTAGGAATTAGTCTGCATTTTCTAGAGTTTTACATAAATGCAATCATACAGTATGTGCTCTTTCTCTCTCTCTGGTCTATCTGCTTTCACTTAGAAAAATTATCTTGAGATTTATCTATATTGCTGCATGTATCAACAATTTATTCTGTTTTCTTGCTGAGTAGTATTCTATCATATGGCTATACCATAATTTCTTTATCTGTTCATCTGTTGGTGGATGTTTACATTGTGTTCAGGTTTGGGGAAGCCTTTCTCTTCAACCAACTGGGCTAGTGGTCCTTCAGAAAATACCCAGCACTCCTTGCTGCCAAGGCTTCTTGCTCTGGCCGCTTCTGACTTGCTGCAGTGGGAGCAGAAGTCACTCCACAGAGTGCGGGAAGACTTGTGGGGAAAGGTGGTCGCATCTCCATACAACCCCTCCACTTCTCCCTGCTCCTCCCCACCACCTCTATTTCAACAGCCTCTTGTATCACAACTACCCCTTGACTTGAGCAAGGAAGAGAAGGGACAGGACCAGATAGCAACTGGGAGGAATGGGACAGGTCAATAGTGGCACCTTTCATTTCATGAGTATCTCCCACTGTTTGCCCTTTGAGGACAAAGCAAGTCCCTGTAGAGCAGTAGGTTGCTGACAACTTTTATAACACTGACTCTTAGAATATGTTTTTAAAGAGATTAATAAAGAATGTTTACGGCAGTGCTTCTTAACCTTTGATGTGGACACAAATCATTAGAGGGTCATGTAAAATGCAGATTCTGGGCTGGGCGCGGTGGCTCAAGCCTGTAATCCCAGCACTTTGGGAGGCCACGACGGGCAGATCACGAGGTCAGGAGATCAAGACCATCCTGGCTAACACGGTGAAACCCCATCTCTACTAAAAA
>NC_045436.1:37105032-37125399 GCF_002776525.5 Piliocolobus tephrosceles | reverse complement strand
AAAAAAAAAAAAAAAAAAAAAAATGCAGATTCTGATTCAGTAGGCTGGGGATGTGACTTGAGACTGCGTTTCCAGCAAGCTTGCAGATGATTTGATGCTGCTGTCTTCAGGCTGCACACTTCAAGGGGTCATTCGCAGGTGTTTAGTTGTTTAATAATTGCTTTTTAACAAGTGTTTAATCACTATCTATAAAACTCTATTAAGTACAGGCTAATGCAAGTCATCTTCTCTCCTGGAGATCCCCTGCAGCGATTCTGAATTAACCAGGGCCTCCTCCTGAATACCCCAAGTGCTCCCTTGAAACTAGGACTGGTGTTAGAGATAGATGTTGTCAGATTTTAGCCTGTCAAGAACAGCACCTCCTGTTGGCAAAATATCTAGTGTTTCTCTTGTTTGCTGCCTTATACTGTATCTTGGTTCCTGGGAAGTTTGGAACTTAGACTGCAAAAATGGGTTGTGGTGAAAACAGGTGGACTACAGGGATGCAAGTAAAAAGAAAAAAAATGGGTTATGGGATAGTCTGGGAGACAGGATAAAAGGGAAGGGAAACAAGGGTATTGATAAGAAAGGGAGGAGGAACTCCTAATTGTGTTACCGAGGTTGATCCTGCCCGGGGCCCAAGGATTGAATGGTCAATCTGAGATGTGCTCTAAGTTGAAAACCTAGAGCCCCATGAAAACATTCCAAATAGGCTTCACCTGGTTCACAGCTTCCATCAAATGTCTCTACCCTTCTTTTCATTGATCCCCAGTAGCTCCCATGGTTGAATGGCTGCATTTACTTGGCTCATGCTTTAAGCTATGTATGCTATCCTCTTGGAGCCTAACTCGAATAGGATCTTCTTTCTGTGGGGCCCAATTATCACAGACCCATCTAGCGTGGAAATGAACCGGTACTGGTAGCTGTGGAAACCACAGATCTCTGGATGCAAAGTTGTGATAAAGTGATTCATTCAATCATGCAAATGAATGTTTATGTCCTGAAACGTGCAAGGCACTGTGAATACAGTCCCTTCCCTCAAGGGCGAGCAAGACACAAACTGATATAGCACTCATTTATGCTCAGAAGTACAAACTCAGTGTCTCAGGCAATCAGAGAAGGGTGACCACTAGCTATGGTATATAGGAAGGCAGGTGGTGGTTACCTGAATGACAGCTGGGAGCTGGCTAGTGCAAAAGCAAGGGAGATATTCCAAAAAGAAGGAATGACTGGAGCAAAGCCACAGGGTGGGAATGTCCAGTGTGTCTTTGGAGAAAGGAAGTCTCAGTCTTCATGTCAGGAGGAATGGAACAGAAGGATGTGAAGGGAGGCCAGAGGCCTGTCTTGACTCATTACCACCTGAATTATATTTGGTAGCTAATTAGGGATACAGACATCAGAACCAAGATGGTGCTTTATGGTTGATTTGGCGGCAATGTGCTTTGATGGAACAGTGAGTCAGGAGGTAAAGAGAATTGGTAGGAGGCCACTGTATCGATTGAGGTGTGCAAACCTCAGCCAGGTTGGAGTTCCAGGGATAGAAAGTGTAGGTTAGATGAAGGAATAGGGGAAGAAGACACACCAGGACCGGGTATCTGTATGTCAGGGGTGATGGAGAGAGGACAATGATCATGCTGCAATTTTGAGTCTTTCTGAGAGAATAGCAGTTCTGAACCATGAGTTTGGTTTTAAACTGAAACACTTACATGAAAATGTCCAGCAGGCCAGCAGAAACATTAATCTGCAGCTTTAAAACCAAAGGGCTCAGCCGGGCGTGGTGGCTCACACCTGTAATACCAGCACTTTGGGAAGCCAAGGTGGGTGGATCACCTGAGGTCAGGAGTTTGAGACCAGCCTTGGCAACATGGTAGAACCCCATCGCTACTAAAAATACAAAAGTTGGCCAGGTGTAATGGTGGGTGCCTGTAATCCCAGCTACTTGGGAGGCTGAGGCAGGAAAATCACTTGAACCTAGGGGGCAGAGGTTGCAGTGAGCTGAGATCGCACCATTGCACTCCAGCCTGGGCAACAAGAGCAAAGCTCTGCCTCAAAAAAAAAAAAAAAAAAAAAAAGCAAAGGCCTCCTGGATACAGACATTTAGATTACCCACACTGAGTTATTTCATTTTTCCTACAAACAAACAAACAAAAACATGAGACTCTCTGGTAGTCTACACTGTGCTACTCACTGGCGCTATAAAAGTGAGAAAGATGGGGTTCCTCCCCGTGGAGTTGTCAGATCCATGGAGGAAACGTGCCCCTCCTGCGTTAACAGATTCCAGCACTGCAGCGGAAGGGGTTGCAGAGTGAGGTGGGAAACCCTTCGGTAGCTGAGAGCACTGAGGAGGGAGGGCCCAGAGAAGAGAGATTCTTTCCTTGTAAGCTTACATCTTTCTAATGCTCACAATGAGCCAGGCACTGGCTTGAGCACTGCCAAGTGCAGACTTGTGACCACTGGAGTATACTGTCCCACTCAGTGAGGTGGGCAAGCGGTGGGAGAGAGAGAAATGAGTCGGAGAAGGAAATAGAGAAAGGCCCCAGGGATAGGAAATCAAGATACTGAGAAGTCCCTGAGGTCAAAAAGGAAGTGATAGCAGTGGTCATCAGTGTCAAACACTAACAGAATGTCAAGAAGGATGAGAATGAACTGGAGATGGTTGATTTGGGAACTTGGTGAAGTCGTGGTCATCTCTGGCAGCAATTTCAGTTAAGAAGCATCAGAGAAGTCACGGAATGAGAGACTTATGAGGAAGTGGAGAAACATGGAGTGTAGCTATCTCTTTTTTGTTTTGAGAATTTTGGTAGTAAAAGGAAAAATGAGTGCCAGCGGTTCAAGGTGAGAGAAATTTAGGAATTTTGGGGGATGGGGGGATAAGAGAGCCTGGGGCATGTTAGTATTCAGAGGAAGAAGGAAACATTGGGGCGGAAGTGTTCAGGGATGGAGGAGAAAATGAAAGGAATAGCTTCCATGGAGAGTGTGTCAGCTCTTCTTGGCTGCTCACCTGCTCTTCATACAGCACCACTTAACCCTCGCTTGTGGTCTCTGCCCTTGAGAGGTGGGCACTATAGCCTTCAGAACGCCCTGGTTGGAACCTAGTCCTCCTGGAGCCGGCAGGCCCTAATCAGTGGTTTCTCCTTTGTGCTGCATTTTCCTGGGAGTGAATTAGTGGTCTAAAGCCCAGTTTTCTCGCGGTGAATGCCTGCGTTCTGGCTTGTAAACAAACTGTTGACCAGATCTAGAGATTTCAGAAAACTGGTTTTCCTAGTCCTGAACACTAGAATGCTCTGATATCCAATGACAGCTCCTCCAAGTACTGAGCATTTGTCAACCCAGATTTCTACTGAACCCCAGCTTTGCTTCTGTAGATTTGGCATTTGGTTTGAAAATTTTGCTGATTATCCTAATTTCAAGAGACTTTAAATGGAAATCACCTTTTAAACCCATAGCTAGCAAACATCTATTTTATTTGTGCTAAATAGCTAGCTTTAGGTTCTCTCTGGCTTAGTTTAGTATGCATTGCCTTGGCTTCAGTGTTGAGAGCAGGGGAGACTGTGATAAAGAGCAGAGGTAGGTGGGATGCAGCCCTTCCTTCTGGGAAGTTGAAAGGCGAGGAAAGGGTGGGGCATAATAGCTAATGCCTGTAATCCCAATACTTTGAGGGGCAGAGGCATGAGGATTGCTGGAGCCCAGGAATTTGAGACCAGCGTGGGCAACATGGTGAGACCCTGTCTCTACGTAAAACTGTAATAAATTAGCCAGGCACGGTGGTGTACACCTGTGGTCCCAGCTACTCAAGAGGCTGAAGTGGGAGGATTGCTTGAGCCCAGGAGGTCGAGGCCACAGTGAGCTGTGATTGTGCCCCTGCACTCCAGCCTGGGTGACAGAGGCAAGACCCTGTCTAAAATAAAAAAATAAAAAATAAAAGGCCAGGTATGGTGGTTCACGCCTGTTATCCCGACACTTTGGGAGGCTGAGGTGGGCAGATCACCTGAGGTCAGGAGTTTGAAACCAGCCTGGCCAAAACAGTGAAACCCCATCTCTACTAAAAATACAAAAATTAGCTGGTGTGGTGGCACACACCTGTAGTCCCAACTACTCAGGAGGCTGAGGCAGGAAAATGGCTTGAACCTGGAAGGCAGAGGTTGCAGTGAGCCGAGATTGTACCACTGCACTCCAGCCTGGGGAGCAGCAAGATTCCGTCTCAAGAAAAAAAAAAAAAAAGAGGAAAGATTAGGGAATTCAAGAAGTAAGTCAACCTCGAGATCCTCATTCCCCAGCCAGTCATCCACCCATCTATCTATTCATTTACTCATCCTCTTAATTTTTCATTTATCTGTCCATCCAGTCAACAAAATTTGTGGATCACTCACAATATGCCAGCCTCCAGAAATGCAAAACAAAAACACTGAGAAAGCCACAGGAAAGACTGAAACTAGCCCATCAGTGACTCAGAGGGCTAGACACGCCTAAGTTATCTCTTGCTTTCAGCTAAAGAGAAAGGGAAAAACCTGTTTTATTCACACACGTCGATGCTGGGGCTTCGACCAATTAGGATCTCAGCCTTCTCTCTCCTCTCCAGTTCTCCCCCCAGGAGGCATGAGTAACGCTATCATTTAGCAATTCTGGGCAATAAGGCAAGTACAGGGTAACAAGTCACTTAAAGACCTTGCCAAATCTAGAGGTGGGGAGGAATGCTACTCGCATAATATTTCTTGCCATTCATTACAGCAATAGGAAAATGAGCATTTTATAACAAGTTTAACACCAGGCCCTGCCCCAGCAGGAGCTCCTTTAGTTACCAGAGGCTTTGTAACCTCCCACTGCTTAGCAGTTAGCGACCCAGCAGGGGCCCCCACTCATCACAGTTTCACCCTGGAGACGCCTGCCCCTGGCTCCACTTCCTTGCCTGGGATTATCACAAGACCCAGATTCCCACAAGCTTCATCTGCTCCTCCAGGACTAGAGTGGAGCCCAGCCTTGGGTCAGGGAAAGGAAGAGGCAGGGGTATCAGTGAAAACAGGAAGAATGTTCCACCTCATTCTACCACTGTCAGACACTGAACGTGAAACAGACCCACATCTAAGTCACACTCATTTAAAACTGGATTCTTATTTTTTAAATTTCCAATTAAAAGCAAAAATATTCCTGTAGATCATCTGAAGCAGAAAAAACAATAGGCAAAAAATATATAGAATGAGACATTTAAAAATTAAGAAAAAAAGCAAAAATACTGTTATAGTGAAAATTTGTAAAATACTGAAAAGAACTGAGAAGAACGAAAATCATCCCAAACCCTTATCACTCAGAAATAAACACTGTTAACATTTAGTCTGTTGCCAGTCTTTTTTCTTTGCCTATATACATATAAAATGTATTTATAAAATTGTTTTCTGTATTATTAATACTCTTTTGTGATCCACTTTTTATTTCACTTAATATATTGTGTCCATTTCCCCATGTTTTCAGATGTTCTTTTACAGCATATTTAATGGCCATGTTGTATGCACAGAAAAAATAATAGTAGCTAACACTTAGAAGGTGACAGGCACTTTACATGGAGGAACTCATTCTCACAATAACTTATTGAATCAGATACTATAAAATTATCCTCATTTTACAAAAGAGTAAACTGAAGCACAGAGATTCCACACAGCTATTAGGCAGAGAGCCAGAATTTGAACCCAGGCAGTCTCAGGGTCCAGGCGCTGAACCACTAACCCACACTGCAATGCAATTTACCTCACCTATTCCTGATTGCTGGGTGTTATTCTGACTTGGGGGCTCTTTTCTGCCATCATAAACAATGCTGACTTGAACATTCTTTTTTTTTTTGACAGGGTCTCGATCTGTTACCCAGGCTGGAGTGTAGTGGTGCGATCACGGCTCACTGCAGCCTTAACCTCTGGGGCTCCAGTGATTCTCCCACCTCAGCCACCCAGGTAACTGGAACTACAGGTACCCACCACCATGCCCAGCTAATTTTTGTATTTTTTGTAGAGACAGAGAGTTGCCATGTTGCACAGGCTGGTCTCAAACTTCTTGATTCAAGGGATCCACCTGCCTTGGCTTCCCAAAATGCTGGGATTATAGTCGTGAGCCACTGTGCCTGGCCTGAAAATTCTTAAATACACACTTTTGTACACATGTTAAATTATTTCCTTATGATACTTCCTAGGCCAAATGGAAAACTTACTTTTAAGGCTTTTGATACTTATTGCCAAACTTTAGAAACATACCAAATTATGTTCTGCATATATAGAAGTACTACTTCTTAATGAAATTTTACTAATGTTGGTTATATTTTTCTTTGTAATTTATTTGGTGAAAATGTTTCCTTATGATTGTTTTAATATGGATTTCCTTACTTACTAGTTTTATAGAATTTTTAAATAAAATTATTAGTAATTTGCATTTTTGTTTTATTTATTTATTTGTTTAGAGACAGGGTGTCACTCTTGTCACCTAGGCTGGAGTGCAGTGGTGTGATCTCGGCTCACTGCAACCTCTGCCTCCTGGGCTCAAGCGATCATCCCACCTCAGCCTCCTGAGTAGCTGGGACCACCACCACCTGGCTGCCACCAAACCCGGCTAGTGTGTGTTTGTGTGTGTGTGTGTGTGTGTGTGTGTCTGTGTAGTTTTGGTAGAGACAGGGTTTCACCATGTTTCCCAGGCTGGTCTTGAACTCCTGAGCTCAAGCGATACACCTACCTCCGCCTCCCAAAGTGTGAGCATTTTTGTTTTAAAAATAATTTGTTTGCTTACATATTTTTCTTTTTCTTTTTATTTATTTATTTATTTATTTATTTATTTATTTTTGAGACAAAGTCTCACTCTGTCACCCAAGATGGAGTGCAGTGGTGTGATCTTGGCTCACTGCAACCTCTGCCTCCCAGGTTCAAGTGACTCCCCTGCCTCAATTTCCCAAGTAGCTGGGCTTACAGGCACGTGCCACCACTTTCTGCTAATTTTTTTATTTTCAGTAGAGACAGGGTTTCATCATGTTGACCAGGCTGGCCTCGAACTCCTGACCTCTAGTGAGCCACCCACCTCAGCCTACCAAAGTGCTGGGATTACAGGCATGAACCACCGCACCTGGCCCATGCTTACATATTTTTCTATTATTCTCTTTTATTAGTAAGAGTTCCTTGTATTAAGATTTTTAACCTTTTGTCTATGTATGTGGGAAACATTACTCAAGGTTGTCATTTGATAGACAAATGGAATTACATAAAACTAAAAGGCTTCTGCACAGCAAAGGAAACAATCAACAGAATTAAGAGATAACCTACAGAATGGGAGAAAATATTTGCAAACTGTATATATGACAAGGAGTTAATATTCAGAATACATAAGGAATTCAAACAACTCAATAGCAAAAAAAAAAAAAAAAAAAAATCCAGTTTTTACAATTGGGCAAAAGATCTGAATAGATGTTTCTCAAAAGAAGACATAAAAATACCCGAGATATATGAAAAAATGCTTCAATATCATAATCATCAGGGAAATGCAAATTGAAACCACAAAAAATATCATTTCACCCCAGTTAGAATGGCTATTATTAAAAAGACAAAAAATAAATGCTGGTGAGGATGTGGAGAAAGAAACTCCTATACACTGTTGGTGGGAAGGCAAATTTGTACAACCACTATAAAAAACAGTAGAGAGATTCCTCAGAAAATAAAAAATAGAACTACAACATGATCTAGCAATCCCACTGCTGGGTATACATCCCAAGAAAATGAAATCAATATGTCAAAGAGGTATCTGCACTCCCATGTTCACTGTAGCACTATTCACAATAGCCAAGACATGGAATCAACCTATGTGTTGATTCCAACAGATGAATGGATAAAGAAAATGTGCTATATTTATATAAAGGAATACTATTCAGACTTAAAAAAAAAATGAAATCCTGCATTTGCAGCAGTGTGGATAAGCCTGGAGGATATTATGTTAAGTGAAATAAGCCAGGTGCAGAAGGGCAAATACTGCATGATCTCACTCATATGTGAAATCTAGTAAAGCTGATCTCATAGAAGTAGAGAGTAGAATAGTGATTAGCAGAGACTGGGAAGGGAAGAGGGGAGAGAGGATGAAGACAAGTTGGTCAATGGATTCAAAGTACGGATAGGAGGAATAAATCTAGTATTCCATTGCACAGTGGGATTACTACGGTTAACAATAATGTATTGTATATTTCAAAATAGCTAGAAGAGAAAATTTTGGATGTGCTCACCAAAATTTTAATTTTGAAAATTAAAATGAGAAATGATCAACATCTGAAGTGATGGGTATGCAAATTACCCTAATTTGATCATTACACACTGTATACATGCATCAAAATGCACTATATCCCATAAATATGTACAATTATTATGTGTCAATGAAAAATTAGAATTAAAGAGGTTGTCATTTGCCTCTCCTTTAGTATTGTTTATAATGTTTTCTAAAAACAAATACAGTTTTCATTTTTACTTGGACAAATTCATTGATCTTTTCCCTTATATTCTCTTTTTAATGCCATGCTTGGAAAGTCTTTCTCTATTTCAAGAGAAATTCACTTGTCCTAGCATTCTTTTTAGGCAGCATCGTTTAGTGACTTTCTGATCAAATGAAGAAAACTACAGAAAATCAGAACTTATCCAGTGACTTGATTGATTGCCCAGCGCAGTATCTACTTTGCTGCCATTTAGAAAATGTCCCCCTTGGGGGAAGACAGGACTCAGTGCCATTTTGTGTGTCTCCTGGAAGCAGCGTATCATTCTGACTCAGGGACTTTCATTCCCTATGTTCCCCTGAGGCTTCATTTCCTATCTCAGAGGTGGCCTGCTTGAATCAAGATGATTTCTTTGCTGCTGTTGATGGGAGCTGTGGATTTACAATCTGTGTGCACTTGGACCAGTTTCCTTTTCTCTCCAGGCTTCTCCAAAGAATATGTTTAGAAAAAACAAATACCTAGAGCTTCCAAAGACATTGAAAAATTGGTTCAAGGACTCACCCATTTCCTTTCTTTAAAAAAAAAGATAATCATCTTTATGTAAGTTTGTTCAACCTTGTCCATGCAGGAACAACCGCACCCAGGGGACCACCCTCTCTCTCAGGCCGTGATCCTAACGCAGTCAGGTTGCTTTCCAAGCCCCACCCAGGACCTTGCTGAGTGACAGGAAGACTCAGAATATTAAGCTGCATTCTCTCTGCAGCCAAGAAATACAAAAAAGATCATCTAAGTGCATGAGCATCATTCACTGCTAGCCTAGTGTTTCTCTCTAAACAGACTTTACCAGGTGGGGATGAAGGAGATACAGCATAAATGCCTGAGCAAGAAGCTAGCATTCAGGCAAATGGAGCCACTGGTGACTGAAAAGCCTGTGAATTCACTATTCTTTTAATATATCTCCCTCCTCATTTTGAGGAAAAGTTAAAAAAAAAAAAAGCTTTCTTTGTAGAATTTATCTTTATCTCCTAACTTCACCATCTTTTTTATTCCTCTAGCAAAATTGCTACCAAGGTTTTTCAAGAGAGTTCTCTAAGAGGTGTTTGCTGTTTACCATGACAAAGCTATAAGTGAAGAGCTGTTGCAAGAGATGGGGAAAAGGGATTAGGCTCAATCTGCTTGAATTACTGGAAAACAACATTACTGTGTTAACAGCACAATTTTCTCCCTATAATACCCCCAACTCCCACCATCAGGAAGATGCAGGCCTGCCAAAGAGGCTGCAACCCTGAGGCAAGAGCCAGCAGTGAATTTTAGGTTAGCAGCCACCTACCAGTTCCTTCTCCTGAAGCAAAGAGGACTCAAACTTACAAAGACAGAATGACTATAAAATGTCAACTTCCAGTCACTTTCCATTTCTCCCCCGATATGGTTTGCAATTGTGTCCCCATCCAACTCTCATGTCGAATTGGAGGAGGGGCCTGGTGGGAGGTGACCAGATCATGGGGGCAGATTTCCCCCTTGCTGTTCTCATGATAGTGGGTGAGTTCTCACCAGATCTGATGGTTTAAAAGTGTGTAGCGTTTCCCCCTTCATTCTCTCTCTCTCCTGCTGCCATGTGAGGAAGGTGCTTGCTTCCCCTTCACCTTCTGCCATGATTGTAAGTTTCCTGAGGCCTCCCAGTTATGCTTCCTCTTAAGCCTAAAGAACTGTGAGTCAATTAAACCTCTTTTCTTCATAAATTACCCAGTTTCAGGTAGTTCTTTATATCAGTCTGACAACGGATTAATACACCCACCCCCTTTTTGATCTTTCTCACAGAAACATACTTAAAACAGTTTTAGATAAGGATTGAGGGATTGCTGGGGGGAAAAAATACTTAAAGTAGAAATGACAAATTCTAAGAACTTCAATACATCACACTGTAACCAGTAAGTTTTTAAAAAGTATATTCTTTCTATTTTAGGACACTTTTAGACTGAGAAAATTATTGTGAAGATAGTACAGAGAATTTCCATGTACCCAGCTTCTCCTGTTATTAATATATTTCATTAGAGTGGTGAATTTTACACAATTAACAAATATTGGACAGGTGTGGTGGCTCACACTTGTAATCTCAGCACTTTGGGAGGCCGAGGTGGGTGGATCACCTAAAGTCAGGAGTTTGAGACCGGGCTGGCGGATATGGTGAAACCCTGTCTCTACTAAACATACAAAAATTATCCAGGCGTGGTGGCAGGCGCCTGTAATCCCAGCTACTTGAGAGGCTGAGGCAGGAAAATCACTTGAACCTAGGAGGCAGAGGTTGCAGTGAGCTGAGATTGCATCACTGCACTCCAGTCTGGGCGACAGAGCGAGACTCTGTCTCCAAAAAGTAAAAATAAATAAATAAATAAATAGCAAATATTGATACATTATTATTAACTGAACTCCACACATTATTCACATTTTCTTAGCTTTTACCTAGTGTCCTTTTTCTGTTCCAGGATTCCATCCAGGATACATCACATTTGTTTGTTAACATCTGCTTAGAATCCTTTGGCTATGACAGTTTCTCAGACTTTACTTATTTGTGATGATCTTGACAATTTCAAAGAGTCAGGCGTTTTGTAGAACATTCTCCAATTTGAGTGTGTCTGACATCTTTCTCAAGATTATACTGGGTTAATATGTTTTTAGGAGGAAGATCAAAGAAGTAAAGTGTCATTTTCATCATATCATATCAAGGGCACATATTATCAATATAACTTCACCACTGTTGATGTTGACCTTGATCACTGACTTGAGATAGTATTTGTCAGGTTTCTCTACTGTAAAGATGCTCTTTTTTTCTCCCCCTTTCCATTATGCTCTTTGGAAGGAAGTCGCTATGTGCAGCCCACACTAGGAAGTGAAGACTTTACCTCCCTAACGATGAGATATCTTCATTAGTTATCGGGAGCTCTGAATGGGAAATGTGTTGCTTCTCCCACATTTATTTATATCACTATTGACTCACAGATATTTATTTTTCAATTTAGGCTATAATCCAATACTACTTTAGCCAGTCGTTTACAAAAATTATTATGGGCCGGGCACGGTGGCTCAAGCCTGTAATCCCAGCACTTTGGGAGGCCGAGACGGGCGGATCACGAGGTCAGGAGATCGAGACCATCCTGGCTAACACGGTGAAACCCCGTCTCTACTAAAAAATACAAAAAACTAGCCGGGCGAGGTGGCGGGCGCCTGTAGTCCCAGCTACTCCGGAGGCTGAGGCAGGAGAATGGCGTAAACCTGGGAGGCGGAGCTTGCAGTGAGCTGAGATCCGGCCACTGCACTCCAGCCTGGGCGACAGAGCGAGACTCCGTCTCAAAAAAAAAAAAAAAAAAAAAAAAAATTATTATGAAGAATTTTTGACAGATACAAAAGTAGACAGTGTAATGAGCTTTATGTACCAATCACCTAGCCCCAATAACCATTAAGCCATGGGCAGTTCTGCTTTCCAAACATCATATCATTTCATCCTTAAATATCTCTGTATGTATCTCTGAAAGACAATGATTTTTTCCAAAAACCATAATACAATGACCACAGCTTACACAACTAACAGTGGATCTTTAAGAGCAAATATTCAGTTAATGTTCACATTTCAAATTGTTCTTTTCTAAAAATTAGTTCATTTTAAACAACGGGACCGCTTGTTGGAAGAAGCATGGTTTTAGGAACCCAAAATGAGAGCAATTACAATGAGAAAATAAAAGAGCAAGAAGGGAAATCCCAAAGGGGTTTAGGATCTGGGCTATGCACACAGCTTCCCCCACCCTTGGTGGTCTGTACATGTAAGAACTTGCCAGTATGAGAAACAGATACATTAACATGTGATTTGAATATTCAAATTTTAAACTGCCCAGTGCAGGAATTCCTCTATAACACTTCTGACAACAGTCATACCACTCTGTTTGAATATTTAATGAAGGTAATTTACTTTAAAAGGACATTCTTCTTGTTTGTTTAAAATGCTTACATAATTAAATTTATGTTTAAAAATTGCAACTTCTCAGAAATTTTATTTTATTAATTCATTAAATAATTTCTTATCAAGCATTGAGTTCTAGATGCTAGGGATATAGCAATGAACAAAACAGACATAAATTCACATCATGATGAAACTTCCATTCCCATAAATCAAATATGTTAAATAAATTGATGAACATAAATTACATAGTATGTGTCGTCATCCTTTTGGGCTACTATAACAAAATACCATAGGCTGGATGGCTTATAAACAATAGAAAACTATTTCTCACATTTCTGCAGGCTGGGAAGTCTGACCTCAGGGCGCCGGCATGGTCAGGTTCTGGCAAGGGCTCTCTCTGGGTTGCAGGCTGCCGGCTTCTGGCTGCATCCTCAATTGGTAGAAGGGGCCATCAAGATTCCTCAGGCTGGCCAGGCAGGTGGCTCACCCCTGTAATCCCAGCACTTTGGGAGGCTGAGGTGGGCAGATTACTTGAGGTCAGGAGTTCGAGACCAGCCTGGCCAACGTGGCAAAACCCCATGTCTACTAAAAATATAAAAATTAGCTGGGTATGGTGGCACACGACTGTAGTCCCAGCTACTTGGGAGGCTGAGGCAGGAGAATGGTTTGAACCCGGGAGGTAGAGGTTGCAGTGAGGCAAGATCACGCCGCTGCACTCCAGCCTCGGTGACAGAATGAGATTCCATCTCAAAAAAAAAAAAAAAAAAAAAAAAATATTCCTCGGGCCTCTTTTATCAGGGCACAAATCCACTCCATGAAGTCTCCTATGTCATGATCTCATCACTCCCCACTCCCCAAAGTGCCCACCTCTTAATCCCATCGCCTTCCGAGTTCAGTTTCAGCATATTAATTTGGGAGGGGACATAAGCATTTAGACTATACCAGCGTCTTAGAAGGTGACAAATGCTGAGGAGAGATATACAGCAAGGTAGTGGGTCAGGGGTTGCATTCTTAAATAGGGGGGTCAGGGAAGCCCTGTCTAAGAATGAGTCACATTGGAAATCTGGGGGAAGAGTGTTCCACAACAGGGAACCACAGGAGCAAAGCCCTGAGCCAGAGCCAGGCAGCCAGTGTGGCAGAGCCTAAACCTATATTTTGGGTTTCAAAACCAGACAGGTATCCCTTAAAGATTCCATGTTACTTCATCACAGTGTTTCTCACTATATGAACTCACCTTGTTCTGTAATTTGTTTTTCTCTCCACTAGAATGTGAGCTCCATTAGAGAACGAACCTTGTTTTTCTTATTCACTCCGTACCACTATAGTCCAGCATCTAGAACAGTGCCACAGCAATAGGTGCTCAATAAATATATGTTGAATGACTGACTGACAATGCATGAATGATAGCTTAACCCAAGACCATCTCCAGGGCTCAATTGCCCTTGCTCTTCTGCACACTGCTGAGCCAGGGAAAGGAAAGGGGCCAATGATGTCAATCATACTAGCTGGTCCCATCTCCTGCTGCAGCGTCTTAGGAGTGTGAGACATCTCAAATAAAACAAAGGGAGAGGACAGTGCTATTGCTGGAAAGGCGAACATCTGTGGAAGAGATGATTGGGGTGGGCAGAAAAGGAGGATAAAAAAGTGAACTTGCTTGTCTTTTGAATCATTTTGCATAAACAGAGTTTAGGTCCCATCTTTCCTTTCTGCTTCTAAATCCTCACGTGTGGAGGTTAGGGGGATTGCTGCTGGGTATTTGATCTTTGGTCAGCAGCCCTCTTTGATCAGAAACAGGAGTTCAAAGTTTCAAAGGTTAAAATGCCCTCACAGGTTAAGACCCCTCACAGGTTCCAGCGTGGACTTCACAGCCTGTTAGAATTAACCTCTTAATGTTGGGATATAACCCACCTACTGATTTTATGATTATTATTTTTCAATCTGGAAATACACAGTAGCAGGCCTGATTTAAAGGGAGACGTACCTTGACCTGCTTAAAATGCTGATGATCTGCCAGAACACGGTGGAATCCAGGGCCATATTTTTTTTTTTTTCGTAATTTTTAGCAGACAAGCCTATTCAGGTGCCAAGAACAAAAGAAAAAGAAAACAGCTGGGCTGTAGATCAAATAAAATGGTAATTCTGGACCTTAAAAGTCAGAGTTGAATATATGCCACAGGGCTCAGCACTCTTGTCAAACATGTTGCAAGAACAGCAGGCTTCTTAAGTACATCACCACATGTGGTATTGGCAAGCTTGTGAGGTTGCTTCCCTGCCTTGTGAAAATGTGTGCATTTATTCATCTTTAAATACCTCGAGATTGTCAAATATTAAAACGTAAAAATACGACTTGTTCTGTCATATCAATAGGATTCATGAACAAGATAGGACTTGCCTGCCAGAGAGCAAACACTGGAAGCAGCTAAGAAGCTGGAAGCTTAAAAATCTAAAAGGTTTTTTAGATCTGGCGCGGTGGGTCACGTCTGTAATCCTTGCACTTTGGGAGTCTGAGGTGGGCAGAGGCCAGGAGCTCGAGACCAGCCTGGCCAACATGGCAAAACCCTGTCTCTCCTAAAAATACAAAAAATTAGCCGGTGTGGTGGCGTTTGCCTGCAATCCCAGCGATTCAGGAGGCTGAGGCAGGAGAATCTCTTGAACCCGGAAGGCGGAAGTTGCAGTGAGCTGAGATTGTGCCACTGCGCTCCAGCCTGGGCGACAGAGCGATACTGTGTCTCGGAAGAAAAGCGAGCACGGGGTGCCGGGAGGGATTTTATATTACTCCCCAAAGCCAAGGAAGCAAAATAAAATGATGCCAAATTACTCTTTCTGCCAGAGAGTTTAAAATCTTTCTAGGGAAAAGTCCACTTGTTTAGACAAAAGAACACCAGTCCCTTGGCCATGACACAGGTAAGCAATCTTAAGAGATGTGGCCCTTTGCCTCAGACTAGGCACACCAAGCCTGCAGATATGTCAAATATGGAGGCGATTCCCTCCAAAAACAAACATCAGTCTAGCCATTTGGCAAATGAACAGGTAAGCACCCTGTTGGCAGACAGATAAAAACTGAAGCAAACAGACAGCTTAGAAGTTTCTGTAGCTTCTCTCACAATCAAAGACACAGAAAGTTGGTTATATCATTCAGCCCAATATGGACTAGAAAAACTGGTAACAAATATTCAACTGCAGCAGAACTTGTACCAGATGAATGACAGATCTAACTAATCTAAATACATATGCCAATCAGTAGATATCTGCTTTAGAAGAAATGTCATCTTTTAAGTTTTATCATGTCATCATAGGTTTTAAGAACAAACTTAAAACTACTAACAAGATAAATCGAATTACTTCAGTTGGTAAACAGGGGTCTAAAGATGACATAAGGAAATGTAAAGAAAGGCTGAGTCCATTGTCTTATTTTTCTTTGCGCCTTTACTTCTGTTTATTTTGCTTCCAGGCTGTAGCAAGTCCTTTCTTAATGTCTTAGAAACTGAAGAATGGGTAAGAGCAGATATAGGGACATACATAAATTGTTGAGATATCCTCTAAAACACATGATTTAAATGACAAATAATATTTTAAAAAATAGTTTGAAATCTAAAGCTCTTTTCTTTCTTTCTTTCTTTTTTTTTTTTTTTTTTGAGTCTCACTCCGTTGCCCAGGCTGGAGTGCAGTGACGGCGTGATCTCAGCTCACTGCAACCTTCACCTCCCAGGTTCAAGCAATTCTCCTGCCTCAGCCTCCCAAGTAGCTGGGATTATAGGTGTGCACCACCACACCCGGCTGATTTTTGTTTTTTTTTTGTTTTGTTTTTTTGTTTTGTTTTGTTTTGTTTTGAGGTGGAGTCTCGCTCTGTCGCCCGGACTGGAGTGCAGTGGCCGGATCTCAGCTCACTGCAAGCTCTGCCTCCCGGGTTTATGCCATTCTCCTGCCTCAGCCTCCGGAGTAGCTGGGACTACAGGCGCCCGCCACCTCGCCCGGCTAGTTTTTGTATTTTTAGTAGAGACGGGGTTTCACCGTGTTAGCCAGGATGGTCTCGATCTCCTGACCTCGTGATCCGCCCGTCTCAGCCTCCCAAAGTGCTGGGATTACAGGCTTGAGCCACCGCGCCCGGCTGATTTTTGTATTTTTAGTAGAGATGGCGTTTCACCATTTTGGCCAGACTGGTCTTGAACTCCTGACCTCAGGTGATCTGCCCTCCTCAGCCTCCCAAAGTGCTGGGATTACAGGCGTGAGCCACTGCACCTGGCCTGAGACTATTTTCTAAGACTTATGTCTAAATATTAATGTCAGACAACTTTTTAAAACACCAGACGTTTCCCAAGATTAGACTACAGAGAAAAATAAATAAATAAAACACCAGGCTTTCATGAATTTATCTGAAAAAATGTTCATTATGCATGTTGGAACCAAACATCTTTAATTTTTAATCCCCTTTTCTTCATTCATACAAGCAAAATAATGATTTCCATCTTGCTGCTGGATAGAAAAATATGCCCCCACACGAAGATTCTCAGGAAGGGAGGATGATTATGTGGATGGCTTTTGTCTCTCCTGTCCATAATCTACACCATTCATCCTCTATACTTCCTGAGAGCTACAATGTTCAGGAAAATGAGCTAAGGGCTTTGGTGCATATAGAGATGGCTCAGATATGGATCATTTTACATGGGATGTCTAGGACAAGGAGCACACAGGATTAGGAATTGGGTGGTTGAGTTCTAGTCCTGGCTCTGCCACCAACTAGGTGGCTCTTGGCAGATCACTTAACCCCTGGAGGCTTTGCTTCCCTCACCTGTAAGACAAGGGAGAAACTAGATCAGTATTTCTTAACTGGGGTTCATGACCCACAAGGTGTCCAAGGATAGTATGTGGGGTCCATAAACTTGCATGGAGAAAAAGTTGTGTTGGTTACTTTTTTTCTTGAGACAAGGTCTTCCTCTGTCACCCAGGCTGGAGTGCAATGGCACAGTCACAGTTCACTGTGGCCTCGACCTCCTAGGGCTCAAGCAATCCTCCCACCTCAGCCTCCCAAGTAGCTGGGACTACAGGCACATGCCATCAAGCCCAGCTAATTTTTTAAATTTTTTGTAGAGATAAGGTTTCGCCATGTTGTCTTGGCTGATCTCTAACTCCTGACCTCAAGCAATCCTCCTGCCTCAGCCTCCCAAAGTGTTGAAAAAATTGTTTTGTTTTTTTTTTCACTAATTTCTAATTGCAAATAGGCACTTTCTTCAGTTGTGTTGTAGGTAACAAACCAGAGTAGAATTAGCAATGTGTTAGCTGTGTTTTGGCAAACAGAAATCACAGATACATTCATATTATATGGCAGTTGTTGGAGATATCTCAAAATATTGTTAAGACTTATCATTACTTTGATGTTACGGTAGCTATTAGACCAGCTGCTAGAGTTTGTAAACTAGTATGTTAATAAAAGCTTATAAATTACTATATAACAAATTGGTTTATAAAAATATATTGAAAACTCTACCTCATATCAATTAGGATAGCTACTACCAAAAAACAGAAAATAACAGGTATTGATGAGGATGTGGAAAAATTGGAAAGCTTGTACACTGTTGGTGGGAATGTAAAATGGTCCAGCCACTATGGAAAACAGATGATAGTTCTTCAAAAAATTAAAGTTAGAATTAATGTATGACCCACCAATTCCATTCCTGGATATATACCCAAAAGCATTGTAAACAGGGATTTGAACAGGTATATGTCTGCTAAGGTTGACAGCAACATTATTCACAATAGCCAAAAAACGGATATAACCCAGCTGTCCATTGACAGATGAATGGGTAAACAATATATTGTAGATACATACACTGGAATATTATTCAGCCTTGAAAAGGGAAGGAAATTCTGGCACGTTGCAACATGGATGAGCCTTGAGGACATTATGCTAAGTGACATAAGCCAGTCACAAAGGGACAAGGACTTTATGATTTCACTTATATGAGGTAATTAGAATAGTCAAATTCATAGAGACAGAAAGTAGAAAGGTGGTTGCCAAAGGCTAGCAGGGAGAGAAGAATGGAGAGTTATTGTTTAATGGGAATGGGTTTCAGTTTTGCAATACAGGAAGAGATCTGGAGATGGACAGTGATGATGTTTGCACAACAATGGGAATGTACTTAATGCCACTGAACAGTACACTTAAAATGGTTAAGTAGGTTAATTTTATACTATGTGTATTTTGCCACAGTTAAAAATAATAATCAAAAATATACATTGATGACTATTTCAGCATCATTTACATTTTTAGGATTTTATGCATTGAAAAATTATTCTGGAGGGGGTCAGTAGGCTTTAACAGAATGCCAATGGGGTCTATGACACAAAAAGAAATCCCTTAAAAATCTCAAAAGTCACTGGGCATGGTGGCTCACTCCATAATTCTAACACTTTGGGAGGCTGAGGCAGGAGGACTGCTTAAGCTCAGCAGTTTGTGACCAGCATGGGCAACATGATGAGACCCTATCTCTACAAAATAATTTAAAAATTAACCAGTGCAGTGGTGGGCACCTGTAGTACCAGCTACTTAGGAGGCTGAGGTGGGAGAATTGCTTGAGTCCAGGAGGTTGAGGCTGCAGTGAGCTGTGATCACATCACTACACTCCAGCGTGGGCAACAGAGTAAGACTCTGTCTCAAAATAAACCAAAAGACCCCCAAAACTCACAGGTGTTTTCAGTTCTGAAATTCTATAATTCTCTGAAATGGAAAAGGAAGCAAGAGAAAAATAGATGTTTTATAAAATGGATGAATGCATTTTTATACGTAGGAATATTTAAACCTTCAATAATACATTCAAATCCTTTTTTCCTTTTAACAATTTTAAACTGAATTCAGATATATGAAAAATGTTCTTTTTTCTTTTCTTTTCTTTTTTTTTTATGAGACAGGGGCTTGCTCTGCCACCCAGGCTGGAGTGAAGTGGAGTGGAGTCGTGATCACAGCTAACTGTAGCCTCGACCTCTCAGGATCAAGTGATCCTCCCACCTCAGCCTCCTGAGTAGCTGGTACTGTAGGCACATGACACCATGCCTGGCTAATTTTTATATTTTTTGTAGACACAGGACTTTACCATGTTGCCCAGGCTGAAAATGTTCTTTAAATCCTAAGAAAACAACATTAGTTTTATAAGTTCTCTGCTGTCCTTCCCTTCAAAATGTTTAGCATGGGAGTCTGGTCAAGGACTCTGGATGACTTCAATTGCTGATTTTCACTAATTAAATCCAATTTTTTTCAACATTTACCAAAATATTCTAGCAGGTTAAGAACAAGGACTTTGACATTGTTTTGCAGTAGGAAAGAAAGTAGAAATACCTCCCTCCACTTTTTAAAAAATGTTTTTACTTAAATTCAAATGGGAAGAGGAAAATATCTCAGACTTTTAAGGCAGTTTCTCTGTTCTGATGCTACTGGATAGGAACTGGGCCTCCTATGGCAGGGCCAACAGGGGCAGGCAGTGGGAGGCTGGTCAAAAGAATTTCTGAGTCTGGTTAATTTATAAAGAAAAGAGGTTTAATTGGCTCACGGTTCCGCAGGCTGTACAAGCATGGTGCTGGCATCTGCTTGGCTTCTGGTGAGGCCTCAGGAAGCTTTCATCATGGTGGTAGGCAAACGGGGAACCAGCATGTCATATAGTGAAAGCAGGAGCAAGGGTAGGGGAGGTGTCAGACTCTTTTAAACAGTCAGATCTTTTGTGAACTCAGAGCAAGAAATCACTTATCACTAAGGGGATGGCACAAAACCATTCCATTGATGAGGGATCCACCACCATGATCCAAATACCTCCCACCAAGCCCCACCTCCAACATTGAGGGTTACATTTCACCATGAGATTTAGAGAGGACAAATATCCAACCTACATCAAGTTGTAAATAACTTTTATATAAACTGCTAAATAGTATGTCATTGTTATAGGCTGTATGTCTAACAGAATGCCTTCTTCTTCTTCTTCTCCTCCTCCTCCTCCCCTCCTCCTCCTCCTCC
>NC_045436.1:37050952-37095032 GCF_002776525.5 Piliocolobus tephrosceles | reverse complement strand
CCTCCTCCTTCTCCTCCTCCTCCTCCTCCTTCTGACAGAATTTTGCTCTCGTTGCCCAAGCTGGAGTGCAGTGACGCAATCTCGGCTCATTGCAACCTCTGCCTCCTGGGTTCAAGCAATTCTCTTGCTTCAGCCTCCAGAATAGCTGGGATTACAGGCACATGCCACCATACCTGGCTTATTTTTTGTACTTTTAGTAGAAATGGGGTTTCACTATGTTAGCCAGGCTGGTCTTGATTTTTTGTACTTTTAGTAGAAACAGGGTTTCACCACGTTAGCCAGGCTGGTCTTGAACTCCCGACTTCAGGTGATCCACTCGCCTCAGCCTCCCAAAGTACTGGGCTTACAGGCGTGAGCCACCATGTCCGGCTAAGAATGCTTTCATATCCCCTACTTCAGTGGTTCTGAACCAGGGTGATTTTGTCCCCCAGGGTACACTTGGCAATATCTGGAGACATTTTTTGATAACCATGACTAGATGGGAGGTGAAGAAGTATTGGGGGTGGTGCTACTGGCCTCTAGCAGATAAAGGCCAGGGCCAAAGATGCTGCTAAACCTCCAACCATGCATGGGACAGCCCCCACGACAAGAAGTTATCCATCCCAAAGTGTCAATAATCTAGAGATTGAGAAACCCTGCTTTATCTGATTTTGTTAAAAAGAAAATGATTCCCAGATGCCTCTTGAGAGCCATCTTGGGTGAGGAAAGAGGAACTTAAAATACATAAAATCAGACTGAGTACTTTAGGCTTTACTTATTCATGCCTGTAATACTCACCACAGCCATGTGTTTTAGGTATTTTCTCCATTTGCATAAGTAAAGAAACAGGCTCCCTGAACTTAAATCACTTGTCTGGGTCACAGAGTAATGGAAGTATATTAAGCATTGGTCAGTTTGACCCTAAAGCCTATGCCCTGTCCATAATCTGTGCTGTAAGTAGTAAAAATTCAAGTAGGGTGTCATAGAATGGACTCTCCCAAATAGGAGTCCCAGTCTTCACTAAGTCCTCCCACGCCATGGACAGAGACCTGGGGTCTTATACAACACCCCATCTAGCCTAACTCTTTGTTGCTAAGTGGCATACAAAAGAAGTACTCGATTGCTCTGAGGGAGACGAAATGTATTGAGAAAAAATGGAACTGTATGAAACTATTAAAAATAGCACAGTACATTGTGGCACAGTATGTTGGTATTGGAATAATAGCACAATATATTGGTGAGTGTTGAATTACATGGCATGAACAGTGAGTGCTATGTGAGTTGAGGAGGGAAACCTTCAGTGTGCACTGGAGTAGACTGGACAGTTCCATGGAGGGATAAGAATTGAGCTCTCAGCGAGCATAGCATTTGAAGGCAGAGTTGAGTTCAGGAGGCTAAAGCTATACACACACACACACACACATATACATATATATATATATTTTTTTGAGATGGAGTTTCACTCCTATTGCCCAGGCTGGAGTGCAGTGGCGCAATCTCGGCTCACTACAACCTCTGCCTCCCGTGTCCAAGTGATTCTCCTGACTCAGCCTCCTTAGTAGCTGGGATGCACCACCATGCCCAGCTACATTTTTTGTATTTTCAATAGAGATGGTGTATCTCCATGTTAGTCAGGCTGATCTTGAACTCCTGATTTCAGGTGATCCGCTGGCCTCAGCCTCCCAAAGTGCTAGGATTGCAGGTGTGAGCCACTGCGCCCGGCCTAAAGCAATATATTATTGTGATGAGTATATTACTGTGATCTCCTGAATCAGATTCCCTAGGTTTAAATCTTTTTTCTTTTTCCAAACAGTGTCTCACTGTGTTACCCAAGCTGAAGTGTAGTGGTGTGATCACAGCTCACTGCAGCCTCAACTTTCCCGGGCTCAAGTGATCCTCCTGCCTCAGTCTCCTAAGTAGCTTGGACTACAGGCATATGCCACCATGTCTGGCTGGTTTTTAAATTTATTTTATAGAGACAGGGTCTCCCTATGTTTCCCTAGCTAATCTCAAAATCCTGGGCACAAGTGATCCTCCCACCTTCACCTCCCAAAGGGCTGAGATTACAGGTGTGAGCCGCTGTGCCTGTTTTCCCTAGGTTTAAATCCTATTTCTGGCACTTAGCAAGCCATGTGACTCGGCAAAGCAATGAACCCTTTTGCATTTGTTTCTTCAACTGCAGAATGCAGATATTAGTACATTTCACATTGGGTTGCTATGAGAATTAAATAAGATAATGCATGTAAAGCCTTAGCATGGTGGTGTTTGCCCTATAGTAAATGCTCATTGAATGTCAGCTTAAAAAGCCAAGCCAAGAGGGGTGTGTGTGTGTGTGTGTGTGTGTGTGTGTGAAAGTTCTTATTTGAAAGCAACAAAAATTTAGTTAGTTTAAGGGGAAAATTATTAGAAGGCTACAAGGGAGCTCACAGAATTGACAGAAGGCAGGATAACCTAGATCAAGAAACCAGGGAGAAACCAAGGGCAGCTGGGTGGAACTGCAGCCACATCATGTGGTGACAAGCAGGGTCCCATCTCCCATGGAGACCACACAATGGGGAATTCCCTGAAGTAGGAGAGGATTAAGATATTGGGTAGCTCCTAGATTAGCAAATAGCTACTAAGGTAGATGTTATGTTTGGGGGAATAAGAGTAGATTCTAGGGTTTGATGGTGAGGAATAGGAGGAAGAAACAATGAGGGGGCATAGGGCCTGGGGGTGCAGATGGAGCCCTGACAGTTCCAAGGAGAGCAAGGAAAAGGAAAAGTGGCTGGAGTGGAAGGCAGCACTTCTAATCTTCCCAATGAGGCAGCTTAATCACAGGTGGAGGAGAAGGAACTTATGCCCTTGAGGGACCGGAAGGAGCAGCCCAGTGGGACCTGAGGAGAAGGAACTCATGACTTGGAGGGACCCGAAGGAGCAGCCCAGAGGGACCTGAGGAGAAGGAACTCATGCCCTTGAGGAACCTGAAGGAGCAGCCCAGAGGGACCAAGGAGAGGGAACTCATGCCTCTGAGGGACCGGAAGGAGCAGCCCAGAGGGACCTGAGGAGAAGGAACTCTTGCCTCTGAGGGATGGGAAGGAGCAGTGCAGAGGGACCTGAGGAGAAGGAACTCATGCCCTTGAGGGACCAAAGGAGCAGCCCAGAGAGACCTGCCACAAATTCAAAATTTCTTTAAATGCCCTATCTAGTCTTAAAAGTACTTATGAATTTGATACGCTTCTTCATAACAGATGTTTGCTTTGATATACAATGTAATTGGGGTTACATACTAAATTCTTTAATATTTTTCTCCTAAGTCTTCAAGTATAACAGATGCTGCAGGAAAATATACTTTATTCATGTGACTTCACATATCTCCACCCAAATTGGCCTTGTACTCTCCAGGGGCATATACAAACTTTCCAGCATCCATTCAATAAACATAGACGAAGCTCCTACTGTGAGCTAGAGGCTACGTATACAGAAGCAAGTCCTGACCAATGTGGTGCCTTCCCTCACCGAGGCATGGTCTATTCTGCACTCCAGTCTAAGGAGCATAAATTCTAGAAAACTG
Source organism: Piliocolobus tephrosceles (assembly GCF_002776525.5). Taxonomy (NCBI): domain Eukaryota; kingdom Metazoa; phylum Chordata; class Mammalia; order Primates; family Cercopithecidae; genus Piliocolobus; species Piliocolobus tephrosceles. Next base: position 37,091,500 of record NC_045436.1, on the reverse strand, counting down.
TGAGCAAATGTGATTGAAGAAATATGGTTGGGGCAGATCATAGAGTCAGTCTCAGTTCAAGAAATACTAGGTCTTGGCCGGGCGCAGTGGCTCACACCTGTAATTCCAGCACTTTGTGGGGCCAAGGCAGGTGGCTCACTTGAGGTTAGGAGTTGGAGACCAGCCTGGCCAACATGGCGAAACCCCATCTCTACTAAAAATACAAAAATTAGCCAGGCGTGGTGGGCACCTGTGATCACAGACACTATTCGGGAGGCTGAGGCAGGAGAATCGCTGAAATCGCTTGAACCTGGGAGGTGGAGGTTGTAGTGAGCCAAGGTTGCGCCACTGCACTCCAGCCTGGGCGAAAGAGCCAGACTCTGTCTCAAAAAAAAAAAAAAAAAAGGACCGGGCGTGGTGGCTCAAGCCTGTAATCCCAGCATTTTGGGAGGCCCAGACGGGCGGATCACGAGGTCAGGAGATTGAGACCATCCTGGCTAACACGGTGAAACCCCGTCTCTACTAAAAAATACAAAAAACTAGCCGGGCGAGGTGGCGGGCGCTTGTAGTCCCAGCTACTCAGGAGCCTGAGGCAGGAGAATGGCGTAAACTCGGGAGGCAGAGCTTGCAGTGATCCGAGATCTGGCCACTGCACTCCAGCCCGGGCAACAGAGCACGACTCCGTCTCAAAAAAAAAAGAAAAGAAAAGAAAGAGAGAAAAGAAAAAGAAAAGAGAAAAAGAAATAATAGGTCTTGAAAAGGGACTTTACACCAAGTACGAGAGGCAGATAGGAAAAGGAAAAATATCAGACTCAGAAAGTGGGCAAAAAATACACAACCTACAATTTTGTGATGTGGCACCTAACAGACAAAGGCATAAGGGACAGCACAAAGGAGGCAGGAATGAGTTCTGCAGAGGAGGACGTGCTTGCTGAAAGAAGGTTTTAAGAGATGACTAGGAGCTGATGAGGCAGACAAGGAGGGCAGGGCATTCTTGGCAGAGAAAGACGCAGTGTTGTGAAAGGGCATGGAGTGTCGGGATGTCTTAAGGGTAAGGAAGGAATGAAGAGAAGAATGGAAAGATGAGCAGGGGCTGGTTCATGGAAGGCTTTGTCTGCCTGCCATGTGAGTGCTGGGACTTTCACCTAAAAGCAGTGGGGAGTCACTGAAAGGCTTTTTGACAGGGATGTCAAAGGATCAAATTTGTTTTCAAGAAATGTAAGTCAGGAAGCAGTGGGTGTGTCTAAAGGAGGGAAAGTTGGTGGCTAGAAGACAACCTCTGAGACTAGTGAGATAGTCTATCAAGAGATCATGAGACCCTCAAGTGAGGAAACTACTGTAGGGACAGGAAGAGTGGAGAACCCAGTAGCAATGAGGAAGATGATGATAATTATAACAATTTTTAAAAATCAGGTAAGATTAATAAAACCATTACTATTCTTGCTAGGCACTGTTCTAAGGACATTAAATGAATTATTTTCCTTTATTAATTTATTCAACAAATAGGTGGGTCAGGTGTAGTGGCTCATGCCTGTAATCCCAGCACTTTGGGAGGCCTAGGTGGAAGGATCACTTGAGCCCAGGAGTTTGAGACCAGCCTGGGCAACATGGCGAAACCCCATCTCCACACAAAATAGAAAAATTAGCTGGATGTAGTGGCATGCACCTGTGGTCCCAGTTACTCAGAAGACTGAGTGAGATGGGAGGATCACTTGAGCTCAGGAGGTTGAGGCTGCAATGAGCTGAGATCGTGCCACTGCATTCCAGCCTGGGCGACAGAGTGGGACTCTGTCTCTAAAAGACAAAACAAAACAAAACAAACAAACCAAAAACAAATAGGTGAATAAATCAAACACTGATCCAGGCAATAAGATACAGCAGCAAATACAACTAACAAAAATCCTTACTATGATGGCGCTTACATTCCACTGAGGAAACAGACCATAAACAAGATAAATAAATAAAATTTAGTAGCATGTTAGATAATGCTGAGTGCTAAGGAGGAAAAACAACACAGGAAAGGGAAAATAAAGTGTTAGGGAGGAGTGTAAAATTTTTAGATAGCAGAACCAGGCAAGACCTCAATAAAAGGCGATTATTTGAATAAACCTGAAGGAATGAGGGAACTAGCCACAAAAATATCTGGGCAAAGAGCAGTCCATGCAGAGGGAAGAGCATATGCAAAAGCCTAGAGGCATGAACATACCTGCTAAGTTCCAGTAACAGTGGGAAGGCCAGTTTGGTTAGACTTCAGTGAACGAGAGGAGGAGAAGTTGGAGATTAGGTAAAGACATAGTAGAGTCCCAATCTTGTTGAACCTTGGAGGCCCTAATGAGGGTTTGACTTTTACTCCAAGTGAGCTGGAGCATATTGAGCAGAAGAGCAACACAATGGAACTTACATGTTAACAAGATCACTCTGGCAGATTTTTGAGAATAGATTGCAAGGGACAAGGGCAGAATTGGAGAAACCACTAGTACTATATTCCTGGAGAAAAATGATGATATCTCAGAACAAGATGGCTGCAATGGAGTGGGTGACAAATAGACAAACAATCAGTTTCTGATTATGACTTGAATATAGAGTCAATAAAACTCGAGGGATCTCTGATGGATCAAAGAGAGAGAGAGATGAAACAGGGATAACTCAAAGGGTTTAGGCTGAGCAGCTGGAAAAATAGAGTTGCCTTTAACTGAGGTAGGGAAAGCTGGAGAGAGCAAGTTATGTGTGTGGGGAGGGCGATACCAGGAGTTCAGTTTAGGACCTATCAGATTTTAGATGTCCAGATGCCAATTGGATACATTGGCCTGTGTTTGGACGAACGGAGGCAGGATGGCGCACTTCCGGGTTCTTCTTCACCAGCTTTTCCCACGCGTGCGAAAATGCAGCCAGCACCCAGGAAGGTACAGATCAACCGGGCATGCGCCAGGTGACGTCAATCTGAAGAGACCAAGATTTACCTGGTCGCACCTGCAGAACGCCCCCTGACATGCCCGTGCCCCGCCTATTGCCCTCCCACTCCTAGAAAAGCCACTCTCCGGCAGCGTGCCACGCGGCCTTCCTGAGTCTCTCACTCCTGTCGGGATGTCGGGACTGCAGGAACTCCATCCGAGAGCCCCACCGGGGGACTCTGTCGGCCTTCTTTGCCGGAGGCCAACAGACCTCTTCCCCACACCTTAAGTGACCAAAAATAAATTTGCAGTTTTGCTCCTACACTTGCCTACCCGCTGGTTCTTTTGTGCTCGCTCTGGTGGTCTTAGAAAAACAAATCAGTTGGTGCCGAAGACCCGGGAGGAGACCCCTCCTCAGGCCTCTAGGGGTTGAGGAACCTCCTCCTGCTCCCATGCCGCAGATGGACCAGGACCTGAGACCCACTTCCCTCACTCTCATGGCCTCTCTGGGGTAAGTGCCCTTGTCTCCTCTTTGCCTCCCTTGGCCAAAAATCCTGTGCAGGTCCGAGGCCCACTTTTGAGCCACCAAGTGGCTTGGGAGACCTGTTCAGGATGGAGACGTCCACCTGAAGGTAATCTCCACTTTGGCTCCATGAGCCTCCAGTCTGTCTCTGCTGGTTCCAAAGGACGCTTTGAAGCCAGGCAGAGATCCACTTCCATTTCCATTGTGTCCATTGTGTAAGTAAAGAGGAAACAAATGGGGAACCCCCCAGTCCAAATTTCCAAAGAGCACCCCCTTAGGGTGCCTCCTAGCCAATTTAAAAACCTTACAGCTCGAACAAGACCTTAGGAGGAAGCGGTTAATTTTCCTTTCCACTGTGGCGTGATCGACCTCAGCAATTTCTGCCAGCGGCTAGGCAAGTGGTCCAAAATTAATTACGTACAAGGCTTTTGGGCCTTAAGCTCTCGTCCCTATACTCCTCCTTCTCTCCCCGCTCTCTCCACCCCCTCCCTTCCTGTCCAGACTCCTCCTCCTCCCCCCATCCAGACTCCTCCTTCCTCCTCCTTATCTACTAGTAATCCACTTGGTCCCGTGCCTCCTTCGAGGCCCCCAACTGGCTGTCTTGAGTCTCCTGTCTCTGCCCACACCCGCTCTAAGTGCCCTGCTGATGCCTCCACTCCTGCCCCACACCCTCCTACAGTGTTAGCACCTTTGCGAGAGGTGGCTGGGGCAGAGGGGGTAGTCAGAGTACATGTCCCTTTTTCACTGGTCAATCTTTCCAAAATTGAGAAGCATTTAGGTGATTTCTCAGCTAATCCTACCATATACATAAAGGAATTTAGATACCTTTGTCAGGCCTATGACTTAAGTTGGCATGACCTCCAGGTTATCCTAACCTCTACCCTAAACTGACTGAGGTTCTAACCTAATATACCCGGTTAGATCCGGCCTCCCCCACAGGGGCCACCATTTTGGTGTCTTATTTCATTTCTCAATCAGCTCCTGACATTTGTAAAAAACTTCAAAAGGTAGAGGATGGTCCTCAGACACCAATACAAGACCTAGTTAAATTAGCCTTTAAGGTCTATAGCTCCAGAGAGGAGATGGCTGAGTTACAGCTCCTAGCAGCGGCTTTACAGCCCAGTTGTAACCCCAGACCAGAGAGCACACACTCCACAGACTCCAAGGCTATGAAAGGAGCCTGCTATAAGTGCGGCAAGGCAAGACACTATGCCAACAGGTGTCCGCAAGGTCCCCGAGCCCCAACGCAGCCTTGCTATAAGTGCAAGGCATCAGGACATTGGGCCAGTGAATGTCCTAACCCTCGTCAACCAGCAACCCCCTGCCCTGCTTGCCAGCAGGGAGGACACTGGAAGTCTGATTGCCCCACCCTGAGAACAGGTGCCGCGTCTCCATGTGACCCCCTTTCCCAGGATCCTGGGAGCTCCTTCCAGCTCCTACATCTGGACAATGACAACTGAAGGTGCCGAGACCCGGGGACCCCCATCACCCTCGCAGAGCCGCGGGTAACTCTCCTGGTAGCGGGTAAGATAATTTTTTAATCGACAGCGAGGCTACCTATTCTGTTTTGCCGTCCTTCTCTGGACCTAGCCTTCCATCCAATATCTCTGTAGTAGGAGTAAGGGGAAAGCCATCCACTCCACGAAAAATCTCCACTCCTTAATTGCTGCCTGGCCAACAACTACTTTGCACACTCGTTCCTTATTCCCAGCTAAAAAGGGCCCCTACCGAAAGCAATCAGTGGAAATCAGTTTGGCTTTCCCCCACTCGCCTCAAACTTACTAAATTTTCTTAACTATCTCATACTCCTCAGTCTTGCCAGGACTATCCTTCTGGGTTTTGCCCATATTCCAACAAATGCTTCCATTCCTCATTCCTATACTAATACTGTGCCTTATTTTATTCTTCATCCGTACGTCCAAATACCAACCATAGGCCCCGACCTTAACGATGCCCCTTAACAGCAGGAAGTAGCCAGACAGACCACGGTGCCCCTTTATCACTATTATCAATAAAAGGTTGGACTGTTTGGACGAACGGAGGCAGGATGGCGCACTTCCGGGTTCTTCTTCACCAGCTTTCCCCGCGTGGGCAAAAATGCAGCCAGTGCCCAGGAAGGTACAGATCAACCGGGCATGCGCCAGGTGACGTCAATCTGAAGAGACCAAGATTTACCTGGTCGCACCTGCAGAATGTCCCCCGACACGCCCGTGCCCCGCCTATTGCCCTCCCACTCCTAGAAAAGCCGCTCTCGGCCAGCGCGCCACACGGCCTTCCTGAGTCTCTCACTCCTGTCGGGATGTCGGGACTGCAGGAACTCCGTCCGAGAGCCCCACCGGGGGACTCTGTCGGCCTTCTTTGCCGGAGGCCGACAGACCTCTTCCCCACACCTTAAGTGACCAAAAATAAATTTGCAGTTTTGCTCCTACACTTGCCTACCCGCTGGTTCTTTTGTACGCGTTCTGGTGGTCTTAGAAAAACAAATCAGCCTGGACTTCAGGGGAGTGGTCTGTGTTAGAGGTAACAACGTGAGATTGATCTGCATATATGTGATATTTAAAGTTATAAGACTAGATGAGATCAAATAGGGAGTGAGCAAATAGAAAAAAAGAAGGGATCTGAGAACTAGGACCCTGGACATTCCAACATTCAGAAGTTGAGGATGTGGGAGGATTGATTGAACCTTGAAGATGGAGGCTGCAGTGAGCTGAGACTGCACCATTGTGCTACAGCCTAGACAACAGAGCAAGACCGTGTGTCAAAAAACAAAACAAAACAAAACAAAAAAAGGTGGGAAGAGAGGGAGAGAAAATGGAGCCATCTGAGAAGTTGGAGGAAAACTAGGCAAGTGTGCTGTTCTGGAAGCCAAGTGAAAAAAGCATTTCAAGGAGGAGAACATGATCAAACAATTGTGTAAAATGCTGCAACAGGTCAATTCAGATGAGGATTGGGAAAGAATCACAGGATTTAGCAATATGGAGGTCACTGGTACCCTGTTCAGAGCAGTTTCAGAGTGGAGATTCAAGAAATAATGGGAGAAGAGACATTGATGTCTGTGAATCATATGGTTGGATCTGCATCCCACCAAATCTCATGTTGAACATGAGATTTTCATATACATGTCCCCAGTATTAGAGGTGGGGCCTGGTGAGAAGTGGTTGGATCCTGGGGGTAGATTTCTCATAAATGGTTTGGCACCAGCCCCTTGGTGCTTTTCTTCTGACAGTCAGTTCTGGAGAGATCTGGTTGTCTAAAAGTTTGCAGCATATCCTCCCTTGCTGTCTCTTGCTCCTGTTCCCACCATTTGAGATGCCTCGCCCCCCACCTTAATTGTAAGTTTCCTGAGGCCTCCCAGAAGCTGAGCAGATGTCAGGATCATGCTTCCTGTACAGCCTGGAGAACTGTGAGCCAATTAAACCTCTTTTCTTTTCTTTTTTTTTTTTTTTTTTTTTTTTTTTGAGACAGAGTATTGCTCTGTCACCTCTGAAGCCAGTCTGGAGTGCAGTGGTGCTATCTCAGCTCACTGCAACCTCCGCCTCCTGGGTTCAAGCAATTCTCCTGCCTCAGCCTCCTGAGTAGCCAGGATTACAGGCATGAACCACCATGCCCAGCTAATGTTTGTATTTTCAGTAGAGACAGGGTTTTGCCATATTGGCCAGGCTGGTCTCGAACTCCTGACCTTAAGTGATTCACCTGCCTTGGCCTCCCAAATTGCTGGGATTACAGGCGTGAGCCACCATGCCCGGGCAAACCTCTTTTCTTTATAAATTACCCAGTCTCAGGTATTTCTTTGTAGCAATGTGACAATGTACAGTGAGTATAGACAATTCTTTGTGTGTGTTTGTTATTATATTTTAGAGGTAGGGTCTCATGCTTTTGCCCGGGCTGGAGTGCAGTAGTACAATCATAGCTCAGGGCAGCCCAAACTCCTGGGTTCAAATGATCCTCCTGCCTCAGCCTCCTGAGTAGCTGGGATTACAGGCATGTGCCACCATGCCTAGCTAATTTTTATTTTTATTTTTTATTTTTGTAGATACGAGGGTATCAATGTGTTGCCCAGGCTGTTCCTGAACTTCTGAGCTCAGGTAATCCTCCCATCTCGGCCTCCCAAAGTGCTGGGATTACAGGTGCCAACACTGTGCCTGAGCACTACAATTCTTTTAAGGAGTTTTGCTCTAGAAGGAATTGGGGGAATACAGCAGTAGCCAGACGGGAAGCTGGGGCCAAGAAAGATTTTTTTAAGATGGGAGACATAGCACCAGGCTTGGAGGTTGCTGGGAATAACCCAGTAGAGAGAGGAAAACTGATGAAGAAAGGAAGGAGAATGTTTTTAGGAGGGAATGACCTCTAAGGTATTAGTGATGTGTTGACCTAAGCCAGGAGCTAAATTCATCTACAGGAACAGGAGTGAACAAAGAATACAAGGAAAGATAGATGCTTCACATTTACATTAGTTAAATATTAAATAAAATTTGAAATTCAGTTCCTCACTTGTACAAGTCACATTTCAAGCACCCAGTAGCCCTATGTAACATGTGACTAAGGCTATTTTATTGGACAGAGTGGCTGTAAAATATATCCATCATTGCAGAAAGTTCTTTTGGACAGTGCTGGCTTAGGCTGTGACCATGGGTATAAGTGGCTGAGGTTGGTTAGAGGACAAGATCACTAGAGGAGAGGCCAGGTGTTAGAAAGATCATCTGTGTGTAACTTGAAATCGCTAAGACCCAAGACAGAGGTCTTGGGTTGAGGTGAGTGAAAGTGGGTCAGTTATTAACATTATAAAAAAGTGATTAATAAATGACTGGAGACTAAGTGATATGGTCTGATGATAAGATAATTATGGAGGAGGCAGGGGGTATGGTGTAGAAGCAGCAATGAGAAGCAAGAGGAACCCTACCTCAACCTCCAGGTCCTGTGAAAGGGAAGCCAGCTACCACTGCAAAGGACTGCAGGGAAGCAGTGTCACCAGGGGACAGAGCCAAGTTTCAGTTACTCCTCCAGGGGGAGGGGAAGGACACACTCAGAGGAGAGCACAAAGGAAAGGATTCTGCAGATGATTGCAAGTGAAAAGGTTTTGGGTGATAAGGAGGATGGCGAGTAAGGTTAGAAAAGGGGATGGGCAGAGTCAGATGAGGATTAGATGCCCAGTGATGAGAGGTAACCTGGGAGCCTTGGGTTTCTTGTGGGGATCAGACATCAGTGGGGATAAGGGACATAATGAGATCAGTCCTAATGGTCGCAAGGTACATAGTGAAGGATTGGGGGTGGGGCAGGGTGACTTGACAGGAGCTGGAGGGGTTGGGGATCCCCCTCAATGGTTGCTGGGAGAGGCATGGAGTCTGGCTAAAGGGGCATCTTACACTGAGCCATGCCCTTTCTTGGTGGCTGCCTAATGGTGGTCTTACTTGATCCCCACAACTCTATAAAGTGCACACTATTGTTATTCCAATTTTACAGAAGCAGATATATTTAAAGAGCAAGGACTTGGTGAATGAGGGCCTTTAAATCTTAATTTCCTCATTGGTTGAATCTTAATCACCAATGAGGAAGTTAAGAAGGGGAATCTATTTGGGTGTGAAAGTGGAGGGGAATAAAGGACTGGGAGGTGGATTCTGGTTTAACATGTCTGGAGGTGCAGGCAGCGGGGACTGCCACGTGGAAATGCGTTGAAGGTGCTCCGAACTATGGAAGTTGGCTCAGCATCGGTGTTGGAGCTGGAGAAGTGGATTTAAAGTCAGCAGTCCAAGCCAGAGCAGATTTTTCACCCCCAGATCTTCCCAGGTAGAGGTCTTACCACCTCAGGGAAAATGGAATTGTTTTCTAGGGGTGAGAAACAAGAAGAGATTAGAAATAAATTTCAAGGCCGGGTGCAGTGGCTCATGCCTGTAATCCCAGCACTTTGGTAGGCCAAGGGGGCGGATCATTTGAGGTCAGGAATTGGAGACCAGCCTCACCATCATGGTGAAACCCCGTCTCTACTAAAATACAAAAATTAGCCGGGTGTGGTTGTGGGCACCTGTAATTTCAGTTACTTGGGAGGCTGAGGCAGGAGAATTGCTTGAACCCAGGAGGCAGAGGTTGCAGTGAGCTGAGATCTCGCCACTGCATTCCAGCCTGGGCAACAGAGTAAGACTCCCTCTCAAAAAATAAAATAAAAATAAAATAAGTGAATTTCAATTTAGGAACCTGATAAAATCCCAGCTGTTACTCTCAGACTACCTGTATAATATCCTTTTTCTTGCAGTGTTCTGAAGGATTTTCTCAATTTTACTGCTGGTTAAAGGCTAATGCTTTTGAAACATTGCTTTAATAGTGACCCCTAGTGTTATAAGGAGATATCTGCTAACTGATGAGGTACTTTGGAAACGAAAATTCCCTTAACCTGAAAGTCATTGCATAGATTGATATTGCCAGAAGGTACCTTCATAAATTATTCAGTCCATCTCTCTGCCTTTAGGGAGGATCACACTTGAACAATTCCAGGTCACTTTCCTTTAAGAAAAATGTAATGGACCTGAAGAGAGTTCAGAGAATGGCAAGTAACATAAACAAGGAGAGAGATGTACTTTCCTGTGAGAATGGATTGAAGAAAAGGAGAAAGAAGAGGACAAGGAGGAGGAGGGACAAGAAGAAACTGCAGACTAGAAAATGGACACATACAAAACAATGAAGTAATAGAACAAATCTTTACATACTAGCTCTAAGAGGCACCTGTTTGAAACTATGAAGGAGCTACATTAGCGTAATCCTGGCAACCATTTTTGAGCATTTGCTCCACGGCAGGCATGCTTACAACCACCCATAAGGTAAGCACTATTATGATCTCCATTTTACAGATAAGGAAACAAGGTATAGCACTCAATTAATCAGCCGAGGTGCCAGGTGCTATGGCTTATGCCTGCAATCCCAGCACTTTGGAAGGCTGAGGTGGGGGGATTGCTTGAGTCAAGGCATTTGACACCAGCCTGGGCAACATAGAGAGACCTCATCTCTACAGAAAATAAACAAAATAAGCTGCATGCGATGGTGCACACCTGTAGTACCAGCTACTTGAGAGGCTGAGCTTGGAGGATCACTTGAGTCCAGGAGGTTGAGGTTGCAGTCAGCTCATACCACTGCACTTCAGCCTGGGCAACAGAGGCTGAAACAAATAAAAATAGCTAAGCTGAGACAGCTCCAAGGGGCAAAATCAGGATTGGAACTCAGGCTTTTTGACTCCTAAGTGTGTGCTTCTAATCTCAATGCAACAGCCCTTAACTAATAAACGGGGATGCTAATTTATATGCAGAAAGCATGTAAGTCATTAAACTGGCAAAGGCTAAAAATATAAATTTGTTCTAGAAAAGTGTGGATGTGAACATGGCAGTTTGGGAACATCTGTGATGTTTTCAGGCAAATCCCCTGATCTGACCTGGTGTGCTAATTCTCATGTCCTTACTACACATCAAATTTATGGACTTTCAGACAGACCAAGCAGTACATTTCAATTTTTTAAAAATCTGCAACAGCAGAGAAATTCTTCATGTCTAGCTAAATCCCTCCTGTTGATGCCCATTTTCTTTTATCTTGTCATCAATGAAGATGGAAAATAGCTGGACATAATCCTCTCCAACCTTTTCTATATGTGAACACCATTACGTCTCTCCAGGTTTCTGGTATATCCACCTTCAAGATACATAGTCCTCCTTCCATTTGAATATCTCCACAGGTTTTGTTATTTATCTTGTGATTTTAATGACCCTTAGGGAAGTATTTCCAATCCTAAAGAGAAGTTTGTGCTGATGTAATTAATAAACCATAAACATGTTTTAATTCGTAAAAGCGATGCAATGCCTCTAATTTTCAAAGGACTTCCATATTCCTTCTCTTGCTTGATTCTCATATATTTGTCCCTGTTTTACAGAAGAGAAAGTGAGGCTTAGAGAAATTAAGTGATTTGCCCAAGGTCATATAAGGAAATTGTGGGAAAAAAACGTAACAAGATTGTTAAAAAGAGGAAGCAAGGTATATGATGACTGAGAAAGTCAAAGGGAAATTTTTAGAAGACATGTAAGTATTGAAAAATAATCCTTTTTGCTTTTCTGTTTGTGTTTGGCAACTGTCAGCATCTGGAAATATAAATATTCAGCAAACAAAAGTACAGTCTCCTTTTCCAGTCACCCACAGGGCTTTCATTTTCATAACTGGAGCCCAGAGCCCCTCCTTCCACTTACAGGACTTAGGGAGCTGCCAACTCAGTGCCTCCTAATTATTATGAAGCCAGGCACTGTTCCCACCACCCCACTGTATTAACTTGTGGAATCTTTACAACTCTCTGAGTTGGGTGTTATTGTTACCTCTCACTTCACAGATTTGGAAACAAACACAGTTAGGTTAAATAATTGACCCAAGGTCATACAGAGAGTTTGGTAAATATAAAGGTAAAGTTTAAGTAAAAGCCATGTAAATTCTGCATTTAAATTATTAAGCAGCAAGTATTCGTCACAGACAATGATCTGGTATAATGGCTGTAAGGTAGGTAAGACAAATACGATCCCTTGAACGCACATGGAAATTGAGTCCTAGTGAGGTTAAGTCATTCCGTGTTGATCACAGTGAGGCAGGGTTGATACAAGTTAGCACCCACTAGCATGGCCATACTGTTCTTAAAATGTTCAGTATTTCTGTACAAATTGGTATTAGTTGCTGCCCCAAGTCCTCCATGGGCCTCTCCCCTGTGAGCCCTTCAGATTCCCCCATAGCCCAGCAACTTGTGGGGTCCCTGCTCGGTGACGATTGCACTCAGCCCTTTGGCAGGCTCCCTTTGGAAACTGGCATGGGGGGCAGAGAGGAGGAGATGCTCTGCAGTAGGTCAGGTGCTCAGGGGACAGAGGGTAGCCCAGGACAGGAGCATTTAAGAGGTATCTGCTGCACAGTTGGTTTCACACTTCCCCTCTGCATTATTACCCAAAAGGCAAAAATAGGGTTCAGAAACAGCAGAGAAAGTATCTTTCCCTTCGTTTACACATTAGCAGGAGAAACTCTAGGTGCTAGAGCAAAGCAACAACTCTGTCTATGGTGCAGTGGTACCCTGGGGGGACTTAGGAGAAAGAAGACCAGTATTTGGGGACAGCCAGAGGGCTGGAAATGAAGACTAAGGAGTTTCTCTCTTTCCTATTTGGTGTATACATGATGATACACACACACGAGAACCCCTGATACAGTGTCGGGCCCTCACCTGGTGCACAATAAATGTTTCTGAACTTTCTGGACTGATTAGATTATGATGTGAACTGTTTAGAAAAAGGCCGGGGGGCTGTTTTCAGCCTTGAATTTAGTAGGGGATTACTAAGGCACCAGAGCAGATATGCAGGGGCCAGGGAGGAGCTGCCAAATAAGAGGACATTGTCTTGGTAAAAAAGAGAGTCTCTGAAATGGGCCAGTAGTTATAAATATCAATGGCAAATGCCTGAGCACTGATGTGAGAAGATTAATGCTAGAAACCTGACCGTCTTGGAAAAGACCTGAGCATGATGAATTCTTTCAAATCTAAATCCACCGAATGAGTTCTGAGACTACTCAGTGTTACATGGAAAGATGACAGCAGACAAGGCACCCCTCCATCTGCAAAACACTTCTGCTAGTGCTTCTAAGGGCACAGGAAGGGGACAAACACAAACAAAAACAGTTGAGAGTCAAGACAATGAAAGACTGAAAGACGACCAACACAAAAGAGTTTGTGAAGTGAGAAGTGTTACTTAGTCAACAGAGAGATTCCACAAAGAATCTCTTGTGTGGTTTTATGACCTCATTCTTGCAAAGGATATAGCAGAAAAAGAATTGAGTCATAAAAACCAAAAGATATTTCTCAATTTTCCTAGTCATAACTTGGTGACTTAAAACAACAAAAGCTTATTCTCATACAGTTCTGGAGGCCAAAGTCCAAAATCAAGGTGTTGGCAAGGCCGTGCTCCCACGGAAGGTTCTGAGGCAGAACCCTTTCTTGTCTCTTCCAGTTTCTGGTGGCTCCTGGCATTCCTTGGTTTGAGGCAGCATAACTCCAGTCTCTGCCTTGGCCCTCACATGGTCTTCCCTGTGTGATTTTGTGTCCTCTATTTTGTAAGGACACTAGTCATTAGATTTAGGGCCCACTCTTAATCTATGATGATTTCATCTTGAGCTCCTTAACCAGTTACAATTAACTACATATGCTAAGAAAATTACATCCCTATTTCCACACAAGGTCAAATTCTGAGGTTTTGGGTGGTCATAAATTTGGGTAGGGGACATTATTCAACCCAATATAACATGTGACACATGCAGAAAATAGAGAAAAGAGGGAGATTATGCATTTATAACATAGGAAACGGATTTACTCTTTGTGATTATCTTGTTATTCTTTACTACAGCCAACTATCTAATGATTGGTGACAATCAAAAGCAAACTTGACATTTATCTACATGCTATAGGACAGTGGTTCCCAAATGCTAAACAATGGAACAGCACTGGTCTGAGGGAAAGCTTTCATAGGCCACAACATCTTTTCACAATCCCTGCGGGCTCTCGGTTGGAGCCCCAGGGCCTCAGCTGCTCAGCCTCAGCTAAGAGGAGCTACTGAGTAAGAACTTGCTCTAGGCACCTGGGCTCTACCATCTGCCCTGCAAGTTCTTCATGGCCCAGTAAGGAATAAGGACAGCATCGGAGTGATCAGGAAACTTGCTTTCATTTACATAGAATATTCCAAATTAAGGGAAATGCCATTAAGAGTGTTACTTCCATCTTTGCTAACCTATGAGAAACTGAGTTTCATAGTGAATGATAAAGATATGAGAATACATTGAACACTGATACTCTACTTTGTGGTGTCCCATTGAACATATAACCACAAGCTGATAAATTTGTATCAAACTAACAATTATGTACAATGCAATAGGATTTCATATAGTAAATCTTCTAAACTCAAAAATTATGTATATATTTATAAAAATATATTTCATCTGTGTCTCTCTATTGTCAGATTACCAACTATCCTTTATGCTACGTCCTTTTTACTTTTTACAAGTAAAGTATGATTTCTTTTATGAAATAGTAAATACAGATTCTTACCTTACAAAATATAGAGGGCAACTTTTGTTGGTTCCATGCTTTTTAAACATTTTCACTGAATATATTTTATATTTCAGTGATTTCTTTTTTATTGCTTTGGAGTACAGAATTATTGCAGAAATAAATTTAAGAGTATAAACGTATTTCTCCATAAGAAAACCTGCCATTTAAAAGTCAAGCTTATAGGACATATTGGTTAAAATATAATTATATTATTTTGATTTAAAGTAACAGGATTTGCACTTAAGAGAAGGTATACCCTAGATTTCCTTTGCACAATAAATTCCTAAAGTACATGTATAATATGATTCCATTTTATATTTAAATCCAAAATTTCAAGAGCACAGTCTTTTCAAATTAAGTTTCACCTCCTTCTATTTTTCCTGCAGACAGCTGTCAACAGGCAAGATATTCCCACTGTAGCACTCACCTTTCCTATCCACCTGTCTTTCCACCAGGCATTTCGAGATCAGGCAAATAAAAAGACTGTGTCTGGGGTAAAAAATGACTGCAGAGGGAAAGCTGAATCTAGGCTGGACATAGTCGCTCTGCCCAGAACATTGGTTTTTCTCTTTTATGGGCCTTTACTCTGGCTGACTACCATTTGGCAAAAATGATAGTGAGAGCAGCATCACCGGATAATCACAGTCTCCTTAAGTGTCAAAAGACCTTGGTCTTCCTTCATATGGAAACTCTCTACCCTCTCATTTAAAGCAACCGAGGCTCGATGCAGTGGCTCACACTTGTAATCCCAGCACTTTGGAAGGCTGAGGTGGGCAGATCACTTGAGTCCAGAGTTTGAGACCAGCCTGGACAACATGGCAAAATCCTGTCTCTACATAAAATACACAAATTGGCCTGGCTTGCTGGTGCGCATCTGTGGTCCTAGCCACTCGGGAGGCTGAGGCAGGGCAGTGGCTTGAGCCTGGGAGGTCGAGGCTGCAGTGAGCCGTGATCGTGCCACTGCACTCTAGCCTGGGTCAAACAGCGAGACCCTGTCTCAAAAAAAAAAAAAAAAACCAACCAAAAAAACAGTTGAATAACTACTCTGTTCAAGGTGCTCCAAGAATGGCTTGCAATCTAATTGTGTTTTGTCTTCATTTCCCTTAGGATTCTTTTGTGCAACTGTTTCTGGGTATCCCTTTCTGTGTACTTAGGGAGAAAAGGCAAGTTTCTGGCACCTTAATAGGAACGGTTTTGTCAGCTGCTCATAATTAGAAAAGCTGAATCAAGTTGTCTTTTAGTCTTTCCGAATAGTTCAAGCTTCTAGAAACCAAGGTCTTACTCATTTTTGCATTTTAAATGTTGTTTGAATTACAACCAGAGACCTTATTTACCAATATCCAGTAAAAGTCATATTTTAAGAGATACGTACATAATATGACTGACTTGCTTTCTAGCTGACTCTCATGAAAAAGTTAGCCATATACTTACATATGTGAGTGCAGATATATGCATATCTCTGGCTGATGCCAAATGAAATCTCTTATCTACCTGCATGATACATAGTTTAATTTGGTACATCAAAACTAGTTGGGTCTTGCCTTCCAGAAAAGGAGATGGCATTGACACAAAGGTGGCATGAGTCAGAAAAAAGATGAAAAATACTTATCAGTTTCTTCTTGGACCTTCATGTGCTTTTGCACTTCATACACAAAATATATTATGTCCTTGAAAATGGCCCTTTATGCCTCCTCCCCTCCTACCTTCGTGTCAGTCTAATGTATCATAGCGTAAGCCAGATATAAGCCTCCTTTTGGACTGAGCTGGCTGGTAAATTAACTTATGCTAAACGACTGTCTGCCCATGACTGCCAACTCTATCATCCTTGTCTGTCTCCTTTTCCGTTTCCCAGATATTTCATTTCACTGTGGATGACATTTCATTTTATTCTCAATGCATTTCATCTCCTTGCAATGTATGAAAATTTTCAGTGAACAGAATACTCCACTGACCCTTCTGAAACTGACAAGGATATTTGTGTGCCCCAAACTAGTTCAATAATACAACACTGCCTGACTTCCTTTACAGTTTACACTAGAGAAGCTGAGTTCATAAAAGAGACTATTTGTCTCACCTGCATTTGAATCCCAAAACGAACTTAAACATTATAGACACACACTATGTCTATAATGTTTGACATTATGGACATGAAGGTCCTTAATGGGCTACCGGGCAAATGCCATCTAGGAATCAGAAATCAACAGATATTTTCCGAGCACTTGTAGTGTGACCTTGGATGCTAGTTTCAAGATCACCTTAATGACAGTAGTGGCATTATGGCAGCGGCTGGGGAGGCACGGCCTAGGCTACGCACTCTACGCAGCCAGCGGGAGCTGGGAACAGGTAGGAGCTTCACCCCCTTCCAAGTTAGAGGGGCAGGAGACCCAACCTCCCGGGCGCACTGCAGCCGCCCAGCCACAGCTGCAGACCCAGGCACCCCTTCGCGCTCAGAGACCCGGAAGCCCACCTCCCCTCGCAGGATGGGAAGTGTCTGCTCTAACTGCCAGGCCTCCGCCTGCTCCCAGTGCCGCTCCAGTTTCGGAGCAAAGTTGAGGCTGAACCTAGGCACTGTTGCGACCCAGCTGGGTGAGCACGCGCTCAGGCAGTGCCGACTCACCGGCCCCTGCCACCTCAGCCCCCTCCAGACTTTGGGTACCGAGGAGCATGGGAGGGAGGCCAAGGGGTGGTGAGGGCAGCTTGGCACAGGCCTGCGGGCCCACCTCGGCATGAACAGCCTGGGCACTGTGGGCTCGTGGACAGCAGATTAATGGCGGCAGGAGGCAGACAGGTTCCTGGGCAGAAAGGGGTGGGTCCCGGGTGAAACCCCACTTAAGCCAGAAACGTCCTGAAGCCTGGGGGCTAGGCTGCCAGTTCCGCCGACGGAGAACTTACGGTGCTTTTTCCAGGTCTGCCCATGGCTGCCCGTGGACCAATCAGCACACACTTCCTCCCCTCTGAAGCGCCCTCCGCCCCACCCCTCCAAGCCAGACTCCGGCTGACTAATGGACAACCTGCCTGCAGTGGAACCATCCACTCTGGGACTTGTCTTCACGGGCGGCTGCAGAGGCAAGGACATAACCTGCCTGCAGATAGGAGCTACTCACTCTGGGGCCGCTCACTCTGCGTCTCCTCTTCGCTGAGGCCTGCAGGGAGGATGGGATGACCTGCCTGCAGGTAAGAGCCACCCCCTCCAGGTCTCCTCTCTGCTGAGAGCGGCAGAGACACTGGGATGACCTGTCTGTGGATAGGAGCCACTTGGGTCTCCTCTACCCTGAGGGCTGCACAGATGTTGGGATGACCCGCCTGTGGGTAAGAGCCACCCATTCAGGGTCTCCTCTCTGCTGAGGGCTGCACAGATGTTGGGATGACCTGCCTGTGGATAGGAGCCACCCACTCCAGGGCTCCTCTCCACTGAGAGCTGGACACTCATTGGGACAACCTTTCTGTGGAAAGGAGCTACCCAGTTTGAGTCTCCTGAGAACTGTTCTGCCACTCAACGAAGCTCCTCTCCACTTTGCTCACTCTCCAGGTGTCTGCCTACCTCATTCTTCTTGGATGTGGGACAAGAACTCAGGACCTGCCGAATGGCTGGTCTAAAAGAAATGTAACACAAACAGGGCTGAAACATGCATCCCCTGCTTGCCACATTGCAGGGGATGAAAAGGAGGGAAGAGCTGGTCCCTTGTGAAGCCCAGACCCAGGGACTCCCTGAGCCAGGGCTGTGACACCCTCTTTGGGGTTCTGTAGTTCCTGGTATCTTCAAGCTTCTGGGTGCCACCACATTCCCCTTGTCCAGAGGCAGGTGCCTGCAATGGAATCTGGGCACCTTGGAGACTCTAGAAGGCAGAGCAACCAGGGCTCAAGGCCCATCCACTCCCACCCCAACCCCACTCTCAGCTAGAGCAGCTCTTCTTTTCCCTGAGTAGTTCATTTGCTGGAAGGCACTGGGAGGGATGGGGAAAGCAGTCTCAGCAATAATAATGCATGCATGTGCTCTATAAATACTGTCTGGGGATGATGGTGATATTATTGGGAATTCTAACCTAAATATGAGAAAGGGAAACAACAGCTTCCTAATTTCCGAAGGCATTATGTTTCACTGGGGAGAATTGTTCTATCAGGTATATCAGGCAGAAGTAACATTATATCCTGTGAGAGAAAGATCTGAAACTTTTAAGATTGATTTATATTTAAATCCCAAACCTCCAACTGGTGAGCTGTGTGAACCTCAGTTTTGTCATTTGTAATAATGGAACTCATGAACCTCCTTTATGGGATTATTGTGAAGAACCACTTTGTTTTTTGTTTTACAGCTGGATTTTCAATGCCTAGAATAGTACCAGGCGGTGGTAGGTGCTCAATAAATATTTGTTGAATTAATAAATAAAATAACAATCATGAAACTGTCAAACCCAGCATCTGGCTCATCGAAGATGCTTCATTTTCTTCCTGGGTAGATGGCTCAATTGGATGGAGTCAGAGATGTTTTCAGGGAGGGAGTAGAGTGAAATAGTAGTAATAGCTAACACTCTTATGTACCAGATACTGTTCTACAGGCTTTCCACGTATTAACTTCTTTAATCCTCAATTCCTAGAGTCTTCACCAACCTGAGAAAGTTTCCTAAACTTTGCCCTTAGGGAAGTTAGTTAATCTATCTCTGCTTCGTTTTGCACATTTAAAAATGGAAATAATAACAGTACTCACTACTGACCTCATAGATTTGTTATGAGAATGAAATTGGTTAATCCATATATAATTCTTAGAACAATTCCTCATATGGACTAAGCACTCAATACGTTTTTAACTCTGTTTAGGTTGTGAAATCTCTATTACTCCGTGTTTTACTAACGATGTTCTTCTGAGTTCAATAAGTAAATGCTTTAAGAATTCTGAGATGAGAGAGATTAATGTAGGCAGTAGGAGCACTTACCAGAGAAGTTACTAGGATTTAAACTGGGCCTTCACAAAATGTGGGTGGGCAGAGAGCAGTGGGAAGGACATTCTAGGAGGAGAAATATATGTAGCTAGGGATAGCATTAGAGTCATCCTCTAAAGTGCTTGACTTCTGGTTTGCTATTTAATAGTTTTCCCATCTGTAAAATCAAGAAAATATCTGCCTATGGGTTACTTTTATTAGGATGTTATATGAACTAATGAACATAAAATGCTTAGTACAGTGCTGGGCACATTGTAAGCATATAGGTAGTTGGTACTACTGTTTACCATTAAGGGCAGACATGGGCCAGGTGCAGTGGTTCACATCTGTAATCCTGGCACTTTGGGCGGCCAAGGCAGGTGAATTGCTTGAGCCCAGGAGTTTGAGACCAGCATGGACAACATGAGGAGACCCTGTCAAAAATTAGCTGGGCATGGTGGCACGCATCTGTAGTTCCAACTACTCAAGAAGCTGAGGTGGGAGGATGGCTTGAGCCCAGGAGGTGGAGGTTGCAGAGCTAGATCCTGTCTCAAAAAAGAAAGAGAGAGAGAGAGAGAGGGAGGGAGGGGGGGGGGGAGGGGGGGGGTGGTCATAGAAGTTTGTGAGACAATGCGAAAACTAGTCAGTTCCATTCAAGAACTGAGCTAGTCCTGGTTCCCCAGAAAGTATCATTAACTTGGTTATTTTTTCACTTATATAAGACCTTATTAATAACATATATCTGGTTGAAGTGGAGTCTTAAATTTTGATGGTTTGGATTTGGGGGTATGGAGTGGGAACTGGTTTTAAGTATACTACTTAGAATAATTTTTATACTTTTGTACTTATATTTAAGTTGGTTAAGGTTACTTTGAAACTGAATTACTGAAAAGTAAACCAAATAATAAATTTAGTGGAGAGGTGATTTGCTTTTTCTTCAAACTCTTTCATACAGACAGAGGTTTGCTCCTTTTAACTTGCTGCTGCGAGGGCAAGGAACAAGAAGTGACATGAGCCACATGACTTTCCAGCCACTCCTTAAAATGCTTAATATAAACTTCTAGCTCCCCAACTATCTTTCTTGACCTCAGTGTTCTTTTAGACTGGTATTTCCTACTTGATCCTTTTATCCAACTCCAACCCCAACCCCGATATCTTAAAGGAGCATGAGCTCAGGCCTGACTTTTCCTTTCATATCTATTGTGGTTATTATTTTAATCATTTAAAAAAGTTTCTTTATGAAGATTACACGCACACTTGGAATGAAATGGCATTTTCTCATTGGAACTTCATGCAATCAAGGGTGGAGTTTTTCAGATTTATCTACAACACATATAAGCCCTAGGTGAATTAATAGACTCATCTTCTACAATCTATATTTGGAAATATTGTAAATGTACACTTTCTTCTTTATATATGACATGAAAGATCAAATAAAAGACCTTTACAAATTTTTCCCAAGTGCCTTGTTCATTTCTGCCTCAGGTCCTTTGCCCAGTTTTCCTTACCTGGATTTATTTCCCTGCACTTTACCTGTTCAGACTTGAGACCCTCTGCATGAAACCTTCCCGACTACAGCAGTTCATACCAAGCTCTTCTCTGCACTTTTGGAATTCTTTTGTCTCACTGATTTGAAGCTTAGCTTTATCATCCAGTGCATTTATTCTGTCTTCCCAAATTAAAGGGTAAATAAAATCCAAGGTAGAGAACAGGTCTTTAGCTCCTGTGTATCCCAGCTCACTACCTAACACAACGCATTGGCAGAGA
Source organism: Piliocolobus tephrosceles (assembly GCF_002776525.5). Classification (NCBI taxonomy): domain Eukaryota; kingdom Metazoa; phylum Chordata; class Mammalia; order Primates; family Cercopithecidae; genus Piliocolobus; species Piliocolobus tephrosceles. The sequence goes on along the minus strand of NC_045436.1, from coordinate 37,070,332 downwards.
AGGCCCTCAAAATAATATTTTTATGTTTATGTGACAGTCTTCTCAGTTCCAAAATAGCTTCACTAATAATGATTACATGATTGAGTAATTTTCTTTGCTCTGCAAACAGTAAACATGTCATTCTTGGAAGGTCAGCCTGGGATCTGTAATGTTCAGTTTTTAAATGTTGTATTTCTGATACTTCACTAGATGATAATATCAGAGAGTGTTGCAATGAGCAAGTCATTGTGGAGATTCTGCCTGGTACTAATTCCAGACTCTCTGTTCGGCTTCTAGAGAGCACAAGTCCACAGATAGTTCTATTTATTAATTGGATTTGGCAAGGAGAGTTAATTCCTTGCAAAAATACACAAGCAAACTATTAAAAATAACATTCAAAGGAGAAGGTTAAAAATAATGTACAAAAAAAGCTAAATTGCTTAATTCAAGTACAAGTGTAGAAAAAGAATTCTATTACAATTTATTTAAGTATTTAGTGATAACATTGAAGTGTTTAAAAAAGAGGCCAGATGTGGAATGTTAGCTCAATCTCCTTAGCAACTGTTTTTTTTTTTTTCATTTCTTTTTTAAGATTTTGTTCAGCTTTTAATAATGAAGACTTTATAAGTGGTGAAAAGATGAAGCAGGATTTCTTAATAGTGAATCTTCTGAAATGTTAAATAAATTTTATATACAGTTGGCCCTTCATATTCATGAGTTCCAGATCTGTGAATTTAACCAACCTTGGATCAAAAATATTCTGGGCAAAAACAAAAAAAATGGATGGTTGCATCTTTACTGAACACATGCAGACATTTTTCCTTGTCATTATTCCCTTGACAATATAGAATAACAACTATTCACATAGCATTTATATTGTACTAGGTAATATAAGTAACTTGAGATGATTTGAAATACATAGAAGGATGTGTGTAGCTTATATGGAAATACTACACTATTTTATATAAAAGGCTCGAGCACTCATAGATTTTGGTAACTAAGGGGTTCCTGGCTAATTCCCCACGGATACCAAGAGATGACTGCACATGTCCCTTTTCTGGAGAAAATCCAAAGCTTTATATGTATTCCCAAAGAGGGGCTTGTAATCAAAAGAGATTTTAAAAACACAGCATTCTTCCTACTTACTACTCTGTATTTGTTTGTTTGTATATTTTGGGACAGAGTCTTGCTCTATCACCCAGGCTGGAGTGCAGTGGCACTATCTCAGCTCACTGCAACCTCTGCCTCCCAGGTTCAAGTGATTCTACTGCCTCACCCTGTAGCTTGGACTACAGGTGTGTGCCATCGTGCTCCGCTAATTTTTGCATTTTTAGTAGAGACAGGGTCTCACCATGTTGGCCAGGCTGGTCTCGAGCTCCTGGCCTCAGGTGATCCGCCCAACTTGGCCTCACAAAGTGCTGGGATTACAGGCGTGAGCCACTGTGCCTGGCCTTACTCTGAGTTTAATAGGAGAGATGAAGGTACTTCCAAATTACCTTTATTCCAAGTATGTCTCAAGTTTCAGTGCATTTTTTACTTACTTTGAAGTAAACAAAAACCCTCTACCTTTATCAGTCTCAAAGTTAAAAAGAAAAACAAAACACAGGTAGCATTCAAAGGCTTAACTTATATAATGATCCCTTGGACCTAGGGAACTTGACAAGGATTTCTAGAGTTGCTCTTGAGAGCTTTGAACATCTGGAGTCCTCATAGGAGTGGGGCTGCCAAGTCATTAAAGAGTGTTAGCTTTTTAGTTTGCCTGATTAAAAATGTAGTATCATCTCCCTTTGGTCCCACAAAACCCACTAGAAGCACTTAACTGATTCCCACACAGTGAAACCATTCTCTGGGCAGTTAATTAGGAACTATGCCTTTTCCAGACTCCAAGAAGTTTTTAAACTGCTCAGCATAATGTGTCTATTATACACATTATTAAAAGAAGAAAGGTTGTCTGTGCTTCTGGTAAAAACTCCTGCAGAAAATAAAAATCAAAACTATCCTGTAACCAGGGGAATTATGTGGAATAAAGTCAGTTTTTAAGAAGTCTGGCTTCTGATTTATTAAACAGAGTGGGAATGGAGCAGGGTGAGAAGAAACACCAGCTTTCAGTGAAAGTCATTTTAAAGACACTTGTCCCTTTTTCATGTGCTCATCATAATGCAGTGAATGACACTCCAGCTGAGAACATCGGTCACTCCAGTGATAACAGAATTTGGAAAGGATGGTGAACTGTTCTAAAAATATTTTTAAAATCTTTTATGCTAAGGATAGCTGCAGAATATAATTAAAGTACCAAAGAAAATACCCCAAATTAAAAATTTGAGAAAGAAACTTATCTTTTGTGCTTCATGTATGCTAAAATTAACTTTTTACTCTTCCTTCTTGACACCTGAGCCCCAACATGTCCTATAGAACAAATCTTGTTACTATACTAAATGAGAATAAAAAAGAATGGGATATTGTTTATTAGTCACTTAGTCTCTAAATAAATAAAAATTTGTTTTGCCTTTTGTCATTTTTTTTTCTTCCTCAAGTGTTTTCATATCTTCCTTCTGAGGCTCAAACCTTAAAATACAGTTTTCAGGTGGATTATTTACTTCTTTTCCAATTACTCTCCAAGTAGGATGTTAATTACCAATGAGGCCATTTGAGATCACTGACTTAACATAATTCAAGCTGCCCCATGAAAAACTATACCTCAACACAGAATTAGGAGAACCCTGGTTACTATTCAGCCTGTGTTTTATTATTACATACTATATTTATACATATTTGTTGTAAAGCAGTGGCAGAAAGGGAATCAGGAATATTAATAATAATATTAAAATCCCTTTTATTGTTTCTGTAAAGATGTCTTTTATAGCATGACCTATGTATTTGTTCCACATATGCTCATTCTTACCAGCTTCTAATTTATGGATGTTTGGTGTGGGGCAGTTACAGGGATCTCAAACGGGCTCCGTTCAGGTTCTGTTTCAAAGGCAGGTATGGGAAGATTTCCCTTCCTCACCCTCACCATCTCATGAGGTCTCCAAGCCCTACTGCCCTTCTCTGGGGAGTTCAGAGAGGTGGCCCACATAGAGAAGTGGACAAAATATGCCAAGGTTTAAGGCTAAGACTGGAATCATTTCTGCAAGGCGGTCACCAGGAAAAGTACTGGCTGCTGTCGAAGGAAGTCCTCTCTGGGATGCTGAGAGGAGGAAAAGGCATTCATGCAAGCCCACAGGTCCAGGCAATGGACGTTGCTCATGCCAGTGCGGGCTGGGTCATCTGCAGAGCCAACTCAGCTCCCACAGCTCCTTGACCTTCAAATAATGTCCCTCCCAGTGACCTTGGCTCTAATCTTCCTCATTATTGGGAGGCTCCATTGATCTTTCTGCTCTCAGTCCCTCCAGTCACTTTCTTTCCATGCCTGGAGGGAATCTTTTTTAATGTTGAGAGGCAACTCCGCTTTCCTCAAATTCTACTTTCTTACTAATACTTGGCTATGTTCCACATTCTCTTTCTCCTGCAAAGCCACAGCCTCTTTCTCCTGCAAAGCCTTTGTCCAGAATGGTCTTCTTCTTCCTCTAGTAGCTCATGCCTAGTTAACTCCTATTTATCATTCAGATCTCAGGTCTCAGCTTCTAATACTTCAGTGAATCTTTCCCTGACCTTGAGTCTAGGTCAAATTCCCAAATTATACAATTTTATAAAAGTAGGTACCACTCCTTGAGAGCATTTATAGCAACTGCAATGTTATATTTGCTAGTGTCATTATTGGGTAGTGTCTGCTTCCCACACTATACTGCCAGTTCCATGAGGGCAGGGATTTTTTAATCACATTCATCATTAAATCCTCAGTGCCTAACATCAGGAGCATGATAGGCCCTTGCTGAATAAAGTCATTTTCCCCCCACTACAATTTTTAGAGTCACTAGAATTGCATCAGTTCTATTTGTGAAAACCCCCTCAGTAACTAAATAAACTAGGTAAGACCAATCTAGACTTCCAAAGGATTTAGTATGATTTCTCTAACAGAATAATGAAATCTGGAGGACAATGATCAAATTTAGAAGAAAATGGCTGAAAGTTGAAATTCCACTTGTACGTAAGGCCTAACTACATTCCTAATTCCGCTTGTACTTGTAGCCTAAGTACAAGTAGATGTTGTAAAAGCGGGAGAAAGAGGCTGTATCAGTTCAGGAAGTGAAAGCCTCTAGAATAAGGAAAAGTGTGGTGGGGTAGAGGGCAGGCCTTGCAGGGACTGGCCTGTAGTTAGGGCTGGGAAAGTAGTAGCTATCTTATTTACAGGAAAAAAATGTAGGAGGTGAGGGAGAAGAATTAGCTTCATAGTATTAGCTTCGTAGTAGATTTAAATTGCACGTACTACAATTCAGGAATGAAGAAAAATTCTTTTTCAAACAGGTTAAACTTTACTTGCTCTTAAGCCCCCATTTCTGTTTGGTAGCAGAAAAATAAACTTAATTTTTCCACTTAAATATAACTAAGTGTCTTGGGCTGGGTGCAGTGGCTTACGCCTGTAATCCCAGCACTTTGGAAGGCCGAGGTGGGCAGATCATCTGAGGTCAGGAGTTCAAGACCAGCCTGGCCAACATGGTGAAACCCCGTCTCTACCAAAAATACAAAAATTAGGCGGGTGTGGTGGCACACACCTGTAGTCTCAGCTAGTTGGGAGGCTGAGGCAGGAGAATTGCTTGAACCCAAGAGGTGGAGGTTGCAGTGAGCCACGATCACACCACTGCACTCCAGCCTGGGCAACAGAGTGAGACTCCGTCTTAAAATAAATAAATAAATAAATAAATAAATAAATAAATAAATAAATAAATAAATAAATACACACACACACACACGTATGTTATGACATTGTAATATTTAAACTGTTCCGTAGCATAACCTTTGGCTGCAGGTGCAGGACTTGTTATACATAGAAAAGGCATACCAAAACAGTAAACTAGTCACTCTATGGTGTGGGGTGAATATCTTTCTTCAAAGCACTCCAAGAATTGAGAGATGCAATTCTGGATCTTTTTGGGGGAATGGTTCCTCATTTGAGCAGGCAGGGACATGAAAATGGCTCCTATCTCTATGATAAGTCTATTTTGTAATATAGAAAATAAGGTGTTTGGGAGGCCGAGGCAAGTGATCACCTGAGGTCGGGAGTTCAAGACCAGCCTGACCAATATGGAGAAACCCCATCTCTACTAAAAATACCCCATCTCTACTACTGAAAATCTCTACTAAAAATAAGATGAACATATAATTTATTATCTTAAACCAGCAAGTCTACTTTTTCACCAATTCAATACCATGCTATAGTTTCTATTTTACTTGGCAAGGAATTGTCTAGCCCTGTGGTGATGGTAAAATGTTCAACAAGAAGAATTTGCAAGTCAAATTTAGAAAATATACTCTTCAGTTCAGGCCAACATCATAGCATATACACCCAAGTATAATAAAAGAAGTTAAAAAAAGTTTGAGCCTAGACATTTCATTCAATATATAAACATGTATATTGAGTCAATTCTCTATTAGAAACATTTAGTTTCAATCTTTTGTTTTATGAGATCATAGTACTGCAATCTTTTTTCTGTGGTTCTGCAATACAAAAAGCTCTGAAAACTTTTTTGTAACGCATTTCGTGGTAAATGCTGAATGGACATGAACTTATTTAGCAATAAAACCTACAAAGTTACTAAGCTATTTATGATCTTCACCTATCCGACTTCACGTGAATATATGTTTCACTGCAGAATTATTTCATTGTAGGGTGTTGTTCCAGTACCCACTGAGGGTGTTATACAATATAGAGCATATGCAATATTATATTTTTTAAATATGAGAAGTTCTGAATTCTGAAACACATATGCCCCAGGGTTTTGAATATGTGACTTTGGAACTGCATGCATTGCAACAAATATCCTTAACATTTTTGTTTTGTCAGGATAAATGTATATAGTGTATACATATTAAGTCTAATTTTCTGGGTTGGAATCCTTGTTCTGTCATTTATTAGCTGTAGCTATACTTAAATTTTCTTGTCAGCAAAATAGGGATAAGATTTTGAATTATTCTAGGAATTAAATGAGGTTATTCTAGGGATTAAATGCAAAACACTTGAAATGTCTGGCAATTAGTAAGCATTTAATGCATGTCAGCTATAACTATAACAGAAGAGTGTACCAATTTATAACCAATGTATCTTTCTAACAACAGTGCATCCATTTCCCTATGCTTTTATCTACATTTGGGATTATCATTTTTGTCTAATGTGATAGGCCAAACACAAACACACACACAGAGAGAGAGATACCCCATTGTTTTGCTTACATTTCTTTGATTTCCAGCAATGTTGAAAATATTTCCTACTTTCATGAACCATTAGTATTTTTATACTTTTTCTCGAGTGTCACAATTTTATGAAGATCTTCCCTATTATAATACTTAATTTCCTATTAAAATTCCTTATTACAATATTTACATTTACCTGTATTTTTTCTTAGTATGTGCAAGCCTGTTTGTTACTTTCTTTCCTTCCTTCCTTTTTCTTTTTCAGAGTTGAATCCTTTTAGGATTAATTTTGGTATACGACTTTAAAAAACTCCTATAGAGTTAGCCAGTTGCCCCAGTACCAGTTAAATACTAGTTACTGAATAATTCATTCTTTCACCACTGATTAAAAACTCAATTTTTATCACATACTAAATTATTGGTCTTCTAGTTATTATATATTAATCCTTTGATTGATCTATTATTTCTTTTCTTTTTTCTTTTTTTGAGACCAAGTTTCACTGTGTCACCCAGGCTAGAGAGAATTAGTGTGATCTCAGCTCACTGCAACCTCTGCCTCCCGGATTCAAGTGATTCTCATGCCTCAGACACTGAGTAGCTGGTATTACAGGCATGCACCACTACACCCGGCTAATTTTTGTACTTTTAAATTTTGTATTTTGTAATTTTTGTATTTGTAGTAGAGCCCCATTTGGCCAGGGTGGTCTCGAACTCCTGACCTCAAGTGATCCGCCTGCCTCAGCCTCCCTAAGTCCTGGGATTACAGGCATGAGCCACTGCACAGAGCCTGATCTATTAATATTATTTCTCTTGCCCACGCCATATTGTTTTGACTTCTGGTAGAGCAAATACTCCTTTATTTTGATTTTTCAAAATCTTCTTAGGTATTGATACATATTTACTCTCCCAAATGAAAATCAGAATGCTTTTGCAAAGTTTCCAACAAAACTGCCTTGGGATTTTGATTGGAATTAACTTGAGGAAAACTAGCATATTCTATATTGAGTCTTCTCATTTATTCAAGAACATAAAATGTCCTAATTTCTTCATAAAATTTATGTATGTTTCATAAACTTTAAAGTCCTTTTTAATAGCTACAGCTGATTAACAATGTCTGAAATAAGCATGCCCTTTTAATTTTTAGCAAATGGAAAACTAAATTAACATGTGAATACCTTCATTTGTACTAGGTAGTTGTGAGGAACTGAATGTTTGTGTCCGCCCCCACCGCCCACCGCAAAATTCGTATGTTCAAGCCCCCACCCACAATGTGATACTTGGAGATGAGGGTGAGGTAATTAGTGTTATTTGGGATCTTCATGTTGGGAGTTAGTGCCTTTATGAGAGACACCAGAGAGTTTGCTCTTTCTCCATGTTCACACAAAGAAGAGGTCATGTGAGCACAGAGCAAGAAGGTGGCAGTCTGCAACACAAGAAGAGAGCCTTCATCAGAAACCAACCATGTCGATGCCCAGATCTTGGACTTCTAGCCTCCAGAACTGTGAGAAATACATTTCTGTTGTTTAAGCTACCTATGATACTGCAATATGGCAGCCCAAGCAGACAAATACAGTAATATATTTGTTACTTAATGTGTCCCCAGACTCTGGGTTACTCCAGGCTTCACAAGTTAATTATAACCCAAGGAAATAGGACAACTGAAACAGCAAATACAGCAATAGAAAGAGCTACTTTGTTTGTAAAGTGCATTTTATTGTACTGCTTTGCATAAGGATTGATTCAGGATAAATAAAGGATTCTAAGTCACCGTTTTCCCTCATTCAAAATGAAAACCTCTTTATTTTTATTTATTTATTTTTTGAGACAAGGTGTCTATCACCCAGGCTGGAGTACAGTGGCATGATTTTAGCTCACTGCAGCCTTGAGCTCCTGGTCTCAAGCGATTCTCCCACAGTAGCCTCTTGAGTAGCTGGGAATACCAGCTCCTGCCACCATGCCCAGCTAATTTTTATTTTTAAATTTTGTGTAGAGATGGAGTCTTTCTCTGTTGGCCAAGCTGGTCTTGGGCTCCTAAGCATCAAGGAATCCTCCTGCCTTGGCCTGAAAATAGTTTCTAGGCTCCATATTTCTAGAAATGCTGGTTTCCCTATTTTATCGCATAGAAGAATGCCAATGAGAAAACTGTTACTGATGTTTAGTGACCACATGTTAACATTTGGGCATATTTGGAAGTGGTAACATGGAAGTACAATGTAGTCATTCCTTATAGCTGTGGAACACTTTATTAAATACATTTATATTTTTATATGCAAAATTTTCTTTCAGTCTCATTCTATGAATAAACTCAGATTCAGAGAAATATATGTCTATCACAAGGTAGCACGTAACTAGAGTTTGATTTGATTTATTCCACTGAATGCAACTTTTTCTGAGAATTTATTGTATGCACACTATGGTCCCCACCCTCTTTCTTTGCTGTGGTGGTAGGATTTCCTCTTAGCTTCCTGATAGACGTAAGCCGTACTGTACTTACTTAGCTCAGGTAGCTTCTGGTGCCCTAAGGATCTAGCCTACCATTGGACTCTGAACCCACAGCCAGATGTGTGGTACTGCCTCTCCTAAGGTGCAAACCTCTCTCTGCCAGTCCCTACCAAACTGGAGCCCCTACTGGACCAGAAATGGAAGACAGTGCCTCTTAGCAGGTGAGGTATTTGCTTGGAAAGCTCTCCTTCAACCTTTCTTCTTTTCCCCATTCTGGTTAATCTGCTTTGTATACAGTGAAAGGAAGGTTTGAGATTTGATCTCAGGTCCAAATGAGAAGCTAGGCAGGCAACATGAAACTCATAGGCCTTAATTTACTCATTGTCCTACTTTATCCTGAACCAAACCTTTCACTAGTAGTTAAGTGGCCATTGGTAGTGAAATGATATCCCCAATTCAACATAAGACTTGCTCTTGATGAAGTAGAAGGAAGCAAAAACATTGTTGAAACAGTAGGGATTTGCAAGGCAAGAATAATGAAAATAATGCCACATTAAATTGAAAAACAGGCAAACTAAATCAAGTTGTGTTTTGAAAAGACAAGCAATATTTAGTTCTAACTCTGTAATGATTGTGTATATAGAAGATAAATCAGGAGCAAGATATGCAGCAGTGATTGTCATTATCTGAGGAAAATTTCTAAAATTTTTGTTCAAAAAATTGCTTAGATGTCTTCTCAACTACAAGAGTACACAGTAACAATTTATCTTTGAATTTAAATCTGTGGGCATTTTTAATTCTTAGTTATAATAGCTTTGTCTTTTTTTTTTTTAGTTAATTTTACTTTTGTTGAGACAGGATCTCACTCAGTCACCAAGGCTGGAATGCGGTAGCACAATCACTGCTCACTGCAGCCTCAACTTCCTGGGCTCAAGCAATCCTCCCACCTCAGTCTCCCAAGTAGCTGGGACAATAGGCATGCGCCACTGCATCTGGCTAATTTTCTTATTTTCTGTAGACATGGGGTCTCCATATGTTGCCCAGGCTGGTCTCGAACTCTTGGGCTCAAGTGATTCTCTTGCCTTGGCCTCCCAAAGTGCTGGAATTACAGATGTGAACCACCATGCCCAGCCTTGTCTTATATTATCTTTAGATACATTATACCTCAGAAATATTTACGGATCATGGAATGGATGATGATCCATTTATGGAATGGATCATGTCATATAAGAGAAAAAAAGAGGGTGCTTTCAGTATGTTGGAAATACTGAACTTATTTTAAATATTTTCAAAGAACTACACTAGAACTCTGTGATTGACTGGTACAGAGTTACCAAAGCTGATGGCATCCCAGTATTTCACTAGTAATAGTGTTCTCAGAAGACATCTTATGAATAGTGCTACTAGCATGGATCCAGCATATTTTCTTCGTCCTCAGTCCCCTAAACTCAAGGGAAGAAAATAATACAATTTTCCTTCATAGAGTATAGATAAGAAGCATCGTGGTACATAGAGGAATACAGGACTAGGTGACAGGGAACAGCTGCATTTTAGTTTTGGCTCTGAGATATTTTTAACCAAATCATTTTATCTTTCTAGGTTTTAATTTCCTCATCTATAAAAATGGAGATAATGATTCTTTTATCATTGAATATCTGGAATGATTACATAAAACAGATCACAAAAGAAGAAAAAAATATATTGAGGAGCCAATATATGCCAAGTACTATAGTTAAAGGTGGAACTCTTAAGAGCTCCATTAGACCCATGATTGTACCAAATTACAACTTTAAATCAAATCACTAATAAAATGCTTTTAAGTAATCCTTATTTCATTCTAAAAGAAACTTTAATTTTAATACATTTTAAGGCTTACTATTACCAACTCTCAAAAGCAGAATAAATCAACAGTTGAAAAATAAAAATGCTTTCTATAGATATTTCCTTCCAAATGTGTCATCTGTTGGCAGACTAATAATTCATAGTGAAAATAATCAGTATGTTTTACATTTTTATAAAATATTTTTTCAAAGGGGACACTAAATCGAGTGTAGTAAGTTAAATAAGCAAATTACTTAAAATTTAACAATGGAAAAGTCTCACAAATTATTGTTACAATTTTCTACTATCTAAAGACTACTTTATAGATGGAAGTCAATTAATTTCATACAATATTTTAAAACATTCTATAGATAAAACTTCCTCAAACAGAATTTTAATCCAAAGGGTTACCCATCAAATTTGGGGGAAAAAAGGATTACATACATCAAAATATGCTAAAAGGACATTTAGTTTTACCTGAAAATAAAATTCAGTAAAATCCAAAAAATAATTAAATATTATAGAATAAAAGCTTGAGCTGTTAAAATTAGAAAAATCTCTAGGCATAGCTATTAAACTATAAATATCATAAGAGTTTAATAAATGTTTCAATAATCTATTTTTATATTAAACATAAATACACATATAAATATTTAGGAAGAATCCATAGCTTCTGGTTATAGATGACAAATCTGATAGGGTCACAGCGTTTCATTTGACCTGATATACAAATAACTTGAAAGTAGTAAGACTCATATTTTTAATCATTTTGGTATATAGTTAAGGTCCGATTTTATTTTCAGCAGTTTTCCACAATTTCTTATTAGAAAGGTCAGCTAGTTATGTGAAAAATAATTTAAAATTACTTTATATTTGATATTTAAAAGTCTAGTTAGAATGCATATATATATCTTTATAAAAAAGTAAACTATTGCTAGAGTTTCTTTCTTAGATTAAGTAAATTAAAATATTCTAGAACATAATCTGAAATTTAAAAAACAAAATAGAAATCACCAATTCAATGTGTAAATATAGCGGAAGAGTTCCTTTTATGTTTGACATACTGACCATATCTGTCTAATATAGCCCTTTGACATACATGTTTTACTCCCTAAAACCTTGTTAAATAGAAATCTGTATTTTTTATTCAATCATTATTTACTAGGGAGTTTTGCTACTCAAACCAAAGGTTTTTGCAATTAAACCAAGGATTACTAGGTTTTCATTTTTTATGTTTAGGCGATGTGGTGTAACTCCTTTACATACCATATATAATAAAATGTATCAGGAAAAGCTATTACTCCTCAGATACACAATACATAGTTACTTAGGTGATAAAGAGTTAATAAAATTTTCAAGGTCTGCTAAAGAATTTTGAAGTCCGTCATTCATATCTTGACTTCTGAGAAATTTTTTCAGAGTATCTAAAGCAGTTATTGCCTCAGATTTTGATGGCAAAGGGAGTTCAGTTTCTGGAGATCCATCATCATCCTCTTCATCAGAAGTGTAAAATCCAGTTTCATCTGATTTACTTTCTTTGGTACATACGGAATCACCATTTGGTGCTGCTTCACACGTCTCCAAATCGTCATCCAGGGCAGCATACTCTTCTATAGATAAACCTTCAGGAAATTCTACTCCTGCCCCCAGAGCATCAGCAACCAAATCCAGACCAGTATCCTTCTCTGCACTTGTTACATCACTTTCTCCTTTTTGAGATTTGAATCCTGCCTCTTCATAGCTTTTAACAATAGTCTCTGGGGTTACAGCCCTCCAGCAAAGATGCAATGTATCAACTGCATCTAGCAGTGAAAATGTAAATTCTTTGCTACCTTCAACAGAGCTTAAAAATTTCTTGATAAGACAGTGTCGATATTTGATTTTAAGGCTTTTAATAATGCCTTGTTTCATAGCTACACATTTGGAAGATAAACATGATGGAAAGAATGCTAACTCAATGGACTTCAGGTTCTTTACCTCTGGATGTGCTGGAAAAGACTCAACAAAAATCACCACTCTTCGTTGCTGGGCTTGAAATTTCTCATCAAGCTTTTGCATCCATTGTTCAAATACATCTGAGGTCATCCATGCCATTCTGTTAGCTTCATAACACACAGGCAATGATTTTAAACCTTTGAAACAATGTGGATTTCTCTTTTTTCCAATGACAAGCAAAGGAAGTTTCTCTGAGCCATCCATGTTTGTGCCAACCACCAGAGTTATTCTGTCTTTGCATAACTTTCCAACTGAACATGTTTCACCTTTAAATGCAAATGTATTGGTAGGTAACATTCGATAAAGCAGCCCAGTCTCTTTTATATTAAAAACATTTTTAGGATGATAATCATTTAAATAATAAGGAAGTACATTTTGGTACCAGACAGTCGAAGGGTCTACTGATACACCTGTAGCTTCTACAGGTTGAGCTCTGAATACTAAACCATACCTGGATTTAAAACGATCCAGCCAACCATTACTGCACTTAAAATCATTATGGCCCAGTTTCTGGGCAAAATCATTAGCTTTTAGACGTAACATCGGACCATTAACTGGTACATTTAGACACTGAGCAATTCGATACCACCTCATTAATGCCTCTTCCAGATCTGTATAAAAAGCAGTTCTCAGTCTTTTTCTCTTTGGATCAAATCTTAGAGATTCAAAGGCTTCTAGAACTTTGTCTTTATTCTTCATAATAGAAGACAATGAATTTTTCTTTATTCCATATTCAGCAGCAATCTCTGCTTTTTTCTTGCCACTTTCCACTGCATTTATGATGTCAATCTTTTCCTCAATGGATAGGCTTTTCTTTTTCTTCACTGTTACGGGCAGAGTAGAGGCATCCGCAGAAGCTTCTGCCATCTCAGCCAGTGCTTATGTAGAGATTACTCTTCTTACTTCCTGGTGACTGTTTCTTTAATTGTTTTCCAGTATGATATAGATTGCTGCTTTCTATCCTACTTCATATACTAAAAGTTGGTAAGTGTCTGATAGTCTTATTTCGTAGGAACTTGATGACAAAATATGCTTTTTCAAAGATCTGAAGAAGAAAAATGTTATATGCAACTAGAATGTTTTAGAAGAGAAACTTCCTTCCTAGAACCTTGTATGGCTCAGTTTATAGCTTATTCAGAGTTGTAGAAGTCAAGCTAAAATAGAAATCTCATTATATCAAACCTGTCCAGTCTGGCTGATGTATTTTTGGAACTTCAGTCCTTTAAGATGATCCATTTTATCCAGGCACACATTGAACCTCCTATTAATTCTCCATAGAAGGCCTCAGAGACAAGAAGAAAAAACGTTCAAAAGTTTCCATGCAACTATTACCCATTAATTTTCAAGTTTGTTCATGGTAAAGAAGAAAATGGCAGAATCCGTCTAGAAGTTGCCAGTATATCTTCTTCTGTTTTTTCAAAATGTAAAAAGGAAAAAAGCAATTTTAGCAATATGTCAATTGAATATTAAAAATAATGCTTATACCCAATTATTTTGCTCTTAATAATGAAAATAATAGAAACATGTTTCTGAAAATACAATAAAGTTTCCAAGAGAAATGCTTACCTCCCAAAAGGTCTCTCTGAAAAAGCTCTCTAGCTCTGTTCTACAGATTTGAATTCTCACTTGCCTTTGAATGCTTTATAATATATAGTTCTGAAATAAATCAGATAAATTTAATTTAGTTTGAAAATGTGGGCTTACCAAAATTAAAGAACTAAAAATGATGCTGGATAGATGCTTGGTGGCTATTTTTCACATGAGGTCACAGACTGCACCCTCTAACTTCTCCAAAAGAAAACATAGTCAGACAGTAGTCACAAGGTTCAACTTTTAATAGCACATGGGAGACAGTGTCTCTTTTATAGGAGTCTGACAGAAAATGCTTCACTAAAAATTCAAGTACAATTTTATTTTTAAAAAATCTAAATCCCATTTGACCTAAAAGCTTAAAAACCCAGTACCTTTTTATTTTTATTATTTAAAATTTTTCTCTTCTCTCTCTTTTTTTTAACCCTTATCCTGTTAGTGGGCTAAGAACTCAGTAACTTTTGTATTAATTTGACACATTAGCTGAATGTACAGAGGCCAGAGATACTGGACAAAAGGCATAGTAACAAACATTTAGGAGGGCATAATGCAGAGAAAGATGTAGACTAAGAATAGGAAGGAGTGACCACGAGTCTTAACATCTCAGGTCCTTTACTTTCTATCTGTAAAAAAAAAAGTGCCAGGCAGTTCTGAATTGAGAAGTGACTCTGCTATTTAGTACTCATGTGATCCCAGGTCATTTACTTAACCATTTGAAGCTTCAGCTTCCTTATCTGTAAAATGGGAGTAACTACAGCACCTACCTCATTATTGTGCATTCAAAAGGATTCAATGAAAGAGTGTAAAGCACTTAGCACAGTATTTAGTACTTTAAGAAAGTGCTCAACAAATGGATGGTGATGATCTCATCATCATTATCTCTCTCATGTCTTTTGGCTCTGTGATTCTACAATTTGGAAAACTTTATAAAATCCTACTTGCAAACAGAAGCAAGAATCCCACCTTAAATCTATACTCAAAGTAGGGCTTTCCTTTCCTTTTTTTTTTTTTTTTTGAGACGGAGTCTCACTCTGTCACCAAGCTGGAATACAGTGGTGCGATCTCGGCTCATTGCAACCTCTGCCTCATTAGTTCAAGTGATTCTTCTGTCTCAGCCTCCTGAGTAGCTGGGACTACAGGTGCACACTACCACGTCCAGATAATTTTTGTATTTTTAGTAGAGACGGGATTTCAAAATGTTGGCCAGGATGGTCTCAATCTCGACCTTGTGATCTGCCCGCCTTGGCTGCCTCAGCCTCCCAAAGTGCTACTATTACACTATTACAGGCATGAGCCACTGGGCCCGGCCTAAAGCAGGGCTTTTCTTAAGCCATGAGAACAGTCACATGGCCCCAGATGGGCTCACCTCTACTTTCCCAAGTCAGCACCTCCCTTATCAGAATCCATGGAGCAGCCAAGATAATAACAAGCTAATTTGATGAGCGGTGTTACTTCTGTGTGTGTGGGCACTCCATTCTTCTTGCTGGGCTTCCAGGTTTCCCAGATGATGCGCACCTTTTCGCACAAAATCTTTCGACAAAACTTTTTGCCAAAATTCTTCTGCCCTTGTTGTCCAACTCAAAGGAGGAATTTTTATCATAGGAATTACAACCAGTAAAGGAATTCTTTTTTTTTTAAAAAAGTGTCGTTTCAAAAAAAGTCTTAAAAATAATGACAGCCCTGGGTTTTAGTTTTTAAATGGTTTTACTACCTATATTCCAAATAACCAAGGAGGAAGGTAAAACTGGATTTCATTGGTCCCACAGTTACCATGTGGTTAAGAGCAGTTTAGAGTCCAGGCTTTTAAATGTCAAGTCAGCATTCTTTTCACTATATTACAGTAGCTTTGAATCACACTGGTGGGGCCTCCTGTGACCATAGTTACAGATTCTATGCTCCCAGCACCAACCTAAGCCAGCATTTCCAATGTCTTAAAAAAATAAAAAGCAACATTAGGAAAAATAGGCCATTATGAATTCTGTGAACACAAATAGCAACTCTATCTGTTAGGGAGGGTTGACCTTAGTAATAAGATTTGACCATACAACTAACATTAAAAATCTTGCTTGTATATGGGATCTCTTCTTACATTTTCATGCAATTTCCTGTAAATATGCAATTATTTCTAAATAAAAATAAAATTCTTGCTCTTATTAGGAAGATACCAACCTTCAGAAATTGATGTAGCAAGAACCAATTTTTCAAAAAAGACAAAACCAACCAAATTTACTAAGAGAATCTCCCAACCCCTCCCCTCCCCTCCTTCCTTTCCTTCCTCCCTCCCCTAATCCCTCCCTCTCTTCCTCCCTCCCTTCCTTCCTCTCTCCCTCCTGCCTTATCTCATTTATCAGAAATAAAATCTACCATGTCAAATAACCATTATAGAAAAAGTAACTTGAATTTCTTCTTTTCCCATCCTGGTTAAAGCGATATAATATATACTATCAGAGATTACTCATTATCTTGAGAAAATTGAAAATGTGATAACTTTATTTAGAAAGATTAGGTTTTTCCCCTGAGTTAACATTAGTCAAAGCTACAATTTTCCATGATAAGATACAATGTATCTTTATTCCTAAAAGCAATCACATTTCTAATGCCAAACAGACAAATTAGACTTTTTCCCTAGAAAAGAATAAGGCATCAATACTACCTGATCAATGAAGCTGACATTCTCCAAACTCCAACAGTATAACATCTGGGATATTCTTTTGCAAGGAGTAATGGCAGCAGCTAATATTTCTCAGAACAGTCATCCTCTCAAGCTCATTAATCATTTTCCCTCTTGAAAATATTACAGCAGAGAAATACTATTCTACATGTTAGGGAATATTTTCTCTATGTCAACGCTTAAGCTAATCAGAAAATAAGAATAATCAATTCATCAAAAAATACTCACCAAATTAATTTCAAATAAAGAAAATACAACGGTCAATCCTACTATTAATAAGAAAAACATAAATCTTCTTTTAAAAAAAGAGATACATTTTTGTTTTTGCCTATCAAAATGTCAGTATCTAGTGTTTGCTGGGGTGAGGTAACAGGTTGTTAGGAGGCACATAAATTGTTACAACATGCTTATGGAGGGCAAGTTTGCAATATGATATACAAACCTTAAAACTGTGTATAACATTTTATCTAGCAAGTCTATATCAAGGATTTTTTTTTTTTTTTTTTAAGACAGAGTCTCTCTTTGTCGCCTAGTGGTGCAATCTCAGCTGGAGTGCAGTGGTGCAATCTTGGCTAACTGCAACCTCTGCCTCCTGGGTTCAAGCGATTCTCCTGCCTCAGCCTCCCGAGTAGCTGCGACTACAGGCATGTGCCACCACGCCCGGCTAATTTCTTGTATTTTCAGTAGAGACGGGGATTCACCGTGTTAGCCAGGATGGTCTTGATCTTCTGACTTTGTGATCCATTCACCTCTGCTTCCCAAAGTGCTGAGATTACAGGCATGAGCCACTGTGCCCAGCCTATATCAAGGATTTTATCCCAAAAGAATAATTATAGATATAAAAATAATTTCTTACAAATGTATTAGTTTTCTATTGCTAATGCAACAAATTGCCATATACTCAATGCCTTAAAACAACACCCATTTATTATCTCACAGTTCTGTAGATCCTAAGTACAGGTGGGCTCAACTGGGTCCTCTGTTTAAGGTCTCACAATGCAGAAATCAAGATGTTGGTCAGAAGTTGGGCTCTTATCTGGAGGCTCTGGGGAAGAATTTGCTTCCAAGCGCAATCAGATTGTTTGCAGAATTCAGTTCCTTGCTGTTGTAGGACTATGGTCCCTAGTTTTTTTTTGCTGGCTGTTGGCAGGGACTACTCTCAGCTTCTAGAGGCTTCCCTCAGGTCCTTGTCTGTGGCCCTCTTCATTTCAGCAATGGAGAATATTCCTCCTGTAGAATCTCTTTCACACTTTGAATCTCTCTGATTTCTTCTATTGCCACAAGCAGGAGAAAACTCTCTGTTCTTAAAGGGCTCACTTGATTAGGTTAGGTCTACCTAGACTACCACCCTTTTGATTAATTCAGAGTCAATTGATTAGCAACCTTAATTACATCTTTAAAATTCCCTTGCAAGTAACATAACATATTCACGGAAGTAGTATCCCATCATGTTCACAGGGAGAGGGAATTATACAAGGTAAGGGTCATTGGAGTTCATCTTAGAATTCTACCTACTACATAGGACTATTCCCTGCATTGCTATATAATTACAGACAAAATTGAAAATATACAACAAAAAGGATTCATTCAATAAATTAAGAAATATCTACATGCTGAAATACTTCTGTGCCACACAAAGAATATTTAATGATATGAAAAAAAGTCCATGATATATTAAGTGAAAAAAGCAAAATATAAAATCATATGTCAACAAATACAACATACACACTAAAAATTACATCAGAGCAGAGACTCATGGTTATTCCTACACAGCTCACTTCCAGTAAACCATAGGTTGTCAATAACAATTTGTTAAATAAACGAAGAAATATATATCTACATAGATATAAAGAAAAAAAATACATTGACCAAAATGTTGAATGTTCTCTCTAGGTAAATGAATTATAAATACGTTCAGTTTTTTCTTCTTTATAGTTAAACACATTTTTACAACTCTAATGTTCTACCTTTTTTTCCCCTCTATAACAGTCATCTTAGAATAATGTTCTATTTTTGCGCCAAGTTATTAAGAAAAATCAGTATCAGAAAACATAAAGCTGGCATTCTTCCCATTCAGAATCTCTAGGGGGTAATGAGTCATTCTCCTTTTATCAGTAGTTTATACCCCTCTGCAGAAAATCAACTACTTTCCAAACTTAAGAAAGCACTCACTCACTGTCTTCTACAAATAGATAGCAACTATATCCACTCAATCCTGCTTGTGCCATTACCCTAAGTAGCAGGAGTTGCTGGTATTCTGGAACTTGCCTGGTATGCAGCAGACAACATATTTCCGTAACTCGACTAGAGTTAGTCAATTTCCTGGTGCTATAAGATAATCAAATAAGTCCAAAGTTCAGTTTCCCAAAAAGCATCTTATTTATCATGGGAAAACATGCAAAACAGTCGTACAAAACTGACTGAAATGGGGGCTCGAATCAAAGGCTTGCAAGATCCAAAGAGAGGGAAAAATGAATTCTCAAAGGGAGGATAAATAATGGGTTTATGACAGAAGTAGCATCTGAACTCAACTGTAAAGGATGGATAGGGACATCACAAGTAAGGAAAAATAGGAAAACATTTCTGCTGAT
>NC_045436.1:37018174-37050942 GCF_002776525.5 Piliocolobus tephrosceles | reverse complement strand
CTGATAAGAATAGAGAACAAAGCATGGAAGAGGGAAATACGCAGTTTGAAGCATATTAAACATTTCTTTGCAACTAAAGTTTCACATCTATGTCTATATTGGTATTTATACTTATCTCTATTAGTTGGTTAAATTAGCACTTTTCCTTCAGGCATATAAAAGAGAATGCTCATTTGCAAGATTGAGGCCAGATCTTGGTAAGCCTTTAATGCCAGGATAAATAATTAGACTTCAGTATGCCACAAATGCCATTCAGGGCTACTAGAGTTCCCCATAAGCCCAATGAATAAATAGCACCGGATTTTTCAAAAAGCCAAATAAACAGCCAATAGCAGTGCAAAATTAAATGAGTAGATAATCTCCATGTCATAAACATATATGGAAGGCAGCTATTCCCTTTAGTCTCCAAAAATAAATGACAATTCAGAGAAAAGTAGTAATCTTCTATTTTAAACAAAATGAACAGGCAGGGTCCCCCAAGTTTTAGGGCAAAGGAGGGAAGGAAGAAAAGAAGGGAGAGAGGGAGGAAGGAAGGAGGGAACGAACGAACGAAAAAAGGAAGGGAGGGAGGGAGGGAAGGAGGAAAGAAAAAGAGGAAAGAAGGAACGAAGGAGAAGGGAGGGAGACAAGAAGGAAAGGAAGAAAGAAAAAGAGGAAGGAGGGAAAAAAGGAAGAGAGGGAGAGGGGGAAGAGAAAACAAGTCTCCTCTAAGCAGGGCCAGGCTTAAAATAATGTTTTTCAGTTAGTACCCAAAATATTCCCCAATCCAAAGAACACTGGTTGCTGCTTCCTTTGTCCCAAAGGATGTATAGAATTCCACTATTTTCCATCACTAGCTGAAGTAGTGTCTAGTGTTTTCTTGGAGCCAGACTACATTCTAATTTCCTTCAGGTCCGTGGAAATCATAGAAAGATTAATCATGTGTATATATAGCCTTGCACAGCGTAATACTGTGGATGAGGATTAATCATACACAGTACCAGAATCTCACTGAAGAGTATCTAACTTGGTTAGCATCTTCGCCTAGCAGAAGTTAGAATTAGTTCTAAGTTCATCTGAATCTCTTTCAAAACCATCAGCAGGTGCCAAGGAAACTATCCAGCTATGAACAAACTAAAGCAAGTCTCCACCTTTCCAAAATAAGAAACACCTCTGGGTCTAACAGTCTAATAGTTAGATTAACTATTAGAAGCTAAGCATCTAATGAAGCTTAGCATTTCCAAACTCAAGAGACAGCTAGCAGGAATCCTTAACACAACAGCCAGCAAAAACAATTCAGTATTCACTGTCCACAATCATTCAAGCACCGCTGAGCCCTACCGTACACTTCCTCCAAGTCACCCTTCTGAAACCCTAGGAACAACACTTGTACTTAGCTGCAAGTTCTGTAGTCGCTCTATTCCTACACAATTACAGCAGTAATTAATTTAGATTGGGATTCTTTTCTTATAATTGAGAAGACTAACGGTCTCCAAACCAACAAGATGGCTTTGTACAGAAAAATCCACAGTAAGCTGTTAAGAACTGAAGTTATAGTTTGAGTGCGTTGACATATATATTTGCTCCTTTGTTTTAAGACAGAACCACTTAAGATGAGAGATTTTTGTTCCGGAATTTCAGTACTATTTTTGTAAGAGGTGGTATCCTGGAGAGTTCAATCTTGTTATACATTGGAAACATTTATGGTGACACTGGTATTTACTATTCACAGATCCGGGGAAGATTCCTGCCAGGGATATTTCACTACACTGAAACTCCCTGGAAATCTGTAGAGGTAGAGCTCTGCCTTTGGGCATTAGTCATTAAAATTATCTTGTCAGCTACTGTGACAAGTAAAGGCAGCTGAAAAGTACGGTCTAAAGAAGGGTAAATCTCGCCATATGCACAGTTACCCTTTGCATTTCTACAAGCGAAATGAGAATAAAAATGAGCATTCAAAGCTGTCAATGAAAAAGCAGTCCAGCAGTTCGAAGGGATATTCTGTGATGGACCAACTGTACGGTACTGTGTGTAAATGAACTTCAGGTCTATCTAGCGCCACGGCGGAGCCACGCTTTCCCACTATTCAGCGCTGGGGA
The DNA here is from genome assembly GCF_002776525.5 of Piliocolobus tephrosceles. NCBI lineage: Eukaryota > Metazoa > Chordata > Mammalia > Primates > Cercopithecidae > Piliocolobus > Piliocolobus tephrosceles. Next base: position 37,048,864 of record NC_045436.1, on the reverse strand, counting down.
TGGGGAGAGTAGAGCAGGTTGGGGCCCCGTTTAGGAAACTACGAAGGGCTCTGAGAGAGCGAATTGTTCAGCAGTTTCCGTGACAGGACAATGATCTATTTAAGAAGTAATGGGGCAAGCAAAGAAAGCAGAGCTCGGTCATCTGGAAAAATAAAGAGGAGCCGGAAAGAAAAATATCAGGGAATCTACTGTGAGAGAGCCAGCAAAGCAAAACGCGATCACAGATCCAGAGCAAGAGCTCAGGGATGCCAGGCCCGGGGGTGTAGCCTTTCTGAAGGGAGGGGGCTCCCCAGGCACGGGGGCAGCGCGAGGAAGCGCCCACATTCCGTCTGCTCCCTTATCTTAGCATTCTCCCCACCACCCCCACCTTCCCCGCGGGACTGGAATAACCTTCGTGCTCTCCGGTGGCTGAGAAAGCAGCTTTCGCTCTTCTGTGGTAGCGTGGCGGTGAGCTACATCCACCTCCACCCTCCCGACACCGGCTCACGGTCTGTTGGGGAGACTCCTAACGTGTGAGGCTAGGGTGTGTGAATAAAAAAGAGGGAGGCGGAGGGCTCCTGGAGACCTTTGACGTCTCAAGACCAGGCAGGGGCGCCCTTCCGCAAGCTCCCAGCTCTAGCCAGTGCCTCTGGCCCCGCGCGCACATCCTTCTACTATTAGGTCGCTGCCAGAAAATTGCTCGGGCAACGACACCACCGGAGTCCCGGATGTGGTTGCTAGGGCAGCAGCGGGAGGGGGCGCAGCCCGCCTCCCGGAGAAGGGCGGAGGGAGCCTCGTGGGAGGTGCGCTGGCACCAGCGAGACGTGGCCGGGCAAGGCCAGATTGAGGGAGAGAGAGGCCGTCCAGGGCCAGGGACAACGCTATTTCCGGTCTCCTCACTTCCGGCTTCGCTGATCTTGGTGCTAGTTCTGGAGGCCGGGTTGAGAGGTCGCCAGTCCGACTGTCCTCGGCGGTTGGTCAGTGTGAATTTGTGACAGCTGCACTTGCTCCCCGCCCCCGAGCAGCCGAGGTGCGTGGGGGAAGAGGAAGAAGGAAAAGGTCCGGGTCTCGTTTCCGCTCACTTCTTGCCAGGGTTGGGGCGATACCAGAGAGCGGCGGAAGGGATAAGCCTCGACTAAGAAGCTACCGAGTTACCCTAAGACAGGTGAGGGCGGAGCTGGCTCGCCTGGGAAAAGGCGGGGGAAAGATGGTTTGAGGTGGTTGGTGGGGCGGACACGTTGCCTCCGGGTTCGCCATTCCGGACTTTTACAGGGCACACCTCTCCTTAGTCTATGCCTTATCTGCCCAAGTGTTATGCCTTTGGTTTCTGTTCCTTCATTCCTTTTGTCCCTCTGAGTGTGCCCCCGAAACAGTCGAGTGAAGGTGTAGGACCGGCCCTTGCAGGGAGGCACTCTCTTGGCTTTGCATACATTGGGTGGGAAAAGGGGTTGCAGGATCCGGAATCCGGACGTTTCTTGACACAGTGTCGGAGTGGGCCTCCTTCAGGCTTGGTGTCCAACCCTCATTTCTCCCCTCCTCTCCCTGCATCCCCAACTTCCTTTCTCCCGCAGTAGGAGGAAGGGAGAGAGTGATAGTCCCTCTGAGAGGTTCTTCTGGCAGTGGTGCAGGGAGGAGTCTTGCCTGTGAAATGTCCAAGCCTGACTGTGCGTCCGAGGACGTTCAAGAAATGCTGGAGTTTTGGAAAGGGAGTTGTGCGGTTGTCTTCAGCTCCGTTACTGTTTGCCAAGTTACTACTGTTTACGTGTCTAGGAAAAGGAGAGAATTTTTTAAAAAGTTTTTAGACGCTAGACGTTTTTCCCTTTTATTTTATTTTGTTATTACTTCGTTTTGTTCTTACCTTCCTCTTAAGCCCTTTGATTTCAAAAAGTTTACACTTTACACTTCCTGCAGATCCTTTAGCCACTCTTAGGATTTCTGTCCCCCGCCCTTACCCTGTTTTCTCCTAAAGTATAAAATTCATCTAACTGCGTTCTTATTTGATAAGGAGAAGCCGGAAGAGATCCAGAACTTCTCATAAACTTTTGCTTTCATACTTTCACCTGTAAGGGTGTGTTCACGTTTGCCATTTAATTAACTTAATTGGCATAGAAATGTGCACCAGAAATGGTTACCTTAAGTCAGCTGTCTGTTAAGGTTTCGGGAATTGGCCTTTTCTTTTTTCTTTTCTTTTCTTTCTTTTTTTTTTTTTTTTTTGAGACGGTGGCTCACTGTCGCCCAGGCTGGAGTGCTTTGGCGCCAACTCGGCTCATTGCAACCTCCACCTCCCAGGCTCAAGCAATTCTTCTGTCTCAGCCTTCCGAGTAGCTGGGATTACAGGTAGGCGCCACTACCGCCTGGCTAATTTTTGTAGTTTTAGTAGAGACGGGGTTTCACCATGTTGGCCAGCCTGGTCTCGAACTCCTGACCTCAAATGATCCGCCTGCCTCGGCTTCCCAAAGTGTTGGGATTACAGGAGTGAGCCTCCGCGCCCGGCCTAACTGGGCATTTCATTGCTGTTCTCTCAGAGCGGCTACAGATGACTATGTTTTACTACTGTTTTAATTCTACTTTTCTTTCGTTTGTCCTGTGGTGTTTTTTGTTTTGTTTTCCTTGCTTAGCGTGACCCACGTCTTCTCCCAACTACCAAGTCTAACACACTTTTATCTGAGAAAACAGAGAAGATTTCTAATTTATTTTCTGGATTAAATCCCTGCCTAAGTTACTTTAGTTTTTATTCAAATTGATAAATTGGTTTACCCTGGATTATGATTTGCCTTAATCCTGGATGATGACTTGGGGTTCATGGCCTAAGGGTCAACAACTTTCAGGGGTCTTCCTCATTCCCACCCCTGAAATTATATGCAGTTTTGTTTGAGTGAATTTTTCCCCCTATGGGGAAAGTGTCCATTCTTTTATCAAATTCTCAAAGGAGATATACAGCCTCTTGTTAGATTAAAACCACTACTTAGGCAGTGTCTTGTTGAAGTTAGTGAAAATAGGTGTGTGTGTGTGTGTGTTTTCCACTTAGGCAGGGTCTTGATGAAGTTAGTGAAAACAGGTGTGTGTGTGTTTTGTGTGTTTTCTCAAACTGTAAATTGTTTGCTTTGGGACCAAGGAAAGGAGAATGTGGGGATTCTTCTAGTTTGATATTGAAATCTCTACTTTAAAACGTTAGTGTTTCTAAATTCCTTCCTAGGCTTACAGAAGGAAATGAGGCTGCCCACTTCATTTCCTGATTTGTGGTTTTGAGGTTTCTTTTTAGGGATAGCTGTTTGTGGTCAGTGCTCTGGAGATCCAGTGGATTTACAAACTGATGCGCTTATCTTTAATATGTATTAAATATCACCAAGCTACTAGGCACAGTACAGAGTAAAAGATTTAAATTCTGGTTGCATTTTGCTTTCATTTTCTTAACTGTTTTTGCTTGAGGCATGTACCTTAGGATTTGGTTTGGCTTTGCTAGGAAGAACCAACAAGATGTTTCAGTGGTGTGGTCCTTTGGAATGTTGTTGCTTATCTTGACATCCCCTTTCCCTCCGTTGTGTATGAGATATTTTAATGATTGTTTCTCTCTTGTGAATAAGTTAGTATCCTTCCAAACTTAATGTAAGTTTTAGAGTACATGTTTGAACTTACCGATTTGGTTGTGAATTATTTGTTGATTGAGGGTTGCAGTTCTGAAAGTCTGATTCTTTTTTTTAGAATGTTAACTTGAAGAGACCTATACAGCTCATCGTAGTCTATCTTGAGTAACCAGTTTCTTCTGCTCACAAAATGAAATAAGCTTTCCTCTGTCTAGCAACCTCACTTGGGGGAGCAGTCAAATAAGTTTTTAGACAATAGTTTATGCTAGGCTGGGCACAGTGCCTCACGCTTGTAATCCCAACACTTTGGGAGGCTGTGGCGGGTGGATCACTTGATGTCAGGAGTTCAAGACCAGCCTGGCCAACATGGTAAAACCCCATCTGTACTAAAAATACAAAAATTAGCCGGGTGTGGTGGTGCACGCCTATAGTCCCAGCTACTTGGGAGGCTGAGGCAGGAGAATCACTTGAACCCAGGAGGCGGAGGCTGCAGTGAGCCAAGATCCCTCCACTTCACACCAGCCTAGGCAACAGAGTGAGACTCCATCTCAAAAACAACAACAGACTAGCTTATGCTAAATTAGTTTCCTTTTAAGGTAATGACAGATTCGGAAGATAGTTTATATCTAACACTGTAACAATTACATTTATTTGCTTATGTGCATTAAGCTAAGTGCTTTATATTATTATCTCATCTGGTAACTTTATAAAGTGGCTAAAGTCCTCTTTCTATAGGTGAAGAAAATAAAGCTGAATGATTAACTGAAGCTAAAGTAGTCTGCTCAGAATTGCACTGGTGGAGCCAGGATTTGAACCTAGGTTGTCTGACTCCAGACTACTACTGTAGACAACTTCTACCATGTGTCCATTATGTCCTTTTTGAAATGAGTTGGAGATATATCACCAGATCTTCTATCAGGTGTTAAGAAAAGGTCGTTTCCGTTCTTAATCTTCAGTGGATGAACATCTGGTTGAATATCATACTGAGAAGTTTGACAAAAATAAGTTAATTTGGAGGAGGCAGTTGGTAGGGGTTTCCTATGGGGATGGATATAAGTCTCTGGTGTGTGTGTGTGTGTCAGAACACACACACCTACTTGAAATAAAGAATTGTAAGTATAAATTCTTGAAATGAAGATTCAAATAATAAACAGATGGTGTGTGTGTGTGTATATGAGGAGTGGAAAATGTGAAAACGAAGATTATAAGTAATAAACTGGGCATTGTAAGAGTCTGGAAGTATAAATACATTTTAGAATAATAAATGTATGATGGAGGAAGGAATCAATTCAGAATGGAAGAAGGAGTAAATTAAACAGGAAACTTTAATATGACTATGGATGAAAAACTAAAATATTTGTACAGAATGGACAGTGAGTTGTTCCACTTAACATGGAAGTTGATGACTTAGGACCATGACAAACTAAAAGTCAGATATGTGGCACTACTTCTGGATGTATGAAAAAGACTATTGGTCTGAAAATAATTTTGTTTTCCTTGATCTTGACTAGCTTTTGGCAGTCATGGAAGCCACTGAATGGCTCTTGCACATTAACAGATATTCTTTATGAGACAAAAGTATTTATTTTCTTTTTCTCTTTCCTTTATTCCTGTTCTCCTCTTTCTCCCATCTCTCATTCCATTATCCTCCATTCCTTCTAAGCCTGTGTCTTAGGATGAGCATAGGCAGGTGTTGCTTAAACCTTTAGTTGTTCCTGAAAAAGGAATATAAAGTCTCTTTATGAAATACACTTTTTTCCCTTAATGAACATACTTAAGTGAATGCTGTTCTTCAGAGTAGGCAATCTGCTTTGAAATCTTCTTCTAGTATTACTGTCAGTTCAGATTGAGACATACAAAAATGAAAAGTTCTTGCCTGGCATCATCACTTCATGACGTCAGTCACTAGAATCTGAATAACTTTGGGTATTTGGAAAAAAATCACATCCTCTCTTGAAAGACAAAGATTTGGGGATCTGAAGGTAGTTGCAAAACAGGCGATTGCTCAAATCTTTTGTGAAAATATGGCAGTGTCTGCCATGTTCTTCCCTAAGATAAGAATTTATATTTTATTTTTGTATATCTGTGATAGCATTGGACTAGCAGCTCCTTGATTTTCACCCTCGAGCCTCATTGGTCCTTGGGGAACAGTGGCATACTGCCTTTGGAACACGATCATAAAAGCAGCAGAGTTAGTGGTAAGCCCTAAATCATCCAGAGGAAGGAGTCAGTTCACCAACTCCAGTTTCTGCTAGCCTGAGATAGTCATCATGGCACACATAAAAAATGATTATAATTGTACGGCAGACTAGAGCCAGGCCCTCCCTGGTTCCCTGGAAGCTGTGGCGTGAGGGAATGGGTCACAATTTCAGCACATCTGTAATCCATTCTTGGCACACTGGTTGGAAATCTTTGCCCTAGAGAAAAAGAATATGTTACTTTGTTTAATACCTTCTGTTTGTTTAGCATGTAATAATTTACAAAGCACTTTCACATATATCCTCATTTTATTTTTACTCCGGCCATTCCAAGTAGAGCAGATAACATCACCATGTTAGAAATAAAGAAATTGAGATTTAGGTAAAGTGCTTTGTCCAGGGTCACACACCTACAAAGGGATGGATCAAGAATTTACACCCCCAGTGGAAAGAGACCCTGGATATAAGCCCGTGATCTGTAATCTCTAAAATGGCCAGGACCTTATCTGTTTTATTTCAGTGCTAAATATTGCCCAGGCTGGTCTTGAACTCCTGGGCTCAAGCAATCTTTCCGCCTTGGCCTCCCAAAGTGCTGGGATAACAGGCGTGAGCCTAAGTATTATAGCCTAAGTATTATAAATTCTTGGAATAAAGATTCAAGTAATAAGCAGAAAATGGAAAGGATGTTTTTTCTATTCTTCTAATCTCTTGACCTACCGCACCTCTCTCCCAGTTAATTTGAAAAGTAGGTATTGGGGAATCAGATGAAATATATGAGGAAGCTATAAACCTGCACTGTCTAATGCCAGAGGCACTAGCCACATGTGGCTATTTAAGTTAGTTAAAATTAAATACAAATAAAAGATTCAATTCCTCAATTGTACCAGCCACATTTCAGTGTCAGTATCGTATGTGGCTAGTGGCTACTTTATTGGACGGTGCAAATTCAGAACATTTCCAACAACATTGGCCAGCCCTGATAAAATTTTAAAATGTGACATGGTATGATATGATACATAATTCCCATGTTGTTGAGCCATGAGTTTAAAAATCTGTTACCCATGGTGCCTAGCAGTTTTTGTTTTAGCTGATGAAATGTTATTGCCATGTTCTCTCTCAGCTTTTTGTTTTAACTAAATCCAGATGGTCAAAGTCTAAGTCTAATGTTTTTCTTGGATGTTTGGGGATTATAGTTAGCTGCTTTTCTAGGATAAAGATGTCAGCTTCATTAAGGGCATGAGTGTTTTCTGTCTCCTTTGAGCTGTAGATCTGTATGTCTTGTTGTCTTGTTGACATCCTCTCTTGAATATCTTAAAGGTATCTCAAATCCAGTATGTCTAAAATAAAACTGATTTCTCCTTCCCTCCCTACCAAAACTGTACAACATTGGTTCTTTGTTCCTTTTTTCAGTGAGTGACACAATTATCTTTTCATTGTAAAATCCAGAAAACTAGAAGTGATCCTTAAGTCCCTCTCCCTGATAGATCCAATGATCAACAGGTTTTTAAAATCTTACTTTCTACATGACTCTTGAATTTTTCTATTTCTTCCTGTTTCCACTACTGCCATTTCATCTTGCCTGAAACTTTTACAGTAGCCTCCATTCTTATCTATCCACTTCTGCTTTGGCCCCTCTCTAATTCATTACCCATCCTGAAGGCACAGTGATTTATTTTGAAACACACATTTGATTGTCACTCTCCTTCTTCCTCCCCCAGTGCTTTTATGGCTTTCCATTGTTTCTAGCATCAAAATAAAACTGCTTAACAACGTTTAGCTCTCCAAACTCATCTTGTACCATGTTATGCGTAAGTCTCCAGTTCAACCATGCTGGCCTTCTTTAGTCCTTTGTATGTACCTTGCTCCCTGCCTTTTTTGCAAGGCTGTTGTACATGCTTTTCTCTCTGTCTGGACCGTTCTTTCTTTACTTTCGTTTCATTTCACTTGGTAGTGCCTAGTCATCCCTCATACCTCAGCCGAAGTTTTGCATCCTTAGAGAATATGCTGACCTCCCACATTAAGGTAATAGCATCATACATTTCCCACACTTTGCAATTTATGTTTATTCATGTGACTGTAAGATTGTCTTTCTGTTCAGTGGCCTATAAACTTCATGAAGGTAAGGTCCATTTCTTATTTTCTTTTTTGGCTCATTGTTGAATCCGTAGGACCTAGCTCAGTGCCTGACACGTAAATTTGACTCACTAAATTTCCAAGTTAATTGTATTAAGGATTTCAGTTCATTGAGTTTTGTAATACAAGAATTTGAATGTGAATTTTTATCAAAATACTGTTAAAATAGTAATACAGTTTGAGCATTCCTAATCCAAAATCTTGAAATCCAAAATGCTGCAAAATTCGAAACTTGTTTGAGCCCAACATGATGCTACAAGTACATAATTCCACACCCAACTTTATGTGATGAATCGAAGTCAGAATGCAGATGTACAACAATTTCCCCAAGAGAAAAAAGACCTGCCTGCCCCCTTCACCTGCCATATATCTTTTCCTCATACACCCAGATACACCTACGCAGGCATGCCCACAAAGGGCAATACAATGCCATGTGTATGTGTAAGAAATGATTGGTTATTAGTAGCATATAAATTCAGAGACAGGAATGATGGTGATGTCAAACAACCACAGACTGTCCACATGAGTGGCTGAGATAGTGACACCTTTGCTTTTGGATGGTACAGTGTATACAAACTTTGTTTCATGCAAAAAATTATTAAAAGTATTATATCAATTTACCTTCAGGCTATGTGTATAAGGTGTATATGAAACATAAATGAATTTTGTGTTTACACTCGGGTCCCTTCCTGGAGATACCTTATTATGCATATGCAAATATTCCAAATGCCAAAAAAATCTGAAATCCAAAACACTTCTAGTCTCAAACATTTTGGAAAAGGGATAATCAACCTGTAATTAAATTTCATTTAGACTATTTCTTTCAAGTATATGGAAATAAATTATTAGGCCGGGCACAGTGGCTCATGCCTGTAATCCCAGCACTTTGGGTGGCTGAGGTGAGTGAATCACTTGAGGTTGGGAGTTCAAGACCAGCCTGGCCAACATGGTGAAACCCTGTCTCTACTAAAAGGTACACATATACAGATTAGCTGGATGTGGTGGTCTGCACCTGTAATCCCAGCTACTTGGGAGTTTGAGGTGGAAGATCATTTGAACCTGGGAGGCAGAGGTTGCAGTGAGCCGAGATCATGCCTCTGCACTCCAGCCTGGGTGACACAGCAAGACTCCGTCTCCAAAAAAAAAAAAAAAGTGTTATTAGTAGTTATATAAAATATAGCACAGTATTCTTAGATTATTTTGTAATAGACCCTTTTATTTTTGGATGGTTTTAGTTTTACAGAATTACTGTGGAGATAGAATAGAGCTTCCCATACCCACTTTCACCTATTATAAGGTATTAGGCTGTGTGCGGTGGCTCATGCTGGTAATCCTAGCACTTTGGGAGGTCAAGGCGGGTGGATTACTTGAGCTCAGGAGTTGAAGACCAGCCTGGGCAACATGGTGAAACCCCATCTCTACCAAAAATACAAAAAATTAGCCAGGCGTGGTGGTGCTCATCTGTGGTCTCAACTACTTGGGAGGCTGAGGTGGGAGGATCACTTGAGTCTAGGAGGCGGAGGTTGCAGTGAGCAGAGATCATGACATGGTACTCCATCCTGGATGACAGAGTGAGACTCTATCTCAAAAACAAAAACATACTACATTAGCATAGTACATTTGTCACAATGAACCAGTATTGACACATAATTATTAAAGTCCATGTTTTATTCAGATTGCCTCACTTTTCCCCAATGTCTTTTTTTTTTTTTCTGTTCAAGGATACCATCCAGGATAGCATATTACCTTTAGTGGTCACGTATCCTCTCGTTTTGACAGTTTCTCAGATTTCCTTGTTTTTCATGACAAGTTGATAGTTTTGAAGATTATTGCCTGGTCAGGTATTTTGTAGACTGTCCCTCAGTTGAGACTTGTCTGCTGTTTTTCTCATAATTTGACTGGGTGATATGTTTCTAGGAGGAAGATCACAGAAGTAAAGTGCCATTCCCATCACATCATATCAAGAATACAGCCTTTTTTTTTTTTTTGAGGTAGAGTCTCACTCTGTTGCCCAGGCTGGAGTGCAGTAATGCAATCTCGGCTCACTGCAACCTCTGCCTCCCGGGTTCAAGCGATTCTCCTGTCTCAGCCTCCCTAGTCGCTGGGACTACAGGCACATGCCACCATGCCCAGCTAATCTTTGTATTTTTAGTAGAGAGAGGTTTCACCGTGTTGGCCAGGCTGGTCTTGAACCTCCCGACCTCAGGTGATCCATGCACTTCAGCTTCCCAAAGTGTTGGGATTACAGGTGTGAGCCACTGTACCCAGCCAAGAATACAAACTATTAATATGATAATGCCATTGATATTAACCTTGACTACTTGGCTTGAGATACTGTTTGTCAGTTTTGTCCACTGTAAAGTTACTCTTTTTCCCCCTTCCTTTTGTATATTGTACTTTTTAGAAGAAAGTCTCTCTGAAGCACACAAGTGGGGAGTGGGGAATTATGCTGTACCTCTTCAAGGGCGGAGTGTCTACATAAATTTTTGAAACATTTTCTGTAAGGGTTTTTTGTCTATTCTCCCCTTTCAGTCATTTATTTATATCAATCTGACTCATGGATATTTATTTTATACTTAAGGGTAAATCCAGTAGTACTTCATTTACTTTGTTGCTCAAATTGTTTCAGCTTTGGCCATTGGGAGCTCTTTTATTTGGTTCCTGTATTCCTTTGACATACTCCTATCATTGTGAGACTTCTGTTCTTGTTTTGTTTTGTTTGTTTGTTTTTGAGCACTTTTAACTTTCTGGTATTACAAAATGCTGTAGGCCCACCTACCACAGGCCTAGAATCAGCCTTTTCTTCAAGGAGCACTAATTCCTTCTATTGGAGAATAGTGTTGGAAACCAACATCTGGGTACTCTGTGTGCTCATTGCTACTGGAATGTCATTGCTTCTAGGCCCTCCCAGTGGACAGAGTGAGGAAATGTATGTGTATACACTAACTCATGTATATACACATATCTACAAATATTTCTATATGTAACTATATATATGTTAAGCTATATTTTTAGATTATTTACTTTGAGCCTTTTTCATTAAAAAAAATTACCTGTGAATATTGAAGGGATTTATTTTATATGGTTTTGTGAATTTAGTAACAAAAAGTAACTCTCCAGTTATCCATTGCTAAGGGAGAAAAGCAGTTCAGATAATACCAAATAACAGGTAACCTGTTTGATCTTTGAATGAAATCAATTACAACAACAAAGAGATGACCACCTCTCTTGGTTCTTGGTTGGCTTCACTGCTAATGTTCTGGAACTCAGCCGTCTGTGAAGAATGAGGCCACAGCATGCTGAATAATTTGGAGTTAATTTACAGCTAGTTTTCTTTTCAGTGAGTAATTTAGTTTTGAGAGTCTTATCATTTTACTTCTCATTAGTTTCTCTGTAACACAGTCTGAGTGGGGAAATTAAAAAGGCTTCTGCAAACAGTCAATTTTGTTACCTAAGAGTTGGCTATGGTGGTAGAGATAGGCATAGTTGAAAATCTGTTAGGTTAACTTTTAAATTGTTTCTTATTATACATATAATTCAGAATTAACTATATTTTGTTAGGGCTTTCTACTTTTGAATTATCTAGACTGATGTGTTTATCTTTTTGTTTTTTTGGAGACAGAGTCTCAATCTTTTGCCCAGGCTGGAGTGTAGTGTCACAGTCTCGGCTCACTGCAACCTCTGCCTCCCGGGTTAAGTGATCCTCCTACCTCAGCCTCCTGAGTCACTGGGACCACAGGTGTGTGCTACCTTGCCTGGCTAATTTTTGTTTTGTTTTGTTTTTTTATAGAGACAGGATTTTGCCAGGTTGCCCAGGCTGATCTTGAACTCCTGGGCTCAAGTGATCCGCCGGCCTTGGCCTCCCAAAATGCTGGGATTACAGGCTTGAGCCATCATGCCTGGCCTGATGTGTTTATCTTATTAAGTAGCCTGAACTTAATTTATCAATATGTAAAAGAACTTGCAGGTATTTAGCAAAATAGCTTTTACAGATACCAGATAGTTGTTAATATAAAGACAGAAAAATAATGTAAATTATTCTGTATTATCTTCTTTGGTTATTCTATTTATAAAAATAAATGTAATATACTTTCAGTATATTGTGTGGTCAGCCATTTTCAGTTCTTTTGCATTGGACAGTAAGGAAAATGATTGGTTTTTCTTCTTGTTAGGAGAACTGTCATCATAGGAAACAAAATAATTTTAAATTGTTTTGACTGAAAGCTTCTTTATTTTGGATATTTTCAACTCTGAACATATAGTTTTAAAATGGAGTCATGTATTGTAACTCAATTTTTTATTGTAAACAAGTCAGTTCAACTTGAAAATTAATATTCAGTTATGAAATCATAACAGCCCTTTTCCAGGTTTCAAGCAGTGTCATCTTGGTATAAACTCTGTTTTCTGAATATAAACCTGTTTTCATTGTAATTTCTAAAAATCCAGTAGGTTTCTGGATATTGTAAAGATGTGAATACAGATATAATTGTGCAAATTTCATAGTACTTTATTTTGAGGTGAGAATTTTGTTATGGTTTATAAAAGATATTTTCCTCTAGGACCTCAGGGCTGTTTTGGGACCTACAACTAAGTATGACCTCCAGGTGCTTCCATTCTTGCTATTCAAAAGCTTAATAGTCTTTAGGTTAAATATAATGTGATATTATTCAACAGAAAGAATATGTTTTTCCTTTTTAACCTTGAACAAGTTCTGTATCTGATGTTTAGAAAGTATTTTTAAAAGTTGTAATATAAAAATATGTGGAAATTGTAGCTAAAGAATTAAAAATAACTTGTAAAATAAACATATTCTCATGGTAAAGAAAAAACTAATCTTACCATTCTCTTCCTATTTATCTGTGAATGAGAAAAGATGGGCATATTCCAATAGATTTCATCAAAAGTGAAAGAAATAGAGCCACTTAAAAAATTCTTTAGAATAATAACTGATTTCTGGAATATCAAGTCTAAAGAAACTAAGCAAAATCACTTCAAAGCAAGCCGAAGTTTTGCTAGTTTTTGCTCTCAGTGTTTTCTATTTACCTCTTTTATTGTCCTTGACTCACCAGTCAGAAGTTCTTGATGCTGTATATCATTATTCATAGTACTTTTCAAACTTTTTTTTTTAACTAAAGTACCTTTAGAAAGAGTAATAACTCTTCAGACATTTCTTTGAAGACTCGTATTTTATCATAAAAATTCAGTAAATTTCTTTGAAGACTTACGTGTGTTGTTTTTTTCAAGTGAATTTTGCTTTGGATTCCATCGTATGTATTTTAGTGAAAAAGAATGTAAATTCGTATTCCAGTGTAATGTGCCATGTTTATCTTGTCTGCTGTGGTTATATCTGCCCTCCTGTGTCTTGGGCATACCACTTCAGACCACCTGTTATATGAGTACCTGAATTTGAAAAGCTCACATTATGATTTGTGTTCAACAACACTCCTGCCATAAATCCTTTATCATTAAACTTCTGAATCTTTAAACTCAGTGTTGTCATGGAGACTCTGAAGGGGTTTTAGGGATCCTGGCAAATCTAATACCTCCTGCCCTCTCTTTCCTGGGTGCTAAGAAGACCTTAAATGCATTTAAGAGTGGTAGAGTGTAAAACTCTCCCTCACTAAAATTTGGGAAAGGATCTTATAAGGTTTCCCTCTGTATAGATTTGGTCTATTCAGTATGTATATATAAAAATATGATTTTTATAGTAAAATCAAAGCAACTACAAAGAGTTGGATGGATTTTAAACTTGAGGTGACAAATTCTAATTACACTTTGTAGGTCTTTGGTTCTTACACTCTTTTGTTAGCAAATACCTCTGGCTCATTTATAGTAGAACCCCCAGAGATGACTTATGACATTTTGGCCTCCAATATGACTGGCCTGTGAGGGCTGAACATCAGTGGTGGTTTTATAGTAGTAATTTATCACTCTGTTTTAAAGACAGCTTTCAAAGATAAGTGAATTCATACAAAAATTAGAAAATGTATAAGCTAAACAGCACAAATTGTAGGTCATTAACTTCTTAAGTCTTGTTACTCCCATGTATTTTGTTATCAAAGTTATAAACAAGAAGACCTTTAAGAAATAAATATGAAGTGGATCAGAGCACTTAAAGAATGAGCTGAGATAGCATCATTGTACTCCAGCCTGGGCAACAACAGCAAAACTCCATCTCAAAAAGAAAAAAAAAAAAAAAAAAAAAAAATATATATATATATATATATGTACATATCATATTTAGTACCTATCTCTGTAATTCACAGAAATTTGATTTATGTTTCTCTGTCTGCCTTGAGTTATTTGGTCTTTTCCAGAGCTGAATGATAATGATGTACAGTAGTCTTCCCATAGTCTTGGGGGAGATGTTCCAAAACCCACATACCTGAAACTGTAGATAGTCCCAGACTCTCTGTATACTAAGTTTTCTCCTATACATACATACCTATGATAAAGTTTAATTTGTAAATTAGGCACAATAAGAGATTAATAACAGTAATAATAAAATAGAGCAATTGATAACATATTTTCTTAGTCTGTTTGAGTTGCTATAAAGGAATACCTGAGGCTGAGTAATTTATAAAGAAGAGAGGTTTATTTTCAGACCATGGTTGACAGTTGATAACAAACTGTGGGAAGCTAAAACATGGATAAAGGGAGGACCTACTATATTTTCCTCATTGGTGCTGTTTTATACAGGGGATCAAATGATAACTCCTATTTCGCAAGAAAGTAAAAGATAGCAAAAATGAACTGCCTTAACCTTCCATTTTTCCATGTTACTCTTCACTGTCTCTATAGGTTCCTTCTTCCTTTATTCTGGCCTCACTGGAAGAGATTTTCTCCTTTTATTTAAGGATAATTCCTGTACCTTTGTTCAGAATTTCTTACTGTTTTTAAAAAAACTTTTAATCTAATTTTAGACTTGCATAAGAGCTGCAAATATAGTACAGAGTTCCTTTACATTCCTCACCCCATTTCCCCTAATGCTAACATCTCACATAACTGTAATATAATTATTACAAGTAGGAAATTAACATTGGTATAGTATTATTAATTAAACTATAGCTCTTATTAGAGTGAAACCAAATTTTCAACTGCTGTCCGTTTTCAGTCCCAGGGTCCTATACAGGAACCCACATTGAATTTAGCGATTTCTCCGTAGTCTCTTTTAAAGTTTCTGACATTTTGCTTTTCTTTATGATTGTGACACTTTTGAAGAGTACTGATCAGTTATTTTTAGAATATCTCGCAGTTTGGGTTTGTCTGATGTTTTCTCATGACTGGAATGAGCCTATGCATTTTTGGCAAGAATACCACAAAAGTGATGTTGTGTCTTTCCTAGTGCATTGTATTGAGGAGTTTATGATATATGTCTTGCTACTTACGATTACTTGATCACTTGGTTGAGTGTGCTGTTTTTACACTATGAAGTTACTATCCCTTTTTATTTGGTGAGTATCTTGTTGGAGCTACATGGAGACTGTGTAAATCCTGTTTCTACTCAAACTATTGCTCTCTAACTTTAGCATCTATCAAGTGGATCTTGTCTGCAGTGTTTGTGATATTTGCCTGATGTTGATTGTTTCCCACTTTGCTTCCTGTGTTAATTTACTTATTGTAGTCTATTGGGAAGAAGAGTTGTCCCTTTTCCTCCATTTACTTATCAGATTGTTTATATCAGTATGGACTCATTAATATTTTACTCCTTGTTTTTAATCTAGTACTATCATTTATTTTGTTGCTATATTTGTTCCAGCATTGGCCGTTATGGGCTCCTTCAGGTTGGCTCCTGTGTTCTTTCAACAAACCCCCATCTGTTTTTGAAGTTTTGTTTTCCGACACCATGTCAGCATGTGGAAATTACTATGGTTCTTAGAGTCAGAATTATTACAAAATATATCGTGTATCCAGAGAAGTGTCACACCATCCTTAGCCTTGCTACACTGTTCCCATGTCTTTTTCCTTTCTCACCTGCCCGGGGTAGGTATCCTGTCTCTTCAGTTTCTGGTTTATCCTTCTGGTGTTTTGGGTTTCTTTTGCTTTTTCAGTAGAAACGTGTATTTTCTTATATCCCCCTTCATTCTTGCATGAACATAACATACTGTAGGTATTTTTTTTGCTTTTTTCAGACTTTGCTTTTTTAGCTAACACTGTGTCCTGGAAATCATTTCATACTATAGAGATTTTCCTCATTCTTTATTTCTTCCCACAGTTGCATAACTTGGATGTACCATAGTTTATTCAGTCACTTTGCTATGTGCCATATTCCTACCATAGGAAGGTAATCGAATATGGCACATCCAAGTTTCCAATATTTTACAATTACAAAGAATGTTGCAGTGTGTATTTGTCTTTGTATATTTGGAGGTATATTCCCAGGGTGGATTCCTTGAAGTGGAATTGTTGGGACCAAAGGTAAGTGTATATGCAATTTTGTTACGCATTACCAACACTCCCTTCAGAATGGTTGTACCAATTTGTATTCCCGTCAGCAATGTATGTAAGTGCCTGTTTTCTTTACATCCTCACTAATGGAATGTTTTGTCATGTTTTAAAATTTCTGTGAGTCTAATAGATGAGAAATTGTATCTCAGTGTTGTTTTAATTGGCATTTCTCTAATTTTGAGTGAATTTGAGCAATTGTTATATATCTGAGGGCCCTTTTAATTTTGGTGAATTGACTGTGTCTTTTATCCTGTATCTGATTTTTGGTCCTTTTTCCTTTGTTTTTTGTTTGTTTGTTTGTTTGTTTGTTTCCCATTTTAATGTTTACAATTTAATAATCTCTTGATGATTGCAGACAGGTATGGCTGTTTGATAGTATTCAGAAACATTACAGTGATGGTAGTTTTTTCAATTGGTGTGTAGTGCTCAACAATTATATATGAAATTGCTGTCAAACCAGTAAGACTGCATTTATGCATCCATCATTTTCAGGATTGTTGATAACCTGGGCATATTTCCCCAGATAACTTTGCCTCCTTGCGTCACAAGGCCCAATTTGCTCACATTTACCTCAATGACAGTCTTTGTAATAACACCCAAAGTTGTATACAGTGGGAATGAGGGATTCTTCTTTATGCCAGGTATTGGTAGACAAAAGGTGGCTTTCAGTTCAGTATGTGTTACATGGGCTTTCTTGAAACGCAAGCCCATTGGCCTGATGAATCTTTCATATTTAGGTGGTTTTCTTCTAAAGCCATCTCCAGCAAAGCAGACTTCAGTAACCATCCTCTTCCATGCCTTCTTCTTTCTCTTTCCTGTTTGAATAACTTAATACTTCTGTTTCTCTCTGGGCACATACTTTGGGCAGAGGGACTTCCCATTTTCCCTCATTCTCTTTTTGTTTCTTTTTAATCATATTGGAAAGTACTTCAGCTCGAGATTGTCTCTCTGTCTAGCCGATAGGCAGGTACTGCTCCCTGTGGAGTCTTTTCATCATTCTTTTGTTTGATGTTTCTCTTTTCATGCATCTTGATAGTCTTTTTTATTTGTATTTTCTCAGCATGGCACTGTTTATAATTAAGCTTAGCCTTCAGACCAATCATTTTCTTTGCCTTCTTTGAACATTCATGAGCCTCTCGACTTTCCTTCTTTCTGTCTCATGGTAATCCAAATGTTATCTGCAGTGTTTACAGTGTAATTCAGTATATTCATTCTGTTGCATGGTGAGGGCTGCAGAGTGACCAGAAGCGGCCCCCGGGGTGCAAAAAATGCTCTCCTTTCCCTTTGTTTTTAAGAGTTCTTTATATATTAGCCTTTTATGGTGTATATTGCGAATATTTCATCTTAGTTTGCTTTGCATGTACTGTGTGTGTTATCCAATTAAAAAATTTTATGTAGTCAATATTTTCTTTTATTGTTTCTGGATTCTCCTTTCCCTATACACAACTTTAAGCAGAATTCATCCATTTGTTTTTTAGTACTTTCTCTGGTTTCATGTTTTATATCTAGATTCCTAATCCATTTGGAGTTTATTCTGGAGTATGATATGAGATAGAGATGAAGTTTTATATTTTCCAAATGGATACCTAGTTTTCCTGGCACCATTTATTGAAAAGTCCATCTGTACTTTAGTGATATGAGATGCCACCTTTGTTATTTACTAAATTTTGGGGTATATTTGGGTCTAATTCTAGACTTTTTAAATTCCGCTGGTCTATTTATGTCTAGTCCCACACTGCTTTAATTATAGATGATTTTTGGTGGTGTAGTGTTTGATAAAGGTGGTCTACTTGTGGTTTTCTTTTTTCAATGTTTTCCTACCTATTCTTGCATGTTTGATTTTCCATATCAACTTGAATATCAACTTTCCAAACTTTACAGAATAGCTTGTTAGTATTTTCATTGTATTGTCTCAAATTTATAAAGTAAGGGAGAAATGTCATCTTTATAATGTTGTCATCCTGTCTAAGTATGGGGTTGTCTTTCTGTTTGCTCAGGTGTTCTTCAATGTCTTTCAGTGGTGTTGAAATTTTCCTTGTGTGGTTTTTACACGTTGTTTAGTTTATTCCTAAGTATTTAATCTTTTTGTTGCTACTATAAATGGGATTTTCTCTGCCATTATTTTCCCTGATTATTGTTTTTGTATAGGAGAACTATTTTTTCTATGTTAATTTATTATCTTGCTACTTCATTGAATCTTATTTTTGAGTTAATTTTATTATTGATTCTTCAAGGGTTTTTAGGCTACCATTTTATCATCCGCAAATAAAGATAGTTTTACTTTCTCCTTACCTATTACTCCTCTGATTGATTTTTCTTAACTAGTTTATTTGGCTAATACCTCTAGTATGATGTTGAATAGTAGTAGAAATGGCTGGGTGTGGTGGCTCACGCCTGTAATCCTAGCACTTGGGGAGGCTGAGGTGGGTGGATCACCTGAAGTCAGGAGTTTAAGACCAGCCTGGCCAACATGGTGAAACCCTGTCTCTACAAAAAATTAGCTGGGCGTGGTGGCAGGCACCTGTAATTCCAGCTACTCTGGGTGGTTGGGGGCGAGTGCTGAGGCAGGAGAATCGCTTGAACCCAGGAGGTGGAGGTTGCAGTGAGCCAAGATCGCGCTACTGCACTCCAGCCTGGGCGACAGAGCGAGACACCGTCTCAGAAAACAATAATAGTAGTAGAAATGGTGGGCATCTTTGCCTTTTTCCTGATCTTAGTGGAAATGCCTTTGTTATTTCTTTATTAAATAATTTAATGGTTGTAGGACTAAAATGTATATATTTTATCATTTTGAGAAATTACCTCTTAATTCTTGTTTCTGTGAGTGTTGGGTTTCGAATGGGTGTTGAATTTTGTCACATACACTCCATCTCAGTGGTGTGGAGAAAATTGTATGTTTGCTACCTGCCTTAGATTTATGAATACCGTATGTACTAATAGATTTCCTAATTGAACCAATCCTTTACCTCTAGGATAAATCCCATTTGGTCATGTTGTATTATTTTCTTAATTGTTACATTCTGTTAGCAAACAGTAAAATCGTTCCCTCCAGTGTATTTCTAGAGTAAAAATTTGTTTCTTTGCATTATTGTAGTTAAAATGATGTCTTGGTACTTATTTGTGTGTGTATTTATCTCTGTGATTGTATTCAGAGTGCTTTTAGAGCCAGAACTAGAGTTTACTTTTTATTACCCTTAGTGCCTAGCAGAATTCTTCATATGTAGTTGGTATTATCTAAATTTTACTGAATAAAAATAGAAGCAGAAATAGCACATTAAACTTTTCTTGAATGAAATTTGAGTCTCATGTTTCACTTGGTTAGCGAACAGTCACATCAGTCCTAAAGAGCACTACCACCACATGAAGGTGGGGAGATCTGAGTTCCGGTCTGGAACTTTGTTTTACTGAGGTCACAAAAACTAACATTTTGGCATCAGACATCACAGTTTTTTCATCTGTCAAATCAAGTTGATGGTCTGATCTTTAAAAATCTGTTTCATATCTGAATGATCTTACGAAATTAATTTTTACTTTTTGCAGTGTGCATTTTTACATTTTGCCAGATAATTTTTCTGAATTTTTATTTGTCTTTAGAATGGTTTGCCTGTTGTAATGAATAGATATACATATGATTGTAGCAAATTACATATGAAAAGTATGTAATTCAAATATATGTATGTAATTCAAATATACATATGAAAAGCAAATTCTGAATACAAATAAATTAGTTATTATTTTCCCCGTTTTTTTAGTTGGACAAATTTAAGCTTCAGAGAGATGGTGACTGATTTAGAGGAATTAGTAAGACTGGAGCACAACATGGGGTTTTCTAACTCCAGTTGCAGTGTTCCTGTGCCAATCTGCCATCTGTTTATGTGACACAGTACTAGGCACAGTGTTTCTTCAACTAAGCCAAGCTACTGTGATTCAGTGTGATAAGTTTTAATGTAGGATTTAGAGCTGGATTATTTATGTTTAGTCCAAAAATCAAAGACGAATTCTTTGTACAATAAGTATTCCTTGCGGGGGATTCAGGATTCCTTATGATTTAAAATAGCTTGAGTGTTTAACGTTTGGCAAAGCAGTGTTGTAGTTACAGGTAATTGTGAGAAGCCAGAGAATTGTGTATACTGTACATATCTTAGTTCATGGATTTGATTTTTTAGGATCAGATCTCTCAATCTATCCTGCTGAGAGATGATCCGGGGAAGACTATGCATGTGTGTTCTAGGAAAGATTAATAGCCTAGCCAATGATGGGATTCATAAAAATAAATGAAAGTATTCTGTTTGTGGTTTACCATTGTGAGTTTTGTCTTTGTAATTGTCACTGTGATAGATGCTAAACTATAAATTTCCTGCTCAATAGGAAGTTAGTCTGGATGACAGTGATCTGAAGGAAACTACTGCAAAGCAATTCATT
This sequence comes from Piliocolobus tephrosceles, assembly GCF_002776525.5. Lineage (NCBI taxonomy): Eukaryota > Metazoa > Chordata > Mammalia > Primates > Cercopithecidae > Piliocolobus > Piliocolobus tephrosceles. The sequence continues at coordinate 37,028,100 of NC_045436.1, read as the reverse complement.
GTTCAAATTTGTCTGGAAATTAACAGTAAAATCCATGTTATGCATTCCTTGTGTTTTTAGCCATATCCACCTGTGCAGCTTTCATAGGGAACATTCTTATTAAATTTAAAAAAAGAACAGGTACATGAGTATAAGCTGAATTTATCCTCCAATTTAAAAGCATTGAGTTTACAGTTAGCAAAAATACAGTTTAGGAATATTTTATGACTTTAAAATTCCCAACTCATTAGTATTCTACTAATTTAAACCTGTGTCTTTAAAACTTAGGGGTCAGATTTGTTTACAAGAAGAACAGTAGCCTAATAGGCAACATTCATTGAGGGCCTATTAAGTGTCAGGCATTGTACTAGGTTTTACATATGTCATCTCATTTAATGCTATAATAACCCTGTTGATGTTTTCTCCCATTTTATAGATTAGGCAACTAAGACTTGGAAAGGTCAACATAGCTCTTAAGGAGCAGAGCTATGATTTGAGCCTAAATGAAAGAAAAGATGAGTAAATTTAGGAAACTATATAGAAAAAAACTATTTAAAAATAGAAGCAAGAAATTGAGGAAACAAGCAAATTAGGTATATTTTTATAACAGTGACTAAAGAAGCAAAGAAATTGCATTAGGTATTTATAAGTTTATCCTGAGATTGTAGTCTTCATTCTTCTTTTCTGTCTGCCCTTCAATATAGTAACACTAAAATATATACCTATTTATAATATTTGAGGAAAATATACAGATATTTGCACTCTTCTTTTGTGTAACTCAGACATCTGTAAAGTGAATTGAGTACAGATCCTGCATCCAAGGTCGTATTGTTTAATAGAGGACATTTAAATGAAATAAAGTACAGAATAATAATTCCTTTAGAGTGGTACAAGTCAAGCATTGTGGCAGTTCAGAGGAGTAGCAGCCAGGAATATCAGTGAAGGTGCCATTTATTCTGAAGTGTTATAGCGTGGGTAGAATTTGAACTACTTGAGCAAAAGCACAAAGAACATTGAGAAATATGTATGGAGAAGAGTAAGTTTGATTTCATAGGGTATCTGAAGAAGCATGATTGGCAGAAAGAAAACAGGTTAGACCATAGGAAGGATTCTGAGTGTCAAGCTGAGGAGTCGGCTTTTATATTGTAGATACATCGGGGTGGGAGACACACCATGTTAAAGATATACGTAACTTATTTTATAATGTAATGTAAACTAGTGTTTACTGCTGTAAAGCATAAGGGGCTAGAGCGATGAAGAGTGCTAATTGACATAGATTGGTCAACGATAGCCCTTCTGAGGAGTTGATGTTTGAGCAGAAACCTAAATGAGGTGAGGAAGAGAATCATGTGAAAATCCAGGAGTAAGACCTTTCCAGACAAAGAGCAAGAGCAAAAATACTAGTAAGATTGGTGTGTTTGAGGAACAGTGGAGAGGGCTCTGTGGGTAGAACTGCCTGTCAGGAAAGGTGAAAAGGAATGTGGTTCAAGAAGTAGCTACCAGCTAGGTTGGTTTTCCCTAGAGTAAATGAATTTCTGTATACTCATCTATGTTCAGTAATTATCCGGATTTCACCGTATTTGCCTTATTCATTCATTTATAATAATAGGTTTGAGAATCACCTTCCTACTGAGGCCGTGAAATTGCCAAGATAGATAGAAGAAAGAAAGAAACACCAAGGCTGCAGATAGTGACCTTTGTAATCATATTTCAAATCTGTCTTGATTGTGGTCTGTTTTAGAAAAGTACGCTTAGGGTACCCATAGTGACAAAGTTACAAAGAGTAACTGTGCTGGTAAATACTAGTGTTATTGAAACTACTTCAACATTTGTTCTATTAGTGTTGAGGTGAAATCAGTGTACTATAATTTTACATTTGATTTTCACAACAGCTGTGTTATATACAGATGAGGTTAAAAATCTCATTTTATAAACGAGGAAACAAAGTTACAGAAGTAAAGTGAGATGCAAAGGATAAAAAGAGACAGAGGTGGACCTTAAGTCTATGTCTCTTAATATGTTGGTTAGTTCTGCAATTTCATGAAGTAGGCTTATTCACCTAATAGTTTTGAGCCATGTTGAATTACCACTTTGTAATAAATACATTAACCACTTTTCAAAGGCTATATTTTTACTAATACAGAAGGAAATTCCAAACACTATTTGAATTATGAATTTAATAGAATTACTTTCTTTTTCATAGGCAAAAATCTGAATAATTTCATCTGACACAGAAGACATTTGTGCTTTTTGGTATTGGAACAAAATATGGTCTCTCTCGAGTTGCATAATTAGTCCACTAAGCACTGCAGCCTTCATTGTCTGAAGCCATAACTAAAGCAGTTAGAATTGAATTAGCTTTGTGTCCATCTTTTCTTCTTTCACTTTCTTTGCTTTCTTCATTGCTTTGCCTATAATTGACTGAACTTAAGAATTTGATCCTTTAAATAGGAAGAAAATATAACTACTTGATAACAGAACAAAATAGTTACTTGACATATGTAGTTAATAACCTGAACATTGGAAATATTTCACAGTACTTGTTATTGCATTTTCAAATAACTTTAAGAAATAGTAGATTTAAGAAACAGCTAGAAAATTTTTAATTATTATACTACTTTGTTTGCTCAGTGGTAAACTGGATTAAAGAGCAATGTAAATGTGTTTTAGAAAATATAATGTCTTATGTAGTTCCACAAATTTAACTAAGGCTAAGGCAAGTTATTTTAGATCCTTTCTAGAAAGTTTCTATGTTGTTTCTAAGCATTTTAGAAATTATGTTTTACTGTGAATAATATAATGAATTGAATAGCAGGAAACTTATTTCTAGTGTGCCTTTCTTTTGCGTTATTGAGGTAGTGTTTTAGTCTTTGGATGACTCTTATTTTCCTTATGGTATTAGCCTATAAATGCTAAATTGTCAAATGTAAAGCTATTTATGTTAGTGTCAAAGTGTATTTTCAGGATTTAAAAAACTTAAGTAGCATGAGAAAAAAAGTACATTAACTTTTAAATTTTAGCCCTAAGTCTTGGGCAGCTACAGAAAGGGCTATAGACTAGGGGTTGAATTGTCAGGGAGGAGACTTACTGTGTATCCTCAGGGTAAAGATGAAGTTAGTGGAGATTTGTCCACTGTCCAAATTGGCCAGTATAAAGAAAGGAGGGGGACAGTATGGTATGAGAAGCAGCTAGAGAAGTAGGTAGAGGTCAGACTGTAAGCAGTTTTATGAGCCATCTTACCGTGATTGCAGTACTGAGAAAGTTTGCTGGAGTGCTATTTGTTCCACCAAAGGAATGCAGGGGGGAAGCTATTCTCCCCCAGTGCAATTGAAATAGGTTACATTTATGACATTGAGGTGAATGAATAATAAAAGACCCATAGGGCCTGCCAATCTAAGAGGCAATTTGCAGAATTTCTCACCCTTGACACGATTGACATATTTGGGTAATTTTTTATTTTGGGGAATTGTCTTAAACAGCATTGTACAGTGTTTTCCAGCATCTCTGGCCTCTGTCTTCAAAATGCCAGCAGGGCACCATTCCCAGCTATAACAACCAGACATTGCTAAATTTTGGGTGGTGGGGAGGTGGTATCACAATCCACCCTCCACCTCCCCAATTTGAGAACCACTGAGTTGTCAGGATCAATGATAACATGTGCATATTTTCGGGCAGTTGATGCCATTTTCAAAAACACACTTGTTATCCTGGCACTCCCGATTCCAGGTGTCCTAGTTTAATTCTGCAACTGCCAACTGCTAGGAGTAGAGGTTCCTGGATGCAGCTGTCTCTAAGGCTCTGATATTAGCAGAAGACAGCCCTAATGATATAAATGGAGGTTAATGCATCAATCTGCAGTTGTTGGAAGTGAAGGGTCAGAGTAAGTTAAGATGGGTGCTACTCTTAACTGCTCATGATAATATGGAGATAAAAGAAACAACAGTGCAAGTTGTCAGTATCAAGAAAGAAAGCAGTGTGTAAGATTCCTGTAAAGGTCTGAATGTGTGTGTATGTATATATAGGTTGGGAGGGCCCATTCGTGTATTTCAGTCACTGTAGGAGAGGCAGAGTGATAATACAGATTAAAAACTCAAACCAGATTGCCGGGTTTGAATCCCCAGATCATCACTTGCTGGCTGTGTGTCATTAAGCAAATTTCCTAATCTTTCTGTTTTCTTACGTGTGAAGAGTATTGGTGTGAAATCGGAATAATTATGGTACCTAGGTCAGAGATTTGTTGTGAGATTAAATGAGATAATGCACATAAAGTGAGTAGAATTAAATCAGTTAATATGTGAAATTAATGTGAAAAACATAGAATAGTTCCTGATATATGGTGAGTACCCATTAAACGCTAGCTCTTACTGTTGTAGGGCTTCATATGCAAGTGGATACATTATTTAAATTAGTTAATTTCCTTAACCTTTTTAGGCTGCAGTCTCCTCATTTGTAAAATTGGGAAAATCATGTTTCCCTCACCAGGATAGTTGTGAAGGCTAAATGAAATGATTTATGTAATGTGCTTAGCACAATGCCTGGCATATAGGAAACTCTCAATAAAGGCCAGATTTTTAGTGATTAACGTTAGGATTAGAGTTGGGAACTGTGAAGGTATCAAACAAATTTTATAGCATTCTGACATTCTTAAAACTTGCTGGGCCATTTCAGAGTTATCACCTCATACTCAAAAGCATTCATAAAGATATTGGAAGACCATTTTCCATTTATCCACTTCCTGATTGTAAATCTGATGTCAAGGTCTTATGTTGTAAGCACATGAAACCAGTTCCAGCTCATTTACTCAGAAAAGGGATTTACCAAGAGGCTATGAGGTAGTGTATAGAATTGTCTGGAGCATTGGAAAACCAGAATCCAGGCCCACATATCTAGGAATATTGATCTAAATAATGGTGGTCCAGTGTCGACACCATTGCTTAACACTGGATTTGGCACTGCCAGTACCTCTAGCTCTGGTGACTGAATGCTGCCACTATGGTCACTTCTGACCTAGAAATTTGATCTTGCTGGTTGTTGTTGCCCCCTAATGAGTTCTTTGATATCTTTCTTCTTAACCCTAGTTTCTGATTCTAAGTCTGGGGCAAGTGGACTTCGATTTGGCAGAGCCTAGGTCCTGATGGCAGTGCCCTAGAGCTTGGGAAAGAATAGTATTAATGTAACTGAATATAGCACTCATATGTCAAGCACTCTTCTAAATACTGTATGTTTTTATTTTATGCCACAACAATGCTATGAGATAGGTATTATTACCATCTTACAGAATAAGAAAGAGTGCTTTAGGAACTTGCCTACGGTTCACAGCTAGTGGAGGAACCATGAATTAAACACAAACAATCTGGCTTCAGATATTTGCTTAAATATCTGGTATTTTGAACTTTTATGTAATCCAAGGCAGGCTCTGCCCTTTCCCAAGCCTCACAATGTGGAGGCTTTCCCCAACTTTGGTTGTGGCCTGGGACTGGGCAGCCAAAAATAAGGAAATATACATCATACTTGGCTAAAGTCTGACTTGGCAAACCAGTTATGCCTTTATTGCTATTTTAAATGATTTAAAATGAGAAACAGAGGGATTTTTTTCCTTCATTATTGCATTTTATGTTCTGCCACTCTTCAGATATTTGCCTTTCTTTAGATATTCTCCTTGAGGCAGTACTTCTAATTTTCAGACTCTGGATCAAACAGGGAAAATAGGTTTGTAAATGACACTTAGAACTACGCAGTCATTTTTCTAGTGAGAGAGTATTGGTGTACTTTATTTTTTGTGGGCAGGACACTTTTTGGAAAATGACAAACTTCTTTTACTGCTGGGTTACTGATTAGTTCCTCTTTGTAGGTGGGTGCTATGGTCAGGGTCACACACACCTCCCCCCACCAGACTGCTATGGTATGGTTGCTCTCTGGGTAGATTGGGGGCCTGCAGGAAAAATAGGTCCTCTGCCATTAGAGATGATAAAATGTAATTTTTACCTTTTTTTCAAAATCAATAGTTTATTGAGGTAAAATTTACTTATAAGTGTATTCATTTAAAATGTGCAGTCTCATGAGTGTTGACACATATGTAAACTTGGCAAACCACAGTCACAATCAAGATACAGAATGTTTCCATCACCATAGAGTTAGTTTCTTGTATCCCTTTTCAGTCAGTTCTCCCCTACATTACTCGTCTCACAGGCAACCACTGATCTCTCATAACAAATTAGTTTTGTATGTTCTAAAATTCTATATACCTGGAATCATAGTAGTATGTATTCTTCTTGTGCCTGGCTTTTTTTTTTTTTTTTTTTTTTAGCTCAATGTAAGTTTTTTTTTTCTTTTTTTCTTTTTTTTTGCGGGCAGGGTCTCACTCTGACACCCATGCTGGAATGCAGTGGCAGAATCATAGCTCACTGTAACCTTGAACTCTCAGGCTCAAGCAGTCCTCCCATCTCAACCTGCTGAGTAGCTAGGACTAACAGGCATGTACCGGCACACCAGGCTAATACAAAAATTTTTTTTTAGAGAGCATCTCGCTGTGTTGCCCAGTTTGATGTCTAACTCATGTTTTGAAATTAATCAAGAGTTGTTGCATGTGTCAGTAGTTCATTCCTTTTGTATTGCTGAGGAATATTTCATTGTATGGATGTACCACAATTTGTTTATTCATTAACCTAGTGATGGACTTTTTTTTTTTTTTTCTAGTTTTTGGTTCTTATAAGTAAAACTGCTAGGAGTACATATCTACAAGTCAGGACATTTATTTTAATTTCTCTTTGGTGAGTGTTTTTGTATAGAATGGCTAAGTCATATAGTCAAGTATATATTTACCTTTACAAGAAATTGCTAAACAGTTGTCCAAAGTGAAGTACTTTTTTACATTTCCTATATTCATGTATGCAAGTTCCAGTTGCCGTTCACTAACATTTGGTATTATAGTCATCTTTACTTGAGCCGTTACAGTGGTTATGTAGTGGTATCTTATTGTGGTTTTAATTTTCATTTCCTTGTTGACTAATGATGTTTAGCATCTTTTAGCATCTTTTAATGTACTTATTCGCCATTCCTCTACTTTCATTTGTGAAGTGTTCTGTTAAGTTTTGGCCATTTTTCATTTGTGTTTTCTTACTATTGAATTGCAAGAGTTATTTATATATGTTTACTATCAGTCATTTGTCACATACAGATATCGTAACTGATTTTCTCCTAGTCTGTGGTTCACCTTTTCGGTTTTTTTGATGGTGTCTTTTGAAAAGAGGTTTTTAGTTTTAATGAGGTCCAGATTATCAGCATTTTTCTTTTCTTGTTTTTGCTTTTTGTGTCCAAGAAATTTTGCTTACCCACAGTCATGACTCAGTACTATTCCTCCCCAAGATAACCACTATTCTGCCTATATCATCAACATTACTGGTTTTCTTTTTGAATTGGATCATATAGTACGTACTCTTTGGTTCTGGTTTTATTTGCTGAACATTGTGTCTGTGAAGTTTTTTCCTTTTTTTTTTTTTTGTAGTGGTAGTTTGTTATGTTTTATTGCTGTGTGGTAGTTCATTGTATGACTCTACCACAGTTTATTTGATAGACATTTGGATTATTTCCAGGTTTTTGGCCGTTATAAGTAAAACTGCTATGAATATTCTTGTACTTGCCTTTTAATGAACATGTGCATTTATATTTCTTGGGTATATTTCCTAGGAGTGGAATTGCTGGGTTATAGGATAGTTGTATGTTTAGCTCAAATAGTACTGCCAAATAGTTTTCCAAAGTGATTTTTACCAACTTTTACTTGTACCAGCAACGTATAAGAGTCTAGTTGCTCTACATACTGACTACTACTTGGTTTTGTCAGTCTTTCTAGTTTTGGCCATTCTAATGGGTATATAATGGTATCTTGTGGTTTTAATCTGCATGACAAGTTGAGCTCCTTCCCAATACTAAGGTTTTCTGTGTGTTTTACAAAGTGGGGCCGGGCATGGTGGCTCATGCCTGTAATCCCAGCACTTTGGGAGGCCGAGGCAGGCAGAATCACCTGAGGTTGGGAGTTCAAAACCAACCTGACCAATATGATGAAACCCTGTCTCTACTAAAAATACAAAAATTAGCTAGGCAGTGGTGGCGTGTGCCTGTAATCCCAGCTTCTCAGGAGGCTGAGTCAGGAGAATCGCTTGAACCTGGGAGGTAGAGATTTTAGTGAGCAGATATTGTACCACTGCACTCCAGCCTGGGCGACAGAGGAAGACCCTGTCTCAAAAAAAAAAAAAAAAAAAAAGTGGCAAGGGTTGTAGTGTGTAAACACAGGTCCTTAAATAATAGTAGGTGTTCTTGGGTTTTTGTATAAATACAACAGATATTTGTATAGCTAATTCTGCTGTATTAACCTTCCTCTCTTGTATAGGGCATGCTTATAGCACTGGTTCTACCTGGTTGCACATTAGAATCACCTGGTGAGCTTTTAGAACTATTTTAAAAGCATACTCGCCATCTATATGGGTCCTGACTTGCAGATTTGTATTCATAGCAGCTTTACTTATAAGAACCCAAAACTAAAAAAGTCCATCATTAGGTTAATGAATAAAGAAATTGTGGTATATACATACAATGAAATATTCCTCAGCAATACAAAAGGAATGAACTACTGATGCATGCAACAACTCTTGATTAATTCAAAAGATTAAAATTATGATATCTGTGGAAAGGCAGAAAGCTCCCCTGGTAGTTCTAAGATGCAGAGGGTTGATAATCATTGGCATATACAAATGAAATATTCCGTTGCTTCTCAAGAGGGCTTGCTGTACCCTTTAGGAATGAAGCACCAACTATAAAATCTTTATTAGATATGTGTCATGTTAATTTATCCCCAACTTTGACCATTTCAAGAAGCTAGTTCCCAGCCTTCCCTTTTTTGGTTGTACAGTATACTAGCTCTCTAGGTAAGTTCTATGCTCATGTTTTTAATTTTGCATTACTCTTCATGTTACAAGGCTAATTCTGCTTTTAAAGTACATTCTACATACAACTCCAGAAAATCACCTATTATAAATGCACTCTTTCTGTTAGCACTAGAGCAGTAGTCATGGTCACGTAAGAGTGTTTGCTCAGCTTTGATCTTCTCCTCTAACATGATTGTGGATTTAGAATGTACTTGAACGTAACAAGGAACACCACCAAAAAAGGCACGTGATTTGATTGAGGCTTTATAAAATAAAAAATGAATAAAATGTGTTCAGCTTTTTGTTTATGAATATAATAGTGAATGAATCTAACCTTCTGTTGGTATACAGGTTTGGTACATGACGATGCTTTTAGATCATCTCCAAAAAAGTAACATCATAATTGGAATGTGACATCCATATATATTGGATTTTTAAAGATTGTTTCCAAAGATTCAGCTGTACAAGGTGTGTGCCTAATACTTTTCTAACTTGGAAATAATTCAATGGTGGCTAAAGCTGGCTTGTACTGCCTGCAAAAACTGATTGGTAAATTTTCAAGAATTTGTAAGCCAACTGTTAAACACAGCCATTATTTTAAAAATTATGTAAAGTTATTATTAAATACATATATTAAAAATAAAAGTAATATATCAAACTTACTAGTTCCTAAATATATTACTGTCTTTTACTATTATCTGTTCTCTTAAAGTTGTGTCTGTGGTGTTTCCATGGTAGAAATACAGGCTGGGCGCGGTGGCTCAAGCCTGTAATCCCAGCACTTTGGGAGGCCGAGACGGGTGGATCACGAGGTCAGGAGATCGAGACCATCCTGGCTAACACAGTGAAACCCCGTCTCTACTAAAAAATACAAAAAACTAGCCGGGCGAGGTGGCGGGCGCCTGTAGTCCCAGCTACTTGGGAGGCTGAGGCAGGAGAATGGCATAAACCCGGGAGACGGAGCTTGCAGTGAGCTGAGATCCGGCCACTGCACTCCAGCCTGGGCGACAGAGTCTCGCTCTGTCG
>NC_045436.1:36846788-37017774 GCF_002776525.5 Piliocolobus tephrosceles | reverse complement strand
AAAAAAAAAAAAAGATGATGCTCTTCCATATCTCTTCCTACTATATGATAGTGTGCTGCTGCATATCTCTTCCTACTGTATGGTAGTGTGCTGTGCATATCTCTGCTATATGATATTGTGCTGCTGCATATCTCTTCCTACTGTATGACAGTGTGCTGTGCGCATATCTCTTTCTACTGTATGATGGTGTGCTGTGCATATCTCTGCTGTATGATATTGTGCTGCTGCATATCTCTTTCTACTGTATGATATTGTGCTGCTGCATATCTCTTTCTACTGTATGATAGTGTGCTGTGCGCATATCTCTTTCTACTGTATGATGGTGTGCTATTGCATATCTCTTTTTCCTGCCTCTGGATTCAGTGAGGTCATGTTTGAAGCTTGAAATTGGCCACTGTAGGAGTATTGGCACTATGGAAATGGACAACAGCAACACACTAAGGTTAAGCCTTTTTTTTCTTTTTTTTTTAGTTTGGAAAACTGGTTGTTAAACATTTACTAGCACACCACTGGAGACATTGTTCTTTATTCAGTGAATGCCTACTGTGTGCTGGCTACCCTTCATTAGTGCTTTGAATAAATCTTTACTTAATTTCCTCAAGTATCCAATATGTTTCTTAATATTATAGATGAGAAAAATAAGATTAAGTAATGAGGATCAGAAAGCAACTGTTATATTGTACAGCTGGGATTTTAACCCAAGTCTCTTGTATTCCAAAGTCCTTATCCTTCTCTTTATAGTGTGTGGTCTCTCTGAGGCTTTGGAATAAGTTTTATAGGAGAGAGAGCATTTGAGCTGAGCCCTAAGTTATGGGCAGGATCTTACTAGATATTGAAGTTGGAAGAATATTTCAGGCATTGTGAACAATTTCAGCAAATGTTTATAGATATCAAAGTACATTTCATGTTCCAGAAATGATAAGTAGTAGATTCAGTAATAGAGGATATCTAGAAGAGTAAAATTAAAAGAAGTAAAACCCGCAAGGTTGATTGGAACCTATTGTGAAGGACCTTAAATAGCATGAACCTTAGAACAAGAGAGATTCTGTTTTTATTCCTAAAGGACATAATTATTTCCCAAAGCCTTCTGTATAATTATTTTGGTTGTCTAATTTGAATTTAAATTCAATTTCAATTTTAAGCATGAGTGAGGTATCATGGATATTTTTTTGTCCAGGGAGATAACATGGAGCTTTTGGTTTGGGGTCTTATTCTACTGATTTGTATTTTGGCTGTTAATTTTCAGTACTATAATTAATGGTTAGTAAATGGTGTTTCCCAAAATGGGTCATTCTTCGTAGGGAAGAAAATGAATAGATAATAGTTGCAGTGTTTGCATATCTTTTGGCAAATGAGTATTCTTATTACCTACTTTATGGCATAAAGTAGTATTGGTTTATCATTGTATTTCTCATTTTCAGAATATCTGTTTTTTTATTTGAAGTCACAGACCCGAAACAGTACATAGTTCCATTGCTGTAATTTTCTCTGCTATATTGGCATCATGAACCATTTACTCCCCTTACCGCCAGAATCTTTTTTGCAGTATCTTCTGCCTTTTGTTGATGTTGTTTTGAGATGAGGTCTTGCTCCATCAGCCAGGCAGGAGTGCAGTGGCACGATCACAGCCCGCAGCAGCCTTGACCTCCCTGGGTTAAGCAATCCTTCCACCTCAGCCTCCTGAGTAGGTGGGACCACAGGCACATGCCACCAAGCCAGGCTAATTAAAACAAACAAACAAAAAATGTACAGACAGGGTCTCCCTGTGTTGCCCAGGCTGGTCTCAAACTCCTGGGCTCAGGCCATTCTCCTACCTGGCCTCCCAAAGTGCTGGGATTGTAGGTGTGAGCCGCCCCGCCTGGCCTTCTCTGCCTTTTAATGTCCCACAGGATTCTTCTCTTGAGTTCTTTTGTTATTCTTAACAGTTAATGCCATCCACATCCCTACAGTGATAATTTCCAGATTTATGTCTTCAACCTGAAACTCTGGACTTGCATTTTAAAATTCCCAATGAACCAGTGGACTTGGATACCCCACAAACATTCTCAAATTCAGAATGTCTACAACTAGACTCAATCTCTGGCCTTTCCAAGCCAAGTAAACCTCTTGCTTTCCTTATTTTGGTGAGTGACATGTATATCTTTCCAGTTGCCCAAGCCATAAATTGGAGGATGGTGAGAAGAGGTAGGTCATTCTAGATTCCTCCTCCTTTTTCATTTCCACAATCCAGTTACTCTGTAAGTCTCTTATTTCTGCTTCCTTAATAACTGTTGAATCCACCTTTTTTCATTCCCACAACTTTGATTCCAGTTGTTATGATCTATTGACTATGTTGTAAAATAGTCTTTCAGATAGCTTTTTTGTCTTCAGTCTGTGATGCTTTCCTTCAGTCTAGCCTCCCACCAGGCTGTTTAAAATACCATCAGCCCTCCCTATCCATGAGTTCTAATCCATGCATTCAGCCACCTTGGATTGAAAATATTTGAGGAGGAAAAACAATAAAGAGGAATACAGTGTAACAATTATTTATATAGCATTTACATTGAATTGGGCATTACAAATAATCTAGTGATGATTTAAAGTGTACCGGAGGATATGCATAGGTTATATCCAAACACTACATCATTTTATATAAGGGCCCTGAGCATCTGTAGAATTTTGTATCCGTGGGATGGGGAGTGGGGCCTGGGGAGTGGGGCCTGGGGAGTCCTGGAACCAGTCCCCCACGGATACCAAGGGATGACTGTAAATGGATCAGACTCCTCTTGCTTTCTTATTCCTTTCAGTTTTTTGTTTATTTTTATACTTCTCTCCTCTGCATTTTTCCTCTCCTCCTCTTTTCCTGCCTTTTCATTTATTATTTGATAATCTGAATATTTTTAATGTTGATTATTTGAATATTTTTATTTGAATTCCATTTTTATTTTTCTGATTACTTTTTAGCTGTACTTCTTTGCATTATACTTTTAGTGGTTGCCATAAGGATTACATTATATATCCTGAAATTTTGTAGTCCACTTACAAGTAATAATGCACTGCCTCACTTGAAATATAGAAATCCTACAACCTTTTAGGTCCATATTTTCCTTACCTTTCCCCTGTTCTTTGATAATAATTGTTATTTTATGTATTATATCTTGATACATATTAAGCCCCAGAAGATAATCTTATAACATTTTCTTCAAGCATTTATGTGGATTATAAATAAATTGAGAGGAAAGGGCAAAAGGAAAAAAATAGAGTTATTTTTTGTATTTACTATTATTTACCATTTCACTTCTTCCTCCTTCTTCTCTGAAAATCCATCTTTCTCTCTGATTTCATTTCCCTTCAGCCTGAAGAACTTCCGTTAGTATTTCCTGTAATGTAAGTCAAGTGATGAATTCTTTTGGTTTTGTCCAAAAATATCTATTTCTCCTTTATTCGATATAGAATTCTGGGTGGGCAGTTTTCTTCTTCTTCTTCTTTCTTCTTCTTTCTTTTGTTTTGTTTTGTTTTGTTTTGTTTTGTTTTGTTTGAGACAGCGTTTCACTCTCTCACCCAGGCTGAAGTGCAGGGACATGATCATGGCTCACTGCAGCCTCGACCTCCCTGAACTCAGGTGTTCCTCCCACCTTAGCATCCCAAACAGCTGAGACCACAGGTGCGCACCACCATGCCTAGCTATGTTTTTTGTATTTTTTGTAGAGAAGGGGTTTTGTCATATTGCCCAGGCTGGTCTTGAACTCCTGGGCTCAAGCGATCTACCCATCTCAGTCCTCAAAGTGCTGGGATTATAGATGTGAGCCACCACTCCTAGCCAGTTTCCGTCTTTTGTCACTTTAAAAATGTTTCAGCTCAGGTGCAGTGGTTCATGCCTATAATCTCAGCACTTTGGAAAGCTGAGGTGGGAGGATCATTTGAATCTAGGAGTTTGAGACCAGCCTGGGCAATATAATGACACCCTTGTCTCTACAAAAAATTAAAAAACAAAAATTAGCCAGGCATGGTGGTGCACTGAGGTAGGAGGATTGCCTGAGCTTGCACAGTCAAGGCTGCAGTGATTCATAATCACCTATTGCACTGCTAGCCAAGGGCAACAGACTGAGACCCTGTCTCAAACAATAAAGTAAGATAAGGTAAGGTAAAGGTAAAAGAGTAAGTAAAAGTAAGATAAAAAGGTTGCAGTCTCTTTGGGCTTTTGTAAATACAGTGAGAAGTCAGCTATTAATTGGATTGTTGTTCCAGGATAGTAATACTTGTTTTTCCCTTGCTGTTTTCAAGGTTAGCTCTTTATCTTTGGCTTTAAAGAGTTTTATTTTGTTGTGCCTTGACATGGAATTCTTTGTGTTTATTCTGCATTGTGTTCATTGAGCATCTTGTGTCTGCAAATTTTTGTCTTTCATCAAATTTGGGAACTTTTTGGCCATTAGATCTTCAAATATTTTCTCTCTTCCATTTCTTCTTTCTTGTATTTCATCTACACTTATGTTGGATCATATAATATCTTACAGGCCACTAAAGCTCTTTTTTCCTCAGTCTTCTTTTCTCTCTGTTCTTCAACTTGGCTAATTTGTTTTGATTTAGTTTAGGTTCATTTACTTCTTCCTCTGTCATCTCCATCTGGATGCTAATTCTAAGCAGTGATTTTTTAAAAATTATGCTTTTTCTATAATTTTCATTTGGCTCATTTTTAATGGTTATATTCCTGTACTGAGATTTTCTATTTTTTTGCCAAGATTTTTATTCATTGAAAATATTTTACTTGAGACTAGTTATAATAGCTTCTTTAAAATCCTTGTCTGCTAGTTGCAACATTGGTTCAACTCAGAGTCTTTTAGATGGATTTTTTTCCCCCTTGGAATGTTTTGTTTTCTTGCTTCATTGTATGTCTTAGTACTTTTGGATTGATTTTGAACATTGTGCACATTGGGATGTGGAGACTCTGTCTAGATACTGTCCAGATTCTGTTGATTTTCTCCAATGAGTATTGTTTCCTTTGTTTTAGAAAGTAATTTTCTTGGCTGGGCTTGCATTTCAAGCTGTTTCTTGATGGCAGCTCTGCTCTCAATTGAGATATTTTGTCTATAGGTGAGCTTCTTTTGCTCAAGTGTATTAAGGGTTAGTCAGAGTTGTGGGTAGGCACATTCTGGGATCTCCTTTCTGGATCTTTCCTTTTCAAGGTTTCCTATTCCTGTCATTTTTCCTCAACTTAACTTTTTCCCAGCTTAAAAGGACTACAACTTTCCCCCTGGATGCCCTGGCCACTGCTGGATGCACAGCATAGATAGCACTTAGCTCAAAGCTAAAAGCCTAGGAGACGGAAAGTTACTTGCATAGCTCCCTGTTTCCATCCTGCAAGTAAGCATGACCTCCCAACCAGAGTTTCTGTTTACTTTCTAATACTTTCAGGTGATTTCTTTTTAAATTGTGTTCACTTTTGTAGTTGCATTCTTGCAGGTGTGGGGAGGTTCAGTAGGGTCTTTGTCATCAGTCTCAGAAGCAGGAAACTTTGTTCTTTTTACCTGTCCTCAGAAGCCATCTGTTATGATTCTTGTTCTACCTTACAAGCCATTCTTTATGAGTTTTTTCTGCTAGTACCTCTTCATTTCCCTGTATCTCAGATTTGGGGGTATCCCAGAGTGCAGTCTTTAGATTCTTTTTTTTAGAATCTCTACAGACTTTCTAGGGCATGAGTCAGGCCAAATCCAAGCTCATTCATTTGCATACTGTCAGTGGCTGCTTTGGGACTGCAACAGCAAAACTCAGTAGTTGCAACAGAGACCTTATGGCCCACAGAGCTTTAGATATTTACTATATGACCCTTTGTAGAAAAAAGTTGTTGAGTCCTGTTCTAGGTGATTTCATCCAGTCAGAGATTTAAGTGCATTTACACACTGATGTCTTCTAAATTTCTTATTCCCAGCTTCAAGCTTTTGTGTGGACCTCAGGCTCATAAATCCAATAACCTACTTACCTTCTTCACTTGCATATAATAGGCTTGTAAACTTTGATATGTCCTAAACTAAACTCTTGATATTTCCCCTACATTGTGCTCCTCCCCCAATCTTGTCCAGTGGCAATTCCATCTTTCCAGCTATTCAGGCAAAAACTCTTGAGAGTTATCCCTGACTTCTCATTTTTCCTTATCTCACATCTGTCTGTAAGGAATTCGTGTTGTCTTTACCTTCAGAATATACCTGTAATCTGACCACTTCTCTACATCCTCAGCTACTGTTCTCCTACTCCAAGCTACTATCATCTCTTGCCTAGACTATTCCAGTAGACTCCTAATTGTTCTCCTTCTGCCTGTGCATGATTATTGTTTAATTCAGCACAGCAGCAAAAGAACAGTACTTTAAAAACCTGAGTCAGATTGTTTTACCCCACTGTTCAAAACTTTCAGGTAGATTTTCATCTTACTCAGAATAAAATCCAGAGGGCTCATGATAATCTTTGAAGTCACACATATTCTTGCCACTGTTCGCCTCTCTGCCATATCCTACTTTTCTCCCCCTTGCTGTCTTCCCTCAAGCCACATGACCTTCTTGCCATTCCTTGAAACGCTGAGCATGATACCACCTCCTGGTATTTGTACTTACTATTCTCTCTGCCTGCAGTGTTGTAACTGTCTTTATGACTTACTCCCTCACTTTATTCAGTCTCACAAAAATATACCTTTTCTGAGGTTTTCCCTGACCACTATATCTAAAACAGCACAAGTGTGAACACATATACACATATATGACCATGAACATTTATGACTATATGACATGTATATTTGTTTGTTTTTCCCAACTAGAATGTAGGCTCTATGAGAGCAGGGAGCTTTTGTCTGTTTTGTTCTTCACAGAACATCACAAAATATACTATATATCTGAAATTGTACCTAGCACATTATAGAGTTTGATAAATTAGTTCAACTGATGAATGTGTGAGTGAGCAATCACCATTCTAGCCAAGTTGCTTTACTTGCAGTTTCTAGAATATATGACTCTTTTTCTAATCTGCTTCTTATTCCTCCTATTGAGGAGCTCTCCTTAACTATATTCCTAATCTTATTGTATAAGATTTAGCTTAAATATTACCTCTGTTAAGTTTTTCATCTTAGTGCTCACAACATTGTTTCCCTTTTTGTGCTCACAATACTGATTATAATTTTTTATCTGCCAAAAACACTTTAAGTTTCTAGAAGGCTAAAAACTGATTTATATTTCTGTTTTATCTCATGCACATTGCCCATAATAGTAGGCGTATAGTAAATACATGTGGAATCACCGGCTGTTTTTAGGAGGAATGAAGTGAGAACATAATAGCATAATTTGAAAAGGTAGTGATTATTTAGATAGCTGGATCTTAGTCTTCCTGATTAGAGTCCAAATACTAGTGCATGTATATCTCTTATTTGCAAAGAACAGAAACTTAACTTCAGTAGCCACAAGTAATCTAGATATAGCGTGAGAATGCAGTGGCAGGAAGGAAAATAGGAATTTCAAAAATGCCAAGACCATTAAATGGAGAAAGGATAGTCTGTTCAACAAATCATGCTGGAAAAACTGGATATCCACATGCAAAAGAATGATGTTGGACTCTTACCTCACACCATATACAAAAATTAACTCAGAATGAATTAAAGACCTAAATGTAGACCTAAACCTATGAAAGTCTTAGGAGAAAACAGAGGAAACGTTTTCTGACATCTGATTTGGCAGGGATCTCCTAGTTATGAAACCAAAGCACAAGCAACAAAAGTAAAAATAGACAAATTGGACTACAAAATGAAAAACTTCTGTGCATCAAAGGACACAATAGAGTGAAAAGGCAGCCTATAGAATGGGAGAAAATATTTGCAAGTTATATATTTGATAAGAAGTAAATATCCAGAATATATAAAGGATTTGTATAACTCAACAACAACAAAAACCCCCCTAACAACCCAATTTTAAAATGGGCAAATAACTGTAGCTGGTGCAGTTGCAAGTGCTACCTCCTGACTGATGGACAACTGGCACAGCCCATTACAACATCTGCAGGCAAAACAACACAGTGCTCAGGAAAGAGAAAACCGTGACATGACCTCAACTATTGCCATTGCCTGCATCACCCTGGCTAACTAGAAGGCCTTGAGTCTGTTCATGTACCCAGTACATTACTACTACTACTGGCATTTGAGAAAGGCAACACACTAAGGCTCTTTATAACCGAGGAAGTCTCAATCTACGTCACTTCCCTCCCACCCCCATCGGTGCTGCTGCTGGTACCTGCTGCTGGGAGACTAAAGGACAGGTTATATCACTGAATCTATTGCAGACATTCTCCAGCACCAGCCTGGAGCATGGCAGCTGCACTGAGCAACTAGACCCAGCCGAGTAGCAGGATTCACAGTATGGCCCTCAGGGACTGCTGCTCTTAGGGGAAGGGAGTGAGTGAGTGAGCCACATTAAGGGAGTACCCCGTGGGACAAAGGAAACTAGACTGCAGGCCTTGAATCCATGAATTTTCTACTTGTGGGAAGTTTCTTTCAGCAGAGGCACAAGTGCACTTCTTGGCTTCTTGGCTTGGTAGAGAAAGTGTAGCTCTGCCTCAACAGTCAGGCAGTCCTGGTGCTCCTGAAGGGTGTTGGAGAAGGAGATTACTTCTCCCTCTTGCCCACCACTGCAAACATAGCTACAGCTTCTCCTAGGGAGCTCTTTGCGGGTGCCTCTTTAGACAACATTTCTGGAACATTTCAGGGTGACTACATCCACATAGGAGGAGTGCCTTCCAGATTCAGGCTTGCATGAGAGGTAGAGTCACAACTCCTCTGTATGTGGAACATCAGCATTCCTGCAGATGAAAAGATGCGCCTGTTCGTGATCTGAATAGCTGGAACACTGGGGCAAGAGTGTGATTGAGATGTAAATTGCTTTCCTGCTGACTTGGAAGAAGAGCTGTGGTGGCCCCCTTACCCCCAAAGAAGACCTCAGTGCATTTCACTGAGAGCTTCCTCAGCCACTTCTGTCAGGGCTGGGACCTCTGACCACCACATTGCAGTATTGCATTTACCCACCTGCCTTTGCTGCAGCCAGTTTTTACCCATGGGCGCCTCCTAATGGCATGAAGCCTGAACTGTTCAACCCAGTGAATAAAATACTGGGAAAAAAATTTAAAAAGTGCACACCACTGGGGAACAAGATAAGCTTCATGAGACCTCTGCCATTCCAGCCCCACAGGGGACAGTGAACCTTCTCACACACTGTATTAGTTTGTTCTTACATTGCTATAAAAATACTACCCGAGACTGGGTAATTTATAAAGAAAAGAGGCTTAATTGGCTCATGGTTCCACAGCCTGTTCAGGAAGCATGGCATGGGAGGCCTGAGGAAACTTATAGTCATAGTGGAAAGTGAAGGGGAAGTAGGCACATCCTATATGGCTGGAGCAGGGGGAAGAGAATGAAGGGGAAGTGCTACACACTTTGAAACAACCAACTTTCATGAGAACTCACTATCATAAGAACAGCAAGGGGAAAATCTGCCCCCATGATCCAATCACCTCCCACCAGGCTCCTCTTCCAACATTGGGGATTACAGTTCAACATGAGATTTGTGGAGGGACACAAATCCAAACCATATCACACACCCAGCACATTTCTCCTGCAACCAGCATCTGGCAAACCCATCACACAAAGATTGTACATAACCAAGGAACTCATACAGAGTCTTCACCACTGAAAGCACCCAGAGCTGAAGCTAAGTGACAATAAGCTACAAACACTTAAGTCACATCCTCAAGGTGGAGAAAAGGAAATTTTTAAAAGAACCCAGTACAATAAAAAATAAATTCAAAAAGAGTTAGAAGAAATAGTCTGCCCACATGAGAAGGAACCAGAAAACTAATTCTGACAATATGAAAAAACAAGGAGAGTCACCTCCAGGAGATCACACCACTTCTCCAGCAGTGGATCCAAATTAAGATGAGATCTTTGAGATACCAGATAAAGAATTCAAAAGGTTGATTATTAAGTTACTCAGTACCAGATAAAGAATTCAAAAGATTGATTATTAAGTTACTCAAGGAGATACAAAAGAACAGAAAGGTGAAAACCAATGTAAATTTAAAAAACAATTGAGGATATGAATGAAAATTTTCTAAATTGATATTTTAAAGAAAAACCAACCAGAACTTCTGGAAGTGAAAGACATATTTAGGGAACTACAACATGCAGTGGCAAGCTTTAACAATAGATTAGATCAAATAGGAAAAAGAATTTCAGAGCTCAAAGACAAGGCGTTTGAATTAGCCCAGTCAGACAAAATTTAAGACAAAAGAATTAAAAGAAATGAACAAAGCCATCCAGAAATAGGGAATTATATAAAATGGCCAAACTTAACAATTATAGGTGTTACTGAGAGAATAAAAAGGAAAAAAAAAAGGAAAACTTATTTAAGGGAATAATTAAGGAAAACTCCCTGGCCTTGTTGGAGATTTAGACATCCAAATACAAGAAGCTTAAATAACTCCTGGGAAGCTCATTGCAAAAAGGACATCACCAGGGCATATAGTCATCAGGCTATCTAAAGTCTGCATGAAGGAAAGAATTCCTAGAGCAGTTAGACAAAAGCGTAAAGGAAAACAAACTAACAGCAGACTTCTCAGCAGAAACCTTACAAGCCAGAAGGGATGGGGGTCCTGTCTTTAGTCTCATTAAACAGAATAACATCCAGCAAAACTAAGTTTCATAAATGAAGGAGAAATAAAGTCTTTCTCAGACAAGCAAATGGCAAGGGAATTTGTCTGCACTAGACTAGCCCTACAAGAAATGCTAAAAGGAATTCTAAATCTTGAAACAAAAGATTGATACACATCAGAATAGAAATTTCTGAAGGCATAAAATTCACCAGGATTTCATATAACAATAATACAGTGAAGAAAACAGTCACTAGGTAACAATATGATGATCTATTTAAAAGATACAGATTGGCAGAATGAATAAAAAATAGCAAACCAAGTATCTGCTGTCTTTACAAGACACACATAACACAAAGATTCTTACAGACTCAAGGTAAAGGGATGGAAAAAGATATTTCACACAAGTTGAAATCAGAAGCAAGCAGAAGTAGCCATTATATCAGATAAAACAAACTATAAAAGCAACAGCAGTAAAAAAAAAAAAAAAAAGACAAAGAAGGTCATTATATAATTGAACAAGAAAATGTTACAGTCCTAAGCGTATATGCACCTAACTTTGGAGCTTCCATGTTTGTAAAGCGATTACTGCTAGACCTAAGAAAAGAGACAGACAGCAACACAAAAATAGTTTGGGACTTCAACACTCCGCTGGTGACAGTAGACAAATCATTGAGGCAGAAAGTCAACAAAGAAACACTGGAGTTAAACTACACTGTAGAACAAATAGATCTAACATATTTATAGAACATTCCACCCAGGAACCACAGCATAAACATGATTCTCATCAGCACACACAACATTCTCCAAGGTAGATCACATGATAGGCCTCAATACTTTTCTAAAAATCGGAATTATATCAAGTATCTTCTCAGATCACAGCAGAATAAAACTAGAACACAATTCTAAAAAGTACCCTCAAAACTATACATAGACATAGAAATTAACAGTCTGCTCTTGAATGATGTCTGGGTTAACAATGAAATAAAGATGGAAATTTAAAAATTGTTTGCAGTGAATGATAACAGTGAAACAGGTTTTCAAAACTCCTGGGATACAGCAAAAGCAGTGCTAAGAGGAAATGTATAGGGCTAAACACCTACATCAAAAAATATGAAATATTATAAATTGACAACCTAACATCACACCTCAAGGAACTAGAGAAACAAGAACAAACCAAACCCAAAGCTAGCAGAAGAAGAATAACAAAGATCAGAGCATAATTAAATGAAATTGAAACAAAAAAATACAAAATATCAATGAAACAAAAAGCTGGTTCTTTGAAAAGATAAGCAAAATTGATAAACTACTCGCTAGATGAACCAAGAAAAGAACAGAGAAGATTCAAATAATCTCAATTAGAAATAAAAATGGAGACATTACAACTGCTACCACACAAATACAAAATATCATTCGAGACTACTATGGACACCTGTTATGCATACAAACTAGAAAATCTAGAGGGATTAGATACTTTCCTGGAAGCATACAACCCCTTCAAGCTTGAATCAAGAAGAAATAGAAATTCTGAACACATCAAGAACAAGCAGTGAGATTGATTCAGTAATTAAAAAAATAAATAAATAAAACAGCCAATTTTAAAATGCCCACAGCCAGATGGAGACACAGCTGAATTCTACCAGATATTCAAAGAATTGATACCAATTCTGGCTGGGCACAGTGGCTTATGCCTGTAATTCCAGCCCTTTGGGAGGCCAAGACAGAGATCACTTGAGGTCAGGAGTTTCAGACCAGCTCAACCAACATGGTGAAACCTGTCTTTACTAAAAATACAAAAATTAGCCAGGTGTGTGGCATGTGCCTGTAGTCCCAGCTACTTGGGAGGCTGAGGCAGGAGAATCACTTGAACCCAGGAGGCGGAGGCTCCAGTGAGCTGAGATCTCACCACTGCACTCCAGCCTGGGCGACACAGCAAGGCTCCATCTCAAAAAAAAAAAAAAAAAAAGGTACCAATTCTACTGAAATTTTTCCAAAAAATTCAGAAGGATGGATTGCTACCTAAGGACATAACAAAAAAGAAAACTGCAGACCAATATACCTGATGAACATAGATGTAAAAATTCTCAACAGAATATTAGCAAACTGAATCCAATAGCACATCAAAAAAATAATTCCCCATGAGGTCAGATGCTGTGTCTCCCACCTGTAATCCAGCACTTTGGGAGGCCAAGGTGGGTAGATCACTTGAGGCCAGGAGTTCCAGACCAGTCTGGCCAACATGGTGAAACCCCCTCTCTACTAAAAATACAAAAATTAGCTGGAAGTGTTGGTGCAGGCCTCTAATCCCAGCTACTCGGGAGGCTGAGGCAGGAGAATCGCTTGAACCCAGGAGGTGGAGGTTGCAGGGAGCCGAGATCATGCCGCTGCACTCCAGCCTGGGCGACAGAACAAGACTCTATTAAAAAAAAAAAAAGTAAAAAGGTAATTCCCCATATATCAAGTGAGTTTCTTTCCAGGGATGCAGAGATGGTTCAGCATATGCAAGTCAATAAATGTGATTCATCATATGAACAGAATTAAAAACAAAAACATATGATCATCTCAATACATGCAGAAAAAGCATTTGATAAAATTCAGCATCCCTTTATGATAAAAACCCTCAACCAACTAGGCATAGAAGGAGCATACCTCACAATAAAGCCATATGTGACACACTCAACAGCCAACATCATGCTGAACAAGGAAAAGTTGAAAGTAATCCCCCTAAGAACCGGAACAGGGAAGGATGCCCGCTTTCACTGCTTCTATTCAACATGTTATAGTACTAGAATTCCTAGCTAGAGCAATCAGGCAAAACAAAAAAACAAAGGGCATCCAAATTGGAAAAGACGAAGTCCAGGGATCTCCGTTTGCCAATGATTGGATACCTAGAAAACCCTAAGGACTCCTCCAGAAGACTCCTCAATCAGATAAATGAATTGAGTAGTCTCAGGTTACAAAACCAATGTACACAAAATAGTAGCACTGTTATACACCAAAAACAATCAAGCAGAGAATCAACTCAGTAACTCAATTCCTTTTACAATTGGTGTGTGTGTGTATATATATGTGTATGTATATATGTGTGTGTATATACATGTATATATATGTGTGTGTGTATATATGTGTGTGTGTATGTATACACACACACACTTAACCAAGGAGGCAAAAAATCTTCACGAGAACTACAAAACACTGCTGAAGGAAATAATAGATGACACAAACAAATGAAAATACATTCCATAAGAATCTGTATTCTGAAAATGACCATACTGCCCAAAGATTCGATGAAATTCCTATCAAAATATCAGCATCATTTTTCACAGAATTAGAAAAAAAAATCCTAAAATTCATACAGAACCAAAAAATAGCCCAAATAGCCAAAATCCTAAGCAAAAGAAATAAATCTAGAGGCATCACATTACCCCACTTCAAACTATACTACAAGGCTATGGTAAACCAAAACAGTGTGGTACTGGCATAAAAGTAGATACATAGAATAATAGAACAGAATAGAGAACCCAGAAATAAAGCCAAATACAACCAACTGATCTTTGACAACGCATGCGAAAACAGAGTAGGGAAAGGACACACTATTCAATAAATGGTGCTGAAGAAATTGGATAACCACGTGTAGAAGAATGAGACTGGACCCTTGCCTGTCACCACATACAAAAATTAACTCAAGATGGATTAAAGACCTTAAGATCTGAAACCATAAACATTCCAGAAGAAAACCTAGCAAAAATTCTTCTGGACATTGGCCTAGGCAAAGAATTTATGACCAAGACCCCAAAAGCAAATGCAACAAAAACAAAGATAAATTAATGCGACCTAACTAAATAAAGCTTCTGCACAGCAAAAGAAATAATCATCAGAATAAACAGACAACCTACAGAATGGGAGAAAATAATTTGCAAATTATGTATCAGACAAGGAACAAGTAATTCCATTAAAAAGTGGGCAAATGAGATGAACAGACATTTCTCAAAAGAAATACACAAATGGCCAACAAACATGAAAAAATGCTCAACATCACTAATCTTCAGGGAAATGCAAATTAAAACCACAGTGAGATACCGCCTTACCCTACCCAGAATGGCCATGATTAAAAAGTCAAAAGACAGTAGATGTTGACATGGATGTGGTAAAAAAGGAATGCTTATACGTTGCTGGTGATAAAACAGTATGTAGAGATCTCAAAGAAGTAAAAGTTGGTCTACTATTTAACCCAGCATTCCCATTACTGGGTATCTACCCAAAGGAAAAGAAGTCATTGTATCAAAACTGCACATAGGTGTATTACATCACAGTTCGCAGTTGGAAAGTTATGGAATCAACCTCAGTGCCCAACAACCAATGAGTAGATAAAGAAAATGGGGTTTATATATACCCTGGAATACTACTTAACAAAAAATGAAATAATACCTTGCAGCGACTTGGATAGAACTGTAGGCCATTATTCCAAGTGAAGTAACTCAGGAATCAAAAACCAGATACCACATGTTCTCACTTACAACTTAGCTGTGGGTGCACAAAGGCACACAGAGTGGCATAATGGACATTGGAAATTCAGAAGAGGGGGAGGGTGGTGGGGAGTGAGGGATAAAAAACTATAGGGTACAATGTACAGTACTCGGGTGATGGGTGCACTAAAACCTTAGACTTCCCTACTGCCTACTTTATCCATGTAACCAAAAACCACTTGTACCCCTAAAGCTATTGAAATAAAAAATTTTATTTAAAAAACTATAATTACAATATGATTTAGTAATACTACTTCTGGGTATATATCCAAAAGAATTGAAAGCAGGATCTTGCAGGATCATTCACACCCATGTTTGTAGCAGCACTGTTCACAATAGCTAAACGTTTGAAGCAACCCAAGTATCCATCACGGGATGAATGGATACATATTGTGGTATATACATACAAGAAAATATTACCCAACCTTAAAATGGAAGAAAATTTTGACACATGCTACCACATGGATAAACCTTGAAGACGTTATGTTACGTGAAATAGCCAGTCACGAAAAGATACTGTACAATTCCACTTACCTAGAGTAGTCAAATTCATAGAAACAAGTAGAGTAGTGGTTGCCAGATGCTGTGGGGAGGTGGAAAATGGAGGGCAATTTAATGGGTTATAGTGTTTCAATTTTACAAGATGAAAAGTTTTGGAGATTGATTGCATAACAATGTGAATATACTTAACAGTACTGAACTATACACATAGGTTAAGATGGTAATTTTTATGTGTTTTTTACAATAATTTTTAAAAAGGATCTAGAAACAATTCTTTCATAAGGTCATAATTTAGAAGCAGTAGCAGATTTAGACAGCATTATTATTATTTTTAATGAATCAACTTTATTTTCAAGAGCAGTTTTCACAGCAAAATTGAGGAGAAAGCACAGGGAGTTCACCTGTACTTCCTGTTCCCACACATGCATAACTGTTGACATCCTTCGCTAGAGTGGTACATTTGTTACAATTGATGACCTTACACTGACACATCATCACCCCAAGTTCACTCTTGGTGTTGTACACTATGGATTTTGACAAATGTATAATGACATGTATCCGCCACTGTAGTATACAGAAAAGTTTCTCTGCCCTAAAAACCGTCTGTGTTCAGCCTGTTCTTCCTTCCTCACTAATTTCTAGCACCGTCTCATCTTTTTATTGCCTCTATAGTTTTACCCTTTTCAGAACGTCATATAGTTGAAATTATACAGTATGTAGCCTTTTCAAATTGGTTTTTTTGTTTGTTTGTTTGAGACAGCGTTTTGCTCTGTTGCCCAGGCTGGAGTACAGTATTGTGATCTTGGCTCACAGCAGCCTCTACTCCTGGGCTCAAATGATCCTCCCACCCCAGCCTCCCAAGTAGTTGAGACTACAGGGATGCACCAGCACACCCAGCTAATTTTCGTGTTGTTTGTAGAGATGGGGTTTCACTGTGTTCCCTAGGATGGTCTCAAACTCCTGGGCTCAAGCGATCTGCTACCTCAGCCTCCCAAAGTGTTGGGATTACAGACATGAACCACTGCACTTGGCCTGGGTTCTTTCATTTTGTAATTTGCATGAATTTCCTCTATGTCTTTTTTGACTGAATAGCTTATTTATTTTTAGTGCTAAATAATCTTCCATTTGTGTAGGTACCACATTTTATCTGTTCACTGAAGGGTCTCTTGATTGCTTCCAAGTTTTGGCAATTATAAATTGTTATAAGTAAATAAGGCTGCTGTAAACATCTGTGTGTAAATTTTTCTGTGGGTAAGTTTTCAGTTCATTTGGGCAAATACCAAAGAGCACAATTGGTGAATCATATGTAAGAGTATGTTTAATTTTGCAAGAAACCGCCACACTGTGTTTCATAGTGGCTGTACCATTTTGCATTCCTTCTAGCAGTGAGTGAGAGTTCCTGTTGCTTCACATCCTTGTCAGCATTTGGTGTTGTCAGAGTTATGGAATTTGGCCATTCTAATAGGTTTGTTATAGTATCTCGTTGTTTTAATTTGTAATTCCCTTATGACATATGATGTTGAACATCTTTTCATATGCTTACTAGCCATCTTTACATTGTCTTTGATGAAACATCTGTTTGATAAAACATCGGATCTTTTGCCCATTTTTAGTTGGGTTGTTTTCTTAATGTTGAGTATTAAGAATTCTTTGTATATTTTAGATAACAGTCCTTTATCAGATGTGTTCTTTGCAAATACATTCCATCTATGGTTTGTCTTCTCCTTCCTTCATATTGTTTTCTGTGGAGCAGAAATCTTAGATTTTAATGAAGTACAGCTTATCAGTTTTTTCTTTCATGGATTATGGCATCGGTGTTTTCTTTCATGGATTAAAGTCATCACCATACCCATGGTCATCTAGGTTTTCTCCTATGCTATCTTTACAAGCTTTATGGTTTTGCATTTTGCGCTTACGTCTGTGATCCATTTTGAGTTGATTTTTATGAAAAGTGTAAGGTCTTTGTCTGGATTCATTTTTTGCAGAAATGTCCAGATATTGCTAAATGTCTCCGGGAGAGGGGAGAAATTCCTCCTTGGTTGAGAATCACTGTTATAAATAGATCAGTTTAAATGATAGTAGAAAATTCCACTGAATTTCATTTATTTTTGCATGTGGATGTCCAGCACCAGTATTCCAGCACCATTGTGGAAAATACAGTCTTTTCACCATTGCATTACCTTTCCACTTTGTCAGTGATAGTTGACTACATTAATGTGGGTCTGTTTCTGGGCTCCCTATTCTACTGACCTATTTGTTCTTTCACCAATACCACATTGTCTTGATTACTGTAGCTTTCCAGCTAGTCTTGAAGTCTGGTAATAGACACAGAATTATTCTGATAACACTTGTCAACTAAAGTTTGTAGATTTTTAAGCTAGTGATCTGTTACCAACCTAATTCTACTCTGCCCTGTGCTCTCCTTTATCTTCGCAGTCCTCCAGTTGGAAAAATAGAGCTGCCGTAGTTGAATTAACAACCAAGCTTGGCTTTCTGTAATTTTTTTTTCCCAATTATAATTGGTGTTCTACCATAACACTATTTAAGAGGCAAGGATAGTGCCTGTGGTACCTACAACAAATATGTAACTTGTTTTTAATTAAGAAGTTTAGGTTAAGTGAAGTTAAAGCAGCCAGATGGAATTTTAAAATTATATAGGTATTCTGTTTATTATACAAGTATTTGGTAGGTTGCAATGATAAAAAATATTAAAACAGTGGCTTGTAAGTACTATAAACATGAATACAGTCTTTATGATTTAGTATTAGTTATGCGCTTTTTTTCTTCTTTTGTTTTAGGAGTCTACCATGGCTCAAGAATCTCCCAAAAATTCAGCAGCAGAAATTCCAGTGACTAGTAATGGAGAAGTTGATGACTCTCGTGAACATGGCTTTAATAGGGTAAGAATACTTTTCTTTCTCTTAATGCAGAGAATCATGATAAGCCTTTAAATGTTGAGATGAAAGTAATAGACAAAATATAATATAGGATTGTTTTCTTAGATTGGCTTCAGTCAGCAATCTAATGTTATTATATAGGGATGACAAGGAAGGCAATTTTAGTAGTTTGTCAAGATTAAGCTCCAGGCCAGTAAGCTATTAGGTTTTGGTTTATCTTCAGTAATTGATCAGCACAAGAGTATGTCTGATGATTTTGGTATCTAACTTTATAAGACTACGTAATTCTGTTTGTAAAAAAAGATTATCCTTTTAAAATTGGCACTAATATCTTTTCTATATGTATGTCATTTAGTACATAATTTCTAAATAGCCACTTCTGATTTTGCTGTTCATTTTCTAAAGTGCCATACTTGACTCAGTGGAAAATGGTATTCGGGGTTCATTTAATTTTGATCTGTCTCTCAGTTGAAATTTAATTTTAGTGCATTTTAATGGGAACACCATGGGTTTGAAGAAAATCTGGGTTCAAATTTCAGCTATGCCACATTTCTAGCAGCATAACCTTGTGACAGTTATTTAATCTCTTCAGGTTTTTGTTTTCTAATCTCTGTAATGAATATCTTATTTACTTTCATGAAGATATTAATATTAAATGAGATAAGTAATATGTCTAATATAGTCATAGAAATGATAGTAATGGTTACTTCTGGAGATACTTGCATTAAACATTCCTTTCTATGACATTTGATATAAGTGTACAACTTTAAAAATAGAGTTCTCATATTTTTGAAAAAGTAGTGGTTGAAATGTACTTAAATTATTGTGTAGTTTAAATAGTACTCTTTACTATGTATGTTTAAGAATAAAATATTTTAGTTTAGCAGAAGGTGATAACTTAAATCAGGATTTCTCAGTCTTAGCACTGTTGACATTTTGGGCCAAATTATATTTTGTTGGTTCTATTGGCCTACGCATTGTAGGATGGTTAGCACATCTCTGGCCTCTTCCTACTATTTAATAGATGCCAGTAGTACCCTGCAGTTATGACAAGCAAAAATGTCCAGATATTGCTAAATGTCTCCAGGAGAGGGGAGAAATTCTTCCTTGGTTGAGAATCACTGTTATAAATAGATCAGTTTAAATGATAGTAGAAAATTCCACTGAATTTCATTTATTTTTGCATTAATGATCTTTTGAAAGGACCTAGTATGTCTTCACGCTTGAGGTTTATTTTAATGGCAAGTGCTTTAACTTGGTTTCTGAGCACTTGTGGTCCAACATGGTGTGACTCATAGAACCAAGAGACTTTTAAATTCTTGAGCACACAAAAGAAATTTTCAATTCAGATTTTAGTCTTTCCAAGACATACCTGCATAATAAGAAACTTAAGTTAGCATCATTAGACTATACCAATTACTTTATAAACTTTTATTAATTTTAATACTAATTATGCCAATATTCAAGCTAATGATTTCTTCATCTTATTTTTGGTAACAACTCTTTTTGCAAACTTACTATGCAAGTATTTACTATCTGCTCTGTACCAGGTACTGGGAATATACAGTGAACAAAAATATCTGTCATCAGGTAGTTGATATTTTAAAAGGCAATCTGATGAAAGCTAAGGACCTTTATCCAAGAATAATGCAATAATACATAGAAAATGTTGCATTCATGGTTAGGGAAGTCACTTGCCATCTTAAGCCTGTTTTTCTTCTTCCTGTTCTTCTTTATTGAGGTGTAGCTTCTACATAGCAGAAAGCACAAATTAAGTGTACCACTCAAGAGAACTACCGCTCAGATACAGATGTAGAACATTTCCAGCCTCAGAAGGCTTCCTTATGCCCTGTAGGCAATACAACTCACCCCATCCCGGGATAAACACATTAACCTAACTCTATAATCATAAATTGCTTTTGGCTGTTCCTGAACTACCTATCAGTGGAATCATACCTATCAGTGGAATCATACAGTGTGCACTCTTTTTCAACTGGCTTTCACTCAACATTATGTCCGTGAGATTCAGTCATGTTGTTGCTTATGGCAGTTTTTTTTTTTTTTTTTTTTTTTGAGACGGAGTCTCACTCTGTCACCCAGGCAGGAGTGCAGTGGTGCAGTCTTGGCTCACTGCAAGCTCTGCCTCCCTGGTTCACGCCATTCTCCTGCCTCAGCCTCCCAAGTAGCTGGGACTACAGGCACCTGCCACTACACCCGGCTAGTTTTTTGTATTTTCAGTAGAGACAGGGTTTCACTGTGTTAGCCAGGATGGTCTCGACCTGACCTCGTGATCCGCCCATCTCAGCCTCCCAAAGTGCTGGGATTATAGGCTTGAGCCACCGCACCCGGCCGGCAGTTTTTCAATTTTTTTTTTATTTTTACTTTAAGTTCTGGGATACATATGCAGAATATGCAGGTTTGTTACATAGGTATACATGTGCCATAGTGGTTCGCTTCACCTATCAAACCATCATCTAGGTTTTAAGCCCTTCATGCATTAGGTATTTGTCCTAATGCTCTCCCTCCCTTTGCCCCCCACCCCCTGAGTATTTCAGTGTTTTAAATTGTAGTATAGTTTTCCAGTGTGTTAATATACCACAGTTTGTATATCCATTCTTCAGCTGATGGTTATCTAGATTGTTTCCAGTTTATGGCTATTCTGAATAAAACTGCTGTGACCATTCTTGTACAGATTTTTTGGTGTACTTGATTATTTGTTTCTGTTGGGTACGTACCCAAGAGTGAAATTGCCAAGTCACGAGTATATAAATGTTTGGCAAATGGTTGGCCCAGTTAACAACACCAGCAATGAATGAGAGTTCTAGTTGTTCCACATCCTTACCAGCTCTTCATATTGTCATACATTTCAATTTTAGCCATTCTTATGAAGGCATAATGGTATCCCACTGTGGTTATAAAATGCAGTTCCCTGATGACTATGATGTTGAGCATATTTTCATATTCTTATTAACTATTGGAGATTGTCTTTTATAAAGTACTTTTCCAAGACTTTTGCCCATTTCTCTACTGGGTATGTGTCTTTTTTCTAATCTCTTTGTAGGAGTTCTTTGTATATTCTGGGTATATGTTATTTGTTTGGATGTATATATGCAAGTGTCTTCTTCCAGTCTATGTCTTGTTTTTGTACTCTATTAATGGCATCTTTTGATGGACAGAAGTTGTTAATTTTAATGAAGTCCGATTTCTCAATGTTTCCTTCTGTAGTAATTTTTATGTCCCATTTAAGAAATCTTTGCCTACGTCAGTATCTTGAAGACACTTTGTTTCTTCTAAAAGTTGTGTTGTTGTGTTTTTCACACTATGGTCTGTGATTCATCTTGAATTAGTTTTTGTGTATGATGTGAAGTAGGGACCAAGATTTTTCTTCCCCTCATGTAAATATTCAGTTGATCAGCACTGTTTATTGAAAAGACTGTTCTTTCTATCCATATGCAAAAAAATTAAATTGGATCCTTATCTTACACCATACACAAAACTAACTCAAAATGGATTAAAGGCCTAACTGTAAGACCTGAAATTATAAAACCTCTAGAAGAAAACATAGGGGAAAAGCTCTATGACATTGGTCTTAGCAGTGATTTTTTGATATGACATCAAAAGCACAGGCAACAAAAAAATAAACAAGTGGGACTACGTTAAACTAAAAACTTTCTGCACAGCAGAGGAGACAATCAACAAAATGAAAGGGCATCCTATGGAATGGGAGAAAATATTTGTAAACCATATATCTGATAAAGTGTTAATATCATCATAAAGTGATGCTGGATTTTGTCAAATGCTTTTTTGGCATCTGTTGAGATGATTAACTTTTGTTTTTAATTCTGTTTGTGTGGTTTATCACATTCATTGACTTGCATATGTTAAACCACCCCTGCATCCCTGGTATGAAACCCACTTGATCATGGTGGATTATCATTTTGACATGTTGTTGGATTTGATTAGCTAATATTTTGTTAAGGATTTTAGCATCAATGTTCATCAAGGACATCAGTCTGTAGTTTTCTTTTTTGATTATGTCCTTTCCTGGTTTTGGTATTAGGGTGATACTGGCTTCATAAAATGAATTAGGGAGGATTCCTTCTTTCTCTCTCTTGTGGAATCGTGTCAAAAGGATTGGTACCAATTCTTTGTTGAATTTCTGGTTATAATTCTGCTGTGAATCTCTCTTGATCCTGGACTTTTTTTGTTGGTAATTTTAAAATTACCATTTCAGTCTCGCTGCTTGTTATTGGTCTGCTCGGAGTATCAAATATTTCCTGATTTAAGATAGGAAGGTTGTATTTTTCCAGAAATTTATCCACCTCTTCTAGATTTTCTAGTTTATGTGTGTGAACGTGTTCATGGTAGCCTTAAATAATCTTTAGTATGTCAGTGGTGTCAGTTGTAATATCTCCTGTTTCGTTTCTTTGTGAGGTTATTTGGATTTTCTCTCTTCTTTCCTTGCTAATGGTCTGTCCATTTTATTTATCTTTCAAATAACTGCCTTTTTGTTTCATTTATTGTTTGTATTTTTGTTTGATTGTTTCAATTTCATTTAGTTCTGCTCTGATCTTGGTAATTTCCTTTCTTCTGCTGGGTTTGGGTTTGGTTTGTTCTTGTTTCTCTAGTTCCTTGAGGTGTGACCTTAGAATGTCAGTTTGTGCTCTTTCAGTTTTTTGGAGGTAGGCGTTTAGCACCTCTTTGCACTTCTTAGCACCACCTTGCTGTTTCCCAGAGGTTTTGATAGGTTAATTTCCACCTTGTTTTTTCATTTTTGACCCAATGCTCATTCAGGAGCAGGTTATTAATTTTCATGTATTTGGTATCAAAGGTTCCTTTTGGAGTTGATTTCCAGTTTTATTCCACTGTGATCTGAGAGAGTGCTTGATATAATTTCAATTTTCTTAAGTTTATTGAGGTTCATTTTATGCCTATTGTATGGTCTATCTTGGAGAAAGTTCCATGCGCCATTGAATAGGATGTGTATTCTGTGGTGGTTGGATGAAATGTTCTGTATGTATCTGTTAAGTCCATTTGTTCCAAGGTATAGTTTAAATCCATTGTTTCTTTGTTGACCTTCTGTCTTGATGACCTGTCTAGTGCTGTCAGAGGAGTACTGAAATCCCCTACTATTATTGTGTTGCTGTCTATCTCATTTCTTAGGTCTGTTAGTAATTGTTTTATAAATTTGGGAACTCTAGTGTTAGGTGCATATTTGTGTAGGATTGTGATATTTTCCTGCTAGACAAGGCCTTTTACCATTATGTAATGTCCCTGTTTGTCTCTTTTAATTGCTGTTGCTTTAAAATTTGTTTTGTCTGATTTAAGAATAGCTACCCCTGCTTGCTTTTGGTGTCCATTTGCATGAAATGCCTTTTACCATGCCTTTTCTTTAAGTTTAGCTGAGTCCGTAAGTGTTAGGTGAGTCTCATGAAGGCAGCAAATGGTTGGTTGGTAAGTTCTTATCCATTTTTTGGCTCTGTATCTTTTTTTTTTTTTTTTTGAGACCTGATCTCTCTTATTGCCCAGGCTGGAGTGCAATGGTGCAATCTTGGCTCACTGCAGCCTCCACTTCCTGGGTTCAAGTGATTCTCCTGCCTCAGCCTCCTGAGTAGCTGGGATTATAAGACACCCGCCACCATGCCCAGCTATTTTTTGTATTTTTAGTAGAGATGGGCCACTCTATTTTGGCCAAGATGGTCTGGATCTCCTGACCTCATGATCCACCCCCATCGGCCTCCCAAAATGCTGGGATTACAGGCATGAGCCACCGCGCCTGGCCAGTTCTGTATCTTTTAAGTGGAGCATTTAGACCATTTATATTCAATGTTAGTATTGAAATGTGAGGTACAGTTGCATTTATTGTGCTCTTTGTTGCCTGTGTACTTTTGTTTTTTGTTTTTGCTTTTTAATGTGTATTTTTGTTTTATAGGTCCTGTATGATTTATGCTTTAAAGAGGTTCTGTTTTAATGTGTTTCTAGGATTTGTTTCAAGATTTAGAGCCCCTTCCATCAGTTTTCGTGGTGGCTTGGTAATGGCAGATTCTCTCAGCATTTGTTTGTCAGAAAACGACTGTATCTTTCCTTATATATGATACTTAGTTTCCCTGGGATACAAAATTCTTAGCTGATAATTGTTTTGTTTGAGGAGGCAAAAGATAGGGCCCCAGTTCATTCTAGCTTGTAGGGTTTCTGCTGAGAAATCTGCTGTTGATCTGATAGGTTTTCCTTTATAGGTAACCTTGTGCTTCTGTCTCACCACTCTTAAGATTCTTTCTACCCCTGCACCGGCCTGCTAGCCCATGCGCCAATGTTAATGACATCGAAGGCACCCCTCTCGAGGAAATCTCAACTGCACAACCCTTACCACACCCCAATTCAGCAGGAATCAGAGCAGTTGTCGGCCAGCCTCCCCAGCAGCACTTGGGTTTTCATGTTGAGAAGGGGGACTGAGAGATAGGACTAGCTGGATTTCCTAGGCCAACTAAGAGTCCCTAAGCCTGGCTGGGAAGGTGACTGCATCCACCTTTAAACACGGGGCTTGCCACTTAGCTCACACCCAACCAATCAGATAGTAGCTCACTAAAATTCTAATTAGGCAAAAACAGGAGGTAAAGAAATAGCCAATCATCTATTGCCTGAGAGCACAGCAGGAAGGATAGTGATCCGGATATAAACCCAGGCATTCGAGCCAGCAGCGGCAACCCCCTTTGGATCCCTTCCCTTTGTATGGGAGCTGTTTTCACTCTATTAAATCTTGCAACTACAGAAAAAAAAGATTCTTTCTTCGTCTTAACTTTGGATAGCCCAATGACATTGTGCCTAGGATCTTTTTGCAATGAATTTTCCAGGTGTTGTTTGTGCTTCTTGTATTTGGATGTCTAGACCTCTAGCAAGGCTGGGGAAGTTTTCCTTGATTATTCCTCTGAATATGTTTTCCAAGCTTTTAGAATTCTCCTCTTCCTCAGGAGCACCAATTATTCTTAGGTTTGGTCATTTTACATAATCCCAGACTTCTTGGAGGCTTTGTTCATATTTTCTTATTCTTTTTTTTCTTTGTTGGATTGGGTTAATTCGAAGACCTTGTCTTTGAGCTCTGAATTTCTTTCTTCTGCTTGTTCAATTCTGTTGCTAAGAATTTCCAGAGTATTTTGGATTTCTAAAAGTGTGTCCATAAAAGTTTCCTGAATTTTTTTTTGTTTTTCCTTTATACTATCTATTTCCTTAAATCACTTATATCATTTTTTGAATTTCCTTGCATTGGGCTTTGCCTTTCTCTGATCCCTCCCTGGTTAGCTTAATAACTAACCTCCTGAATTCTTTTTCAGGTAAATCAAGGATTCTTGGTTTGGATCTGTTGCTGGTGAACTTGTATGATTTTTGGGGGGGGGTGTTGAAGAGCCTTGTTTTGTCATATTACCAGGGTTGGTTTCCTGGTTCCTTCTCATTTGGGTAGGTTCTGTCAGAGGGAAGGTCTAGGGTTGAAGGCTGTCGTTCAGATGTTTTTGTCCCACAAGGTGTTCCCTTGATGTAGTATGTTCCCCCTTTTCCTATGGATGTGGCTTCTTGTGAACCAAACTGCAGTGATTTTTGTCTCTCTTCTGGGTCTAGTCACCCAGAGAGTGTACCTGGCTCCAGGCTGGTAGTGGGGGTTGTCTGCAGAGTCCTGTGATGTGAACCATCTATGGGTCTCTCAGCCATGGATACCAGCACCTGTTCCAGTGGAGGTGGCAGAGGGTGCAATGGACTCCATGAGGGTCGTTAGCTTTGGTGGTTTAATGCTGTATTTTTGTACTGGTTGGCCTCCTGCCAGGAGGTGGTGCTTTCCAGAAAGCATCAGCTGTAGTAATGTAGAGAGGGACTGGTGGTGGGCACTGCCTTAGAACTCCCAAGAGTATACGCGTTTGTCTTCAGCTACCAGGGTGGGTAGGGAGGTGGGGGCAGGGCTAGTTGTGTTTGAGCTCAGACTCGCCGTGGGTGGGTCTTGCTGCAGCTGCTGTGTGGGATGGGGATGAGATTCTCAGGTCACTGGAGTTGTGTACCTAGGAGGATTATGGTTGCCTCTGCTGAGTCATGCAGGTTGTCAGGGAAGTGGGGGAAAGCCGGCAGTCACAGGCCTCACACAGCTCCCACGCAAACTGAAGGGCTGTTCTCACTCTCGCCGTGCCATCCCCCTAACAGCCTTGAGTCTTTTTCGAGGCAGAGAGCATGGTGGGCTTGTAAACTTGACCCAGGCTACCTGGCTTCCAGCTGCGGTAGAGGGCTTGGTTCTTCCATGGCCTGTGGAGTCTGCACATTGGATTTGTGCCCTCCCCCAACTTCTGGCCAGGAGGCTTCTAGCGCTGTTCAAATTGTTACAAAGTTGAGCTGGAGATTTCCCTCTCACTGTGGAGTTTTACCCCCTGCTCCTCTGGTCACCCTCCTGATGGATCCCTGTGGTACCAGGCAGGAATGGCCTGCTAGGGGACCCAGCGAGTTCCCAGGGCCTTTCTGCTGCTTCCTTTACCCCTGTATTTCTCTTGGCTCTCTAAACTGACTCAGCCTTAGGTAAAGTCAGAAACTTCTCCCACAAACAGACCTTCAACCTCTCCAGTGGGAGTATGTGTTTGGGAGAGGAGGCTCTCCCTTTCCCACTTCCATAGTTGGGACAATCACAGTATTTAGGGTGTCTTCCGGGTCCTCTGGGAGCGATCCATTTCCTTCAGAGGGTCTGTGGGTCCTCTCAGGATTGCTGGTTTGTTCTTGCAGTCGATCTGGAGCTAAATGTACAATAAAAAGTTTTATTAGAATAAAGTGAATTAAAGTGCAACATACCAGTATGAATTCAAGCCAATAACTTCCTCCTTTGTGAATTTACTCATTGACTTATATTAAATTCTCTTTTTAAAGATTCCCTTGCAATTATTTTACTTCCTATTGGAAGGCAGAAAAGGAAAACATAGGTTGTGTTGGAGGTCTCTCCTTATTGAATATGAACCTTATCAATGGGTAAGCCTCCATAAAAGCAATAACTTATTTCACCTCCTTAAAGAAATTCAACATAATACAAGTTAATTATTTCTGTTTGTATCTGGTCTTGTTAAAAATACACACATCAGATAACACAAACTAATGGAAAAACCTTCCATGTTCTGGTTTGGAAGAATCAATATCATTAAAATAGCCATATTGCCTAAAGCAATCTACAGATTCAGTGCTTTTCTATCAAACTGCCAGTATCATTTTTTTTACAGAACTAGAAAAAACTATCCTAAAATTCATGTATAACCAAAAAAAGAGTCCAAATAGCCAAAGGGATCCTAAGCAAAAAGAACAAATCTGGAGGCATTACATTTTGCAACTTCAAACTATACTCTAAGGCTATAGTAACCAAAACAGCATGGTACTGGTACAAAAACAGACACATTGACCAATGAAACAGAAAAGAGAACCCAGAAATAAAGCATCACACCTGCAGCCATCTGATTATTGACAAAGTCAACAAAAATAAGCAATGAGGAAAGGACTTTCTATTCAATAAATGGTGATGGAATAAATGGATAATCATATGCAGAAGAATAACACTGGACCCCTACTTTTCACCATATATAAAAAGTAACTTCAGATGGATTGAAGATTTAAAGATAAGACCTCAAACTAGAAAAATCCTAGAAGAAAATCTAGGAAACACCATTTGGACATTGACCTTGGGAAATAATTTATGAATAAATCCTCAAGAAATGGCAACAAAAACAAAAATTGACAAGTAGGACCTAATTAAAGAGTTTCTGCACAGCAAAAGAAACTACCAACAGAGTAAACAGCCTACAGAATGGGAGAAAGTATTTGCAAACTCTGCATCTGATAAAGGTATAATATCCAGAACTTATGAGGAACTTAAACAATTGAACAAGCAAAAAACCCCATTAAACAAATGGGCAAAAGACATGAATAGACACTTTTCAAAACAAGACATACAAGCAGCCAACAAACATATGAAAAAATGCTCATCACTAATCATCAGAGAAATGAATATCAAAACCACAATGAGATGCCATCTCACACCAGTCAGAATGGCTCTTATTAAAAAGACAAAAAATAACACATACTGGCAAGGCTGCAGAGGAAAAGGGAGCACTTATACACTGTTGATGGGAATGTAAATTAGTTCAACTACTGTGGAAAGCAGTTTGGAGATTTCCTAAGGAACTTAAAACTACTATCAGACCCAGCAATCCCATGACTGAGTATATATCCAAGAGAAAATAAGTCATTCTACCAAAAAGACACATGCACTCGTATGTTCATCGGAGTGCTATTGACAATCACAAAGACATAGAATCAATCTAGGTACCCATCAGTGGTGGATTGGGTAAAGAAAATGTGGTAGCTATACATCATTAAATACTATGCAGCCATAAAAAAGAACAAAATTACGTCTTTTGCAGCAACATGGATGCAGCTGGAGGCCATCCACCTGTTTTTGTTCCTGCTGAATTAACACAGGAACAGAAAACCAAATACCTTATATTCTCACTCATAAGTGCTAGCCAAACATTGGATACTCATGGACATAAAGATGGCAAGAATAGAAACTGGGGACAACTAGAGTAGGGAGGGAGAGAATGGGACAAAGGGTGAAAAACTATTGAATACTATGCACAGTACCTGGGTGACATTATCAGTGGTATCCCAAACCTCAGCATCATGCAATATATCCGAGTAACAAACCTGCACATGTAACCCCTGAATCTAAAATAAAAGTTGAAATTAAACACACACACACAGAGCATATGAGTCCTTTACATATTTAATAGTTTTGAATTAAAATAAAATTCAGCCATGTGCTTTCTTAACCCATGAGTGAAAACAGTATTTCAGAAGCATCATTTGACTATTTTGAATAAATTACCCTCAAGATCTTTTAAGCATCTGTTTACCTAAATTTTGGCTTACTTTTCCCCCATTTATTTTTCTGAGGAATAAATAGGAAAGTTGCATTTAACTCCAAATTCATTTTTCTATTTTAATAGAGATAAAATTTATAGAGAAAATAAGTATATTAATATATTTTATAGACCAGTGAAGAGAATCTCATATGTAAAACTGGATCATAACCAAAGTTTTCTGAGGTACTTTACTTATATACATCTTTCTTTTATACTTGTTTAAAATCTTATAATGTCTTTTGTTTAATGCATAATACACTTTTAAAAGTTTAGTCTTGCATAAAATCAAGGTGGTAGGTTGTCATATTACGTTGTCATATTACATTGTCATAACCTGGCTGACCAGCTGGTGTCACTGTGGCACAGGCAATGAAATTACAATTTTTTTTTGTTCTTGTTTGTGTTTCTCATTGCAGATGTTTGATTTTCCATTTTACTTCCTTTCTTAGTCTGTCCTAAGAGAGGCCCTGGTTAGCTTCACACTCAGCATTCACATTTATGTAGAGATAATTTCGTCCTAGAAATCCCTTTGCTAGCAGTTTAGTCATTGCCTCGTATGTTAATGTTTTTAGGTTTGTTCCTTTTTTTTTTTTTTTTTTTGAGACAGAGTCTCACTGTGTCAACCCCAGGCCAGAGTGCAATGGTGCGATCTTGGCTCACTGCAACCTCTGCCTCCTGGGTGCAAGTGATTCTCGTACCTCAGCCTCCCAAGTAGCTGGGACCACAGGCCACCAGGCTAATTTTCGTATTTTTAGTGGAGACGGGGTTTCGCCATGTTGGCCAGGCTGGTCTCGAACTCTTGACCTCAGGTGATCCTCCCGCCTTGGTCCCTCAAGGTGCTAGAATTACAGGCATGAGCCACTGTGCCCAGTGTCCTCTTTTTATTAAGATGGGGCAGCAACGGCTAGACGTGGAGAGGATACTCATCTTAGTATTATCTCAGTTTTTTACAGCAAGAATATTTTTGCTTCTAAATAAATGCATTTTATTTAGAAAATTAAAATTAAAATTATTCTTAAAAGAATAATTTTATTCTTTTAAAAATTAGTCTTTTCAAAAAGATTAGTAAAATGTAGTCTAAATAATTCAAATTACTCTGATTTGTAAACTGTGTGTAGTATTTGTAATGGATGCTGTTATAGTGCTGGTCAAAATTAATTAGAAATTTGCAACTCGTACCATGAGTTTAAGAGCGGAAACAAATCATATTAACTCCACATGGTTGAAACGTCTTGTGAATTAATTTATAGTTGGTAGATTTAAAGACGTTGCCTCATTGGACCTAGTTCAAATGGAATTTTTCCTGTGGAAGGCCCAAAACAAAAATCCGCAAATTTAGGGTGTTTTTACCTATGAACGCTTTCTCTAGGAAAATGTACATACACAAACCTACCAAATTTTGCATTCAGATTTAGTGAGCTTAGGACCCCCTGAACCCAGCATAAGGGTTCTCAGGTTCCCTGAGTCTTGAGAACCTCCCACCTCTAAGTTTTAAGTTAAATCACAGAGTATTCGTTCAGTAGAAGTATCTTAGAGATCTCTGAGTCTCACTATGTTATTTTACAGTGGAGGAAAAAGGCCCCTGAAGTTGTTACGGAATTACCCAGTATTAATTAAATAGGTGTACCAAAAGCTGATGTGATTTGACTATAAGTGCAGTGAGTGCAAGAGCACTCTCTTTCATTACCTTACTTCCAGGGTTTGGTAACAGTTTTTGGCACGTACTACCAAAGATGGCCTTTTAATAAATGTTTGGTGAATAAATGAATGTTTATTCATGTAAGAACGAGTACGAGGACTAGAAACCAGATTTTTAGACTTCTCTGAAAAACCAGGGAAGAGATATTGTAATCTTACAGTTGATAGATCTTGTGTCCTTAATTTCCCTGCATGTGGTATTTGTGTTTGTGAGTGTGGAGTCTTTGTTGTTACTGTTTTAATTTTTAATGATTTTGTTGAACTAAGTCATTTCTTCATTCCCTTGTACTTAGCAGTCTGCAATATCATACACTACAATCTGGAGAAGATTTGGGAAAGAAATACAAGAAATTGTTGGAACACTGTTCCTCCAACTCCTACCCTTACCAGTCACATGTTGTAACTTATTTATCTGCTTTTCCCGAGAGATTGGAATCACTGTTAGGTCAGAGATAGTGTGTATACACAGCACAATTTATGGTTCATAAAGTTGCTCAATAAAAGAATGAATTCTAGTTAATAGACTTAAAAGTTGACATCTTTTCTACTTCAGCCATCCTACCCTAGAGTTCTCATAGCATGTGACGACAGTTTATCTCCATTCTATATAGAAATGCAATATAATATTTCACGTTACTCACACCTAAAAAATGTGGTAGCTCAGTCAATGGCAATAATGATTTGATGGGGACTTTTTCAGAGAGCCAGTTTTGACCTAAGGGACCTGTTGGTCCCTTTTAGAGGTAATGGCAAATGATTTTCAAGGATTGTTTAACCCATGCAAATCTAGATTCATTTTAATACTGTTTGCTTTTCAGCTATAGGCTATACTCTTAATACTATTACTACAAATTAAAATTTTAAGTATATATATTTTTAATATACATATACATTAAATTAATTCTGGATTGAGAGTCCTGTTGAAAATACAGTTCATAATGAAAGGTTGAAAGCTTATCTGTCTTAAATTATAATCTGAGAGTGTGTCCTTATTTGTAAACAAAAGCTATTAGGAATATGTTGTTCTTAAAAAATTTCTTGGAGGAATTATTTTGAATGTAGATACATATATATATTTTCACAGTGATAGTATGTGAATTAATTCAGTATTTCTTTGATGCAAGTTGGTACATGATTCAGGCTTCTGAACTATTTAGAATCTAGACTAAGCAGGTGAGGCCAAGAGGGTGGGCAGTGAACCACCAAAAGGTATTGTAAGTTCTTGTTAAATATTGTTGAATGATTGAATGAGACAGAGGGAGAAAGGAAGAATGAAATTGTGTGTCTGTGGTGGGTGTGTGTGTGCCTGGTGATAAAATGGAAAAAGTATTAATAAAAATGTTAGGAGATTTACTGTCTTGATTAGATGTAATAAAGGAGGATATTGTGATCATAAAGTGACTTATTAAACTTATTAAAATGACAGTCTAGAAGTGTTGCTTCCCAAATGAGGACAAGGTCTAATAGTGGCAATTTGAGTTTAGGTTGCCTGAGTGGAATATGCAGTATGAAAGATGAAAGGCATTAGAGATGAAGATGTTAATGAAATCTGCGACTAAGGTATAGATTGGGTTATACTAAGTCTAAAATGTCTTATCTGCCCTGACACTTTTTTGGCATGTTGTCCAACGACAGATTCCCAAACCTGATCCAGATTACCAATTTTAGGCATTTCTACAAGTATACTGAGGGAAAATAAAATCACATACCTTTACATATCATTATTACTATCCCCTGTCATTCTGCATCAATATAGGTAGGCAGGCTCATGGAACAGATTTTAAGTGTTTTACAATTTATATTTTAAAATATAGCAACATCCTACATACCGTGACATTAGTGGACTGTATTTTTAATGATCTAGGAAAACTTTCAGCCTAGACAGCTAATATATCAGCTTGGAAGGAATTGCTAACTGAACATCTATAATCATTTCCTGAAGATGTGCCCAACAACACGCAAGAGGTTAGAAACACCCAGTTCAATGGTGAGAGTTAGGGATAAAGCAGAAGCCCTAGATGTGCCAAAGCCCTCAATAAATATTTGAAATTGATTGGAAAGAAGGTAGATGACAGTGTTGAGGTGGGGACGAGGGCAGTGAGGAAGGTGACACACAGGAAATGGGGGTAGGATAGGGGCAGAGTTGCACAAGAATGGAAAGCAGTTCTCTACAACAGTTTCTCAAAATAGACTAAGGATCACCTGCATCAGAATCACCTGATATCCTTGTTGTGCAATTTGGATTTCTGGGCTTCACATTCCAACTCAGTGAGAATCACAACAGGCAACTAAGAGCAATCTGTATTTTTAACAGGATCCTCAAGTGATTCCTACTGAAATTAAAGTTTAAGAACTGGTTGTTTAGAAGTACCAATAGAGAGCTTAGAAAATGCTGACCCTGCCTTCTAACAATAGAATGTTGATAAGTAGAATGTTGGAAGATAATCAGTTTTATAAAACTCAAGATAATTGTGGAGAAGCAGAGAGGCCACTATAAGGAGGGTTAATAATGTTACAGAACTGGGGATGTGGAGGCTGTTCTAATAGTAGCTTTGCTTCTGGCAAATATTTTTTATAGACAGCTAACTGTTAAACTAACAAAGGAGATTTTAAATTAACAGAATTCATCAAAATTTTAACGTAAGTTTTTCAGTTTATTTCTTTAAAAAATGTATTATGTAGATGCTTTGGAAGGTTTTGCCCATTTTGAAGGATGAGATGTTATTGAGAAAATTTCTTGCTGAATAA
This sequence comes from Piliocolobus tephrosceles, assembly GCF_002776525.5. Classification (NCBI taxonomy): domain Eukaryota; kingdom Metazoa; phylum Chordata; class Mammalia; order Primates; family Cercopithecidae; genus Piliocolobus; species Piliocolobus tephrosceles. Next base: position 36,983,829 of record NC_045436.1, on the reverse strand, counting down.
AGTAATAGACACTGTGCTAGATGTCAAGAATACACAAGTGGTGAACAAGATAGATAAGCTCCCTGATCTTAGCATATGGTCTTCGGAGTGGGGAGAGAGAATATAGACGAGTTAATTTTAATACCATGTGAAAAATGGTATGCTAGGCCAAGTATAGCATGGTCTGAGTACTGGTAGGAACATGGAAAGATTACCTTAGTGATTACTATATAAACTGAGGTCTGAAGGATGACCTAGCCAGATAAAGGGTGAAAAATATTCTCATCAGAAGCAACTGTAACAAACCGAAGGAAGTGTGAGACCATAGAACTGGAAATTCATGTTGTTGGAATGGAGAATGTGAGGGCAGGTGTGTGAGAAATGAGGCTAGAGAGATAAGTAGATAGTAGATCCTGCAAAACCTTAAAACCATATGGAAGAGTTTAGTGTTTACCTAAAAGGCAATGGAGAGCCACTAAATGCTATAAAAATGGGTGTGTCTCAGTTGGGTTCGCATTTTAGAAAACTGTCTCTGGCTACTGTTTAAAGAATTAATTGCGGGGCTGACAGTAATAGAGGCATGGGAAACAAGTTCAGTCATCAAGGGCAGAAGAGGAGTGAGACTTAGGACATTCTCAAGGATACTTTTTTTTTTCTTTTTGAGACGGAGTCTTGCTCTGACGCCCAGGCTGGAGTGCAGTGGCCTGATCTCAGCTCACTGCAAGCTCCGCCTCCCGGGCTTACGCCATTCTCCTGCCTCAGCCTCCCGAGTAGCTGGGACTACAGGTGCCCGCCTCCTCGCCTGGCTAGTTTTTTGTATTTTTTTTTTTTTTTTTTTTAGTAGAGCCGGGTTTAGTAGCCAGGATGGTCTTGATCTCCTGACCTCCCGAAGTGCTGGGATTACAGGCTTGAGCCACCGCACCCGGCCAAGGATACATATTTTAAAACAAATTTGCTGAACGTTTTATGTTCTTCACATGTTAGTTTTACACTAACTTCAGTTCAAAAGTATTACCATGCTAAATTTTAAGTTCTAAACTTATGTTTTTAATGTCATAATTATAATAACCTCTATTAAAATATGCAAAATGGAGACATTATTTTTCACAGCTTTATGAAAGCTATTACTACAGATATTACTTTGTATTCTTTTAAAAGTACTTAAAATGTACAAAAACGTGTTTGGAGCTTTTGCCAAAAGCATATTTTGTTTTAGCTTAATTGTTTGAAGAATATTTTTAAAAACTGTTAAATAATCTAGCATTATCCTAAAAGCTTGAATAAAAGGTTAACTCAGGTTTATGCCATTTTATTGTACACTTGTTAAGCTTGGCCTTGCGAAGTGTTAAACTCTGAATTGAATGTCAGCAACATAAAAATGCAAATTAGGAATTTTATGTTATTAATTATAAATGGGTTCATTGTCTCTGAAATATATTCTGGAAAATATAGGAGTAAATTCAGTAGCAGATACTTTAAAAGTTGCCAAGCTAGACACAGACTTATACAACTGATACACTTAAAAAATTTAAGGGTTGGCCAGGTGCAGTGGCTCATGCCCGTAATCCCAGCATTTTGGGAGGCTGAGGGGGGCGGATTGAGTTCAGGAGTTTGAGAGCAGCCTGAGCAACACAGTGAAACCCCATCTCTGAAGGGGTGGCCTGCCCCTCCACACCTGTGGGTGTTTCTCGTTAGGTGGAACGAGAGACTTGAGAAAAGAAATAAGACACAGAGACAAAGTATAGAGAAAGAAAAGCGGGGCCCAGGGAACCGGCGCTCAGCTTACAGAGGACCCACGCCGGCACAGGTCTCTGAGTTCCCTTAGTATTTATTGATAATTATCTTTACCATCTTAAAGATAAGGGAGTGGCTGGACAATAGGATCACTGTAGGGAGGAAATCAGCAGTAAGACATATGAACAAAAATCCCTGTGACATGAATAAGTTTAAAGGAAAATGCTGTGCCTTGAGATGCATATGCAAACTCTCCATAAACCTTTTAGCAGCATTGCTCCAGCAAGTCCCACCTTATTCCTAAAGGCGGTTTTCTCCTTGCTCAGTAAACAAAGTATGCAATCGGGTTTTACACGGAGATGTTCCATTGCCCAGGGAGGGGCAGGAGACAAATGCTTTTCTCTTACTTGAGATTAAGAGAATGGTGATGACCTTTAACCAGCAAGCAGCCTTTAGGTACTTGTTCAACAAAGCACATCCTGCACAGCCCAATATCCATTAAACCTTGAGTCACCACAGCACATGTCTCTTGCAAGGACAAGGTTGGGGGTAGGGTCACAGATTAACAGCATCTCAAATACAGAACAAAATGGAGTCTCTTATGTCTGCTTCCTTCTATATAGACACAGTAACAGGCTGATCTCTCTTTCCTTTCCCCACACATCTCTACTAAAATACCAAAGAAATTAGACAGGTATGGCAGTGTGTGCCTGTAGTCCCAGCTTCTCAGGAGGCTGAGGAAGGAGAATTGCTTGAACCCGGGAGGTGGAGGTTGTAGTGAACCGAGATCATACCATTGCACTTCAGCCTGGGTAACAGAACGAGACTCCATCTCAAAAAAAAAAGGAAAAGAAATGTAAAGGTTATGTAAAGAAAGCACATTTAAAATTTTGGTGAACTATGTTACTTAGAGAATGAGTATTTTATTGAAAACAGTCAACAAGCTCATAAAATTCCAAGTATTATCTCACAAGTCATAAATTCCTCTCACATAGCCCATATCGTTTTGTGTTGCATTTAGCTGTGAAACCATGTCGGAATGATAGTTCTCTTCAGAATTGTAATTGAACCTATTTGTATCGTTTTTAGTTAGGCTCCTTCTATTAGTAGCAGCTTAGGCATAGGAAGGCCTTAGTGCTTTTCAGATTTTACACCTGTTTTACCTATAGGACAGTAGGGTTGTCTTCTGGAAGAACTTTTGTTTGTTTAGTAAAGAACCCCAGCAGACAATAGGGAGTGATTTGAGTGACTGTAATGTCCTCAGCTACAGTTGTCTCCATTTGCATTTAAGATTATTATTGATATTTTTTTCTCATATTGTTAATTGGTTTTTGGTTATTTTGTATAATCTTTGTTCCTTTCTTTTTGCCTGATTGTTTCTCATTATGGTTTGGTGGTTTTCTTTAGTGGTGCCATTTGAGTCTTTTCTGTTTGTCATTTATGTGTTTGCTTTACCTGTGAGTTTTATATGTTCATGTGTTTGATGATGGTAAAATGTCCTTTTGCTTCCAGGTTTAGCATTCTGTTGACCATTTATTGTAGTGCCTGTCTGTGGTGAGGAATTTCCTCAGCTTTTGCTTGTCTAGGAAAGACTTTATTTCTCCTCCTGGTAATTTCATTGGATATAGTATCCTTGGCTGGCAGTTTTTTTTCTTTCTGCACTTCAAATATATCATCCCATTCTCTCCTGCCTGTATCTCCTGAGAAATCCACTGGTAGTCTTATGGGGGTTCCTTTGTAGGTGATTAGACACTTTCTTGCTGTTTTTAGAATTCTCTATTGTTGACTTTGGACATTTTGACTATAATGTGCCATAGAGAAGATCTTTTTGTATTGTATCAGTTTGGTGATCTGAGAACCTCCTGTATCTGGACGCCTAAATCTCTTGCTAGACTTGGACAGTTTAAATTTATTGTTTTATTAAATAGGTTTTCTAACACTTTTGTTCTCTCTTCACCCTCTGAGACCCCAGTAATATGAATATTTGGTCACTTTATGTTGTCTCATGTCATGAATACTTTCCTCATTCTTTTTTATTCTTTATTTTTTTCTGATTGGGTTCTTTCAAAAGACCTGTCTTCAAGTTCTGAGATTCTTTTTCTTTTTTTTCCTTTTTTTCTTTTTGAGACAGAGTCTCACTCTATCACCCAGGCTGAAGTGCAGTGGGGCATGATCTTGGCTCACTGAAACCTCCGCCTCCCAAGTTCAAGCGATTCTCCTGCCTCAACCGCCTGTGCATCTGGGATTACAGGCACATGCCACCACACTCAGCTAATTTTTGTATTTTTAGTAGAGATGGGGTTTCACCATGTTGGCCAGTATGGTCTCGAACTCCTGACCTCTGGTGATCCACCTGCCTTAGCCTCTCAAGGTGCTGGCATTACAGGCATGAGCCACCACACCCAGCCAAGTTCTGAGATTCTTTCTTCTGCATGAGCTAGTCTATTATTGAAGTTTTTGAATGTATTTTGTGTTTCAAGCAATTAATTCTTCAATTCCAGAATTTCTGTTTCCTTTTTTATGATCTTTATCTCTTTGGCAAATTTCTCATTCATATCCTGAATTGTTTTTCTGATTTCCCTCTGTTGTTTTTCAGAATTCTCTTGTATCTTCATCTTGGGAATCAGTAGTTTGAATTCTTTTTCCAGGATTTCCTGAATTTCTTTTTGGTTGGGATCTGTTGCTGGAGAATCATTGCGATCCTTTGGAGGTATTATATTTCCTTGCTTGTTCATGTTTTTTGTGTCTTTACGTTGATACTTGGTTTAACTGTTTCTCCATTAGTTTGAATTTGTAGGGGAGGACTTTTTCCTGAAGTTGTATCTATGGTGTTGAGTGAGTAAGCTACTTTGACTTTGATTCTTGTGCATGCAGTAGTGTACTCTGTGTAATTTCTTTGGTTATATACAGCATCAGTGGTATCTGTGATTTTCCTTAGTGGATTAAGTGTACAGTTATTAGTGGAAGCTGTGGTGAAGTTTTACTTTAGATGTCAAGCCCCAGATAGTCTTCGGGCCCCAGTTGTAGCAGTGGTGGGCTGAGCATGCCTCTCCTTTGGCCCCAGCATGGTATATGCTGGCACCAATGTTAATGGGTCCAGGCGAGTGGATTTTTGGGCCTCCAGATGGCTTACTTGGATGCCAGTAGTGGCAGCAGTGGGCCAGGCAGGTGGGCAGGTTCTTGGACCTCTAGACAGCCAGCATAGCGCGGGCAATGGCAGTGGCAGTAGCAGATGACCGTTTGGGTCCTGAGTAGTGTGCACAGGTGTTGGCAGTGGCTATGATGGGCTGGGCGGACCACTCTCCAGGCCCTCAGGGTGTGCATGCAAGTAGGTGCCGACTGAGGTGGTAGCAGCTCGGCGGGTAGGTCCAACCTCAGGCCCTCTGGAGGAGTGTTCAGGTACCCGTGGTAGTGAACTGGGCTGGGCAGTGCTGTGGTCCCCAGACTATGTGTTCTGGCACAGCTGTAGGGGATGGGGAAGCCAGGTTGGGTAGGCTTGTCCTCAGGCCCCCCATGGTGTGTACAGGTGTGCTAGCTCTGGTGGGAAGGGGTGGAGTGCAGAATGCATGGGTGGGAGGTGGCAACAGCTCTGATTCTGCACTTCCACTGGAGAGGGTGGTGCTGCCTTTAGTGACTGGCGGTAGCCTAGGCTGGTGGATAGGGAACATCTATGCCCCTCAGATCTCAGTCCCTGCAGTGTTTGTGCCTCAGCCCTGGATGCAGTAGTCTGCTGTCACTTGCACCTAAGTCCTAGGGCCAGCAGTACGTGCTTCTCTTGTTTTTCAGGACAGTGTGAGGTCTGTTGGGAGCAGAGTTCTGAAATGGCACCTTGCTGTATCTGCTTAGATCTCAGAGGGCATGTGGGACCCAGAGTGATGACACTGCTCCTTTCTAGGGCAGTGTCATCACACAGTCTCCTGGCAGCTGCCTATGTTTGTTTCAGGGCCCATGAGGGTCCAGGGGCTCTCCTGTAGCTAGGATTGCAAGAGTTCACAGTGAGAAGGTAGACCTCTGAGGGTCTGTCATTTACCTCTTTCCCATATAGGGAAGTCTCCCTTTGCCTCCCAGCTGATCCTGCCAGAGCAGGTTGCCTTGCTTCCTTCTCCTTCCTTGCTTTAGATATTTCCTGTCACTTTTCTGTTGAATTCCAGTGGTCTGTCTTGGATAATGTATTCGAAGTGTGATTATCTACTCTTTTGGTTCTTTTTAATGGAGGAAGGGAGTGCGAAATGCCTCTAATCAGCCATCTTGAAGCCTCTCTCTTACGTTGTCTCTTCTAAGAGGCCATAGGTAACAAGATGAAAGGTGTCTCTGTAACTGCTTGAAAAGTTAGGTAATCAGAATTATCTATCATGTGTACTATTTAATAACACATTACTTAGCTCCCATCCTCCCAGATAGTACTAGTATTATATCTCTTTTCCAGAAATTTATAATATTCTGTGACAGGAGAATGATTCAGATGAGTATTGTTCTTTCTGATAAAGTTCCAAGGATATATCTAACATAACCATTCTGGACCTATACAGTCAGCTGTCTTTATCCTAGGTTCTGTATCCCAGGGTCCACATCCACAGATTCAACCAACTGCATTGACAATATTTGGGGACAATGAAATAAAATAAAAAATAACAATACAATTAAAAATAATACAGATTTAAAAACAGTACAGTATAACAGCTATTTACATGACATTTACATTGCATTTGGTATTGTAAGTAATCTAGAGATTATTTAAAGTATTCAGGGAGGATGTGTATACGGTATAGGCAAATATTATGCATTTTATATAAGGGACTTGAGCATCCATGTATTTTGGTATCCAAGGGGTCCTGGAACCAATCTTCCAAAGGACAACTCTGTGCCATTTGTATGTTGTTTGTGTTCAGATGTTAGGGTTTTTAAAAAATTTTTTTTATTTCTTGTATTTTGAGGGGTGTTTTGGTACTTTTTTCCTTAAGGAAAGCTGTTATCTTCACTAAAACATAAGCTACTGAAAAGCTGTCAAGACTTAAGCAAGGCAACATTCAAGGAAACCATTCCAAAAATAGTTGACCTAATGACCAAACTTGCAAAGTTTACAAATTATTTCAGTGATTTGACAGCATTTTATTTTGTAAGTGATATATTTGTCTTTCAGAAAGGGAAGATTCTAGTAATATAAATATGAATAAAAGGAATACTAATATTTAAAACTAGAAACCATTGATTTTAGATATTAAAAACTAGGAAAGTTAAAGGTCACTTATTCAGTGAAATGAACAGACTTGGAGACTTGGTTTAAAAATAGGAAGTAAATAAAAATTGAGTGTAAGGAATGTTTTCTTTTTAACTCTAAGTGTTCTTCAAAACAATGTTTAGTTGAAAAGGGCGTTGTCCTGTGACGAGGTTTTAAGTGATATTAGGAAATGAGTGAATGGGATAAAGGCAGTTCATTTGTTTTGTACCAATAGGAAATTACAGCTTTAGAACATATTTCTATTAGTGTGCTTAAACCTAAGCAAGTTCTGAAGTAGTGTTTTTTTAAAGCTATTTCTTTAAGTAAATCTTTTAGAAAACATACTAGCTAAAATAAATTCTAAGTATCCAATAAATTGCCTATGGCTATATACATTTATAATACATTACAGTTAATATTGTTTCTGGAAGCTTAGTCCTAACCATATTGCTAGTTACTATCAAAATGACATACTTCTGTGTCCCAGTTTTCTCATCTGTAAGTACTTCAAGTGTTTGTCAATATTAAATGAGATAATATATAGACAGTTCTTGCTTTGTAATTTCAGTTAGGACAGCGTAGTTTAATAACACCAGTCCCTGAACAACCCAGCTTATTACTCCCTCACTTTGTTCAGAACTCTGTTCACAATTTATCTCCTCAGAGAGACCTTCCCAGAATCCTGCGTCTGAAGTGGCAACCTTTTGTCTGTCACTCTCTATCCCTCTTATCCTGCCTTTAAAAACAAAAACAAAAACTTATTTACTTCTTTATTACTTAATTACAGGACTTATTACCACCTATGTTTGTTTACTATCAATCTCCTCCCTCCCTATGTCCCCACCCCCCAGAACATGAGTCTATGTGGGCAGGGACTTTATCTGTTTTTCCTTCACTGCCATGTCTGTAGTGTCTAGAGCAGTGGCTGTCATGAAGTTGATGGTCATTAGATGTTGATTCAATACATAAGTAAATAAATAAGCTGTGCCTGTTGGGTCACACCTGTAATTCCAGCACTTTGGGAGGCTGAGATGGGTGGATCACTTGAGTTCATGAGTTTGAGACCGGCTGGGGCAACATGGTGAAACTCTTTGTATTTTTAGTCTCTACTAAAAATACAAAAATTAGCTGGGTGTGGTGGTGCATGTCTGTAATCCCCAGCTACTCGGGAGGCTGAGGTGGGAGGATGGCTTGAGCCCAGAGGGCAGAGGTTACAGTGGGCCCAGATCGCACCACTATACTCCAGCCTGGGCGATAGAGCCAGACCTTATCTCAAAAAAGTAAAATAAAATAAGTAAATAAATAATTTATATTCCATAGCTCAGGCAGTGCTTTCTTCTTTCCTATTTGTTTTTTATATACTTAGTCTATTCTGAATTCCTCTCATACTTAGTGTCTTTACTTTGGCACCATGTTCAACTTTTATGTTAATGTATATCTTGTCTCCAATGAGATGGCAAGGAGTGTACCTTACCTCTTTCTCTGCCCAAAAAGTCTAATGTAAGAATAAGCAAATATGCATTAAATTATATTTCATAATAAACCTGTTATTATTGTAGCTTTTTAATCTACATGGCATTGAATCATAAATCCTTTAGTTCATTCAACAAATTCATTATTTATCTATTCAAATATTTATTTGATCCTCCTGTATCTCAGGTACTATTTCAGGTGCTGGGTATATAGCAGTAAACAAAATAGACAACAACCCTGCTCTCATGACGGCTATACTATAGTGAGGGGACACAAAAATAAACAGATATACACATAATATATCACTTAGTGGTCACTGCTGTGAGAAAAATAGAACAAGGTAAGGGGAATAGGGAGTTCTTTTGTGGGGGTTGTAGGGGACTGCTATGTTGTAGGATATCTTCAAAGGAGCAAGCCCTGTAAATCTCTGATCCTTACCTCATATCCAAACCAGATGGTAAAAAGACTTTTAGTGGGAAATCTAATGTTTTGAGAGACCCATTTGAGACCCAAGACGAATATTTTTATTTTCCTATATAAGAGACTTACTAGTTTATCTCTCTTTTTTGTTTTTTGTTTTTGTTTTTTTGAGGCAGAGTCTGGCTCTGCTGTCCAGTCTATAGGACAGTCACATGAACTGGCTCACTGCAACCTCCGTCGCCTGGGCTCAAGCCATCCTTCCACCTCAGCCTCCCCAGTAACTGGGACAGCAGGCACATGCCACCATGCCCAGCTGAATTTTTGTATTTTTTTAGAGTTGGGGTTTTGCCATGTTGCCTAGGCTAGTCTCAAATTCCTGAGCTCAAGCAATCTTCTTGTCTCGACCTCCCAAAGTGCTAGGATTACAGGTGTGAACCACCATGCCTTACCAGTTTATCTCTTTGAAAGAAAGAGTTTGATTTGGATTTTATGTACAGTAGGTAACCAATCATGTGTCTTGGGGTCTAGAATTCCTCAGGTGCCTCACTTATTGAATATAGAGTGATGTTCTTCAGAATTCCCAAGGTTGTAGTCTTGAGGATTTTCACAAGTGTTCCAATGACTGTTTCAAAGACCAGTTTATCTTTCAAATTCTCTTTAGAGAAATCTTTCAATTTCTCTTTCAAAATATCTTTCAAATTCTCTTACTATGAAAACATTTCTGTCACTACTGAAGGTACTTATTTTTAATGATCTTCCAGCTGGCTTTTCTTGCGTTTTTTGGTTTGTACTCTGTATATTCCTTACTTTTTGTATCAAACTCATCACCTTCCGTTTAAAGCATATCTTTTTTCCCACATATTTTGGTCTCTCACTCAGAAACTCTATTTCTACTAAAGATATTGTTTTATACATTTTAAAACAGATCTCTCGGACTTGTAACTTCTATCTAGTTGCTCTGTTTAAAGTCACTGGATATCAGAAGTTAATTATATGGTTAGTTTCACATCTAGGCATGCTCTAATATAATTAAGATGGGGTTGTAAGCATAATACTAAGGGTGGAAATACTTATAATCATGACTTTGTCACTCAGAAAATAAAAATCACTAATCCTAAGTGATATGAAAATATATTCTTAGATATAATGGTCAGTTTTAAATATAAGAAAATAATCTTTCGTTATTCCAACTTCTAGTCTCCAGAAGAGTTCTATTTAAAAATTGGGATGAAGGAGAAAGACATTAATACTTGAAGTACCAGATGTTGTAGTGTACTTTTTGTATGTTGTCTATGAGGTAAGAATAATTATCCCTTAAAATGATAATGTAACATTATCATTTTACAGTCAAGAAACTCAGCAATTCAGACTACTTGTCTGGGGTTATGCAGCCATTAAGTGACTGGAGCCAGGATTCAAACTCAGGTATATCTGAGCTGACTTCAGAGCCCACATTGCATCCATTATATCAAACTGCCTCATCAAATGAGGGCTAGTTATTATTTTTTGAAATAATGGATGCATTTGAAATCAGAGCTAGTTCTCAGACATTTTCACTGATGTCCAAAGTGCTAAACAATTTTGTTTGCCGTCTGAAATTCCATCCTGTATCTCTTGAGTCCAAAAATCATACTAAAATGCAACGAAAGAGTCACAGAGATTACCTTGAACCTACGGTAATATGAATACTTTACACACTGAAGTTGATAAATGTTTTGCTTTCAACTACTATTAGTAACAAATCACTTGACACACATCTCACTGCCAGTGTGATGAAATCCCAGTGTTGATAACTACAGGATAGAGGAGCCATTCCCATACACAATCCCCTCCATTTAATTTATTTCCAATAATAAATTAGTAACTGGACAGGTATTTGTTTAGCTAGAAAAAGGAAACCAAGCTACAAAATTGGAGATTTAAGATTGAATGGATGAAACTAAAATGGCTAAAATTAAACAAAGATACTTATGACAAGGTAGATTTTTAGATTTCATAGACAGCCTACAAATGTTATTAACAGACAGTAGGAGGTCAGTATATGGGTGTTTGTTTTTGCGTTCTTAGGTGTTAGAATCTGGAGGGAATTTTAAGAACTATTTTTAATTTAATTGAACCAGACTGGCTTTTTTATACTTCAGTTTTTAAAATGTTTTAGTAAAAATATGTAAGAATAGTTTTAAGCAATGTGAAACTCAGCCTTTCAGAATGGAAATTATATTCAATGTATTAAATTTGAAATCATGTATTCTAATAAATGTTCATGGTTAACTAAAGAAGTTTAGTGATAGAGATTCAGCATACTCTGGACCTGGGTACCTGGTCGTAATATAGTCCCAGAGAGTCCTCCAAAGATGATGCAAAGTAGGGAAAAGCATGAGTCTTCGGCCCAGCACCTGGAAGATTCTATTCATCTTTAGGAACTGTTTTGTTTCTATTCTTTATAGCTATCTATTTTCATTTACAGCATGTACCTTTTCTCAGAAGTACAGGGATGATGAACCAAGTCATTCTTACTGTATTTCTACGACATGTAAGTTAGTAAGTTCTACATTGAAAATAGTGAAAAACTTCAGGAAGAAAGGGTAATTGAGGATGGCTTATACATTGGTCAAGAAAAACATCAAGTACATTTAAGGAGTACATTTAGAAGAACATTAGAATCCAGATGGAAACTTCTTCAGCAAACATTCCAAAATAGGGTGTTTTCAAGTTATATTATACAACCATATCACTTAACTTGTCCTATACTATTTTTACTTCAGTAGCAGAGCAGATATAATTGTTTAAGATCAAATCTTCTTGGCTAGTGATTTAATCCCTTTGCATTTTGGTTCATGATTATGGGAATTAACTTCTGAAAGGCCTCCTTATTTCAGTAGTATATATTATCTTAGCTATACCACTTTATTATTATATTTGACATATCGCTATACCCTGAATTTTCATTAAAAGTTTGTATTTTAATTACTCTTAATTATTCCTAAATTTCATCCCTTCTGTCCATTCTTTTGGTCACCTGTCTATCCTAAACTTTAGCTATTTGAATACCTGAGATACGGTGGTATCTTATGATTGATCTTGCCTCAGTTTCTAACTCTTCCAAGCTGTTCTTACATGTCTACCAAATTAATATTCTTTAAGCAATCCTTTAACCAAATCAAGTAAACCCGTTACTCAAAATTTTCTGATTCATTTACCCCTATCTCACAACATAGACCTTTAGCGACGTTGGCCATGGGAGCCTAGTTGCTGGCCTCCATGCTATCCCAATAATATGATAATGACTGCCCAGTGCTACCCACCCTATCCTCCAAAAGTTTTTCTACTAGGTTGAAGATGAACCCTTCCTAACCCTATTCCATCCCTCCAACATTCCATATCATCCATGTTGGTCATTGATGCAGCTTAGAATCCATCTCTTCCATTAAGACTTTTCTTGTGTTGAATGTACACTGATCATTCCCTCTTCTGAATTCTTAACTACATTATAAATTATTATATACTTTCCTTTTTGATTGCATATTGCCTTCACCTACTGATTAAGATGTGTATGTTTTGTCCTAGGTTTTAAAAAAAAAAAAGTGTAACTCTGTTTTCGGAGAAATATCCTGGACCCCTGCTATAGGCTCTATTCTTTACCACTACATCAAGAAAAGGTGTAATGGATTAGAAAAAATATATAACACTAGTTATATATATTTATGATCTAAAATCTGCTATCTCAAACTATGATCAGTCTAAAAATTTAGCTTACTAGCTGTGTTTAGTTTTAACTTGTCATAGCCCTGAAATTCCCATGAAAATTTAATAAAGGTAAATAGAAAAGTGGTTTTATTTTAGATTGAATGCCTTCATTTCAGTTTGATTTCTCTGAAGTTCTAGTCATGTGGATAGGCCAGATTTAAGTCTACATTATTAATAATTGTTGCGTCACTTGAAGCCAGCGGACCGTAGCCTCAGCTTTACTTCCTGGTGATTTTACAGTTTTACTTGGCCTTTTTGCCTAATTATTACTTAAGCCCTGAGATTTAATTTACAAGGTTCTGAAAAAAAAAAAAAAAAAACTTAGAATATTCTTAACTAGGATTGTACCTTTTAAAGAACTTTTTGCTTCTTGACTTTTTATACTTTTTAAGCTCTTAAGACTCAGTGTTGAATATTATTTTTATTATAATAAGGTTCTGTTACAGGCTAATTTGCAGTTAGGTTAACTATTTTCGTTGTGCAATGTAAATCTAAATACAGTTTTGTTTACCTCACCCTGATTGAAGTCAGAGAAGCCCTCTTGAAATGGAAGAGAAATTAACATGGCAAGTGAGTGATTTGTTTATACTACGCATTAGAAAGGCTCATTGTGATTATATTAGACATCAGTCAGCTTTTACATATTAGACATGGCAATCGAATGATCTTAATTTTGCTCATTAAAATAATTTTTCTGATGTATCAGTAAGATTAAAATTTTTACATTGAATTTTAATATCTGCCTGCTGCTTAATTCCAGAATGATGAAAGTGTATTGTATGTGATGTACACAATACCACTTAATACAAATCTTGCTGTATTTGCTGCTGATTATACGTCATTATAGAATGCCATGACAGCATAAGGGAATACTGCATAGCAGAGAGAAAAATAGTCCATGATTTGATTAAAAGGATACAGTTATTCTGAACTGTTACATCATGTGGGATTTTTTACAAAGTTTTTTTATTTTATTTAACTCTTGCTAAGGATTTGAAGCATTCATTACCATCTGGACTTGGTCTCTCAGAAACTCAAATTACATCTCATGGCTTTGACAATACCAAAGAGGGGGTTATTGAAGCAGGAGCATTTCAAGGTAAGAGCCCATGTATTTGTAAAGATGGCTGGGGTGGATGGGAGAAGTTCACCAAATGCTACCTTTATTAAGAAAGCACAAGAATGAAGGCCTTTCATTCTGTGATAAAACATTGATTATAAATGTCATCCTTTTTCTCTTCAATTTAAGTATTATAGGAATTATTTCAGTAGTCTTTATATAAACAGATCAATGTGCATGGTATCACTGGTTATTATTTAAGAATTGGTTGTAAAATACTGAAATAAAAACAAAAATTATATCAGAAATGTAGGTGTAGATTATTTTATTTTATTTTATTTTTATTTTAACTTGTAACTATGAAATTTATAAATCAGTGTTGATTTTTGTAAATACAGATTTCTTATTTCTTTTTTTTTTTTTTTGAGACGGAGTCTCGCTCTGTCGCCCAGGCTGGAGTGCAGTGGCCGGATCTCAGCTCATTGCAAGCTCCGCCTCCCAGGTTTATGCCATTCTCCTGCCTCAGCCTCCCGAGTAGCTGGGACTATTTCAAAGCAAATAGAAAAATGAACTTTTTACGTTATATAGAAGGTCTCCAAGACCACACTCATTAAAAGTTTGTATTTTAATTACTCTTAATTATTCCCAGATTTCACCCCTTCTCTCCATTCTTTTGACCACCTCTCTATCCTAAAGTGTAGCTATTGAATACCTGAGATATAGTGGTATCTTATGATTGATCTTGCCTCAGTTTCTGACTCTTCCAAGCTGTTCTTACATGTCTGCCAAATTATTATTCTTTAAGCATTCCTTTAACCAAATCAGTAATTTGCTAGGAGAACTCACAGGACTTACATAGTGACACTCATGGCTATGATTTATTATAATGAGAGTAGCAAGCACAATCAGTAAAGGCAAAAAGTGCATAAGCTAAGTCTGAGGAAAATTAGGCATAAGCTTCCAAGAATCTTCTCCCAGCTTAATCGCACAGGACTTGCTTAATTCCTCCAGCAGTGAGATTGACAACATATGTGAAATTTTGCTAACTAGGGAAGCTCATTTAGAAACTCCATGCTTGGGATTTTTACAGGGAGCTGATCACATAGGTTTCTCTGTCTGTTACATAACAAGATTCTAGACTTCCAGAAGGAAAGCAGGTAAACAGCATAGGCCACATTGCAGGTAAACAGCTTAAGCACAGTGAGGCACTCGGAATCATTCTGGCAATGGAGGGAATCCTCCCAAAATTCAAGTTCCTGCATGCCAGCCTTTTTAAGGATAGGCAGTTGGACCTGCTATGTTAACTCTTTTCTGCATACATCTCATATCTACGTCTGTTTTTAATAGGAAAATATTGCTTCCTTAATGCTTTTACTTGTGATAACTTTTTTAAACTTTTTTTTTTTTTAACTCAAGCGAAAGTAAAGCCATGTAAACATTTAGATGTGGGAAATAGATTTTCTGGACAGTACTGTAAAGTGTAGCTATAGTTTATGTTCAGTTCAATTAAGCGCATATTAATTTTAATGCTGCATTAAATTTTACAAAATGAAGAAACAGTTATGTCCATGCCTTTGTAAACCATAGCCCTCTTGCAGATTAGTATTCTGTATTTTTTTTTTTAAAAGACAGAGTCTTACTCTGTTGCCCAGGCTGGAGTGCAGTGGCATGATCTTGGCTCACTGCAACCCCCACCCGCCGAGTTCAAGCGGTCCTCCTGCCTCAGCCTCCCAAGTAGTTGAGATTACAGGTGCCTGCCACCGCACCAGGCTAATTTTTGTATTTTTAATAGAGACAAGGTTTCACCATGTTGGCCAGGCTGGTCTTGAACTCCTGAACTCAAGATCTACCCGCCTCAGCCTCCCAAAGTGAGCCACCGCACCTGGCCGTATTCTGTATTTTTTTATTGTACAGTTGGCCAATACTTTATTTAAATAACAATTTAGATTTTGAAGTATATTCTGTGCTATATGGGTCGTGGAAATAGACATTTAGGATAATCCAGTATAATATCCTCTACTTTAGGCTATGAAATGAATGGACTGTCTACTGACATTTTTTTTCTCTTTTCATTCTTATATTTAGAAAAATAAAGGGAGCAATCATGTCAATGTCTTAGTAGTCATTCTGAAGCATCCGGGCATTCTTATATCAGGGATAACTTTGAATTTGGAAGAACTGACTGAGTTCCTAAAACTATGAGTGCTGAAAAATGTAAAGCTTACTTTGCATAATTTGGTACCATTTTTGACTAATCACCAATTCTAAAATTTAAATGTCGACATAGAATAAAAAACTAATTTCACTATTAACATGGCAAGTGAATGATTTGTTTATACTACTCAATAGCCAGGCTCATTGTGATTATAATTAGACGTCAGTCAGCTTTTACATATTAGACATGGCAATTGAATGATCTTAATTTTGCTCATTAAAATAATTTTTCTGATGTATCAGTAAGATTTAAAAAAATTTTTTTTTTTTTTGAGACGGTGTCTTACTCTGTTGCCCAGGCTTGAGTGCAGTGGCGCGATCTCGGCTCACTGCAAGCTCCGCCTCCTGGGTTGACATCATTCTCCTGCCTCAGCCTCCCGAGTAGCTGGGACTACAGGCGCCTGCCACTACGCCTGGCTAATTTTTTGTATTTTTTAATAGAAACAGATTTTCACTGTGTTAGCCAGGATGGTCCCGATTTCCTGACCTCGTGATCCGCCCGTCTCAGCCTCCCAGAGTGCTGGAATTACAGGCGTGAGCCACCACGCCTGGCGTAAATATTTTTAATGAAATTATTTAGCTGCCATTTTTACCCTTAATGTTACTGTATAATGGTTTGAAATCAGTTGGCCATTATGAACTGGTATACATAAGCATTAAAATGCCCATCAGTTTCACTTGCTTATAGAATGTCCTAATTCTTCCAATTGGAATAAGAAAATATATTTCATGATAGTGGCGGTAATATATGTCTCTCTGAACTGAGTGTATAAAACATTTAAAAATCCAAACTGTATTGTTGATCAGTGTATTAGGAAAATAATCGTTCTGCTGCTATACTTAGTTAAGCATTTGTTGGAAAGTTGTGATTGTTTTAAGATATATGTAGATAAATTGGAATGAACATGAGAAAGAATAACATATAATGATTACAATTTGGAAAACAGGTCTTACGAAAAAATGTTAAAGGAATTAGGACTGTGTTAGCTCTCTGGAAAGATTACTAAATGATAAATTATGACTATTTGCTTAAACAGTTAACAAGGAGAGTATTAGCCATCTACTTTTTCATCTATCTAGTGCAGATTTAAAAGTTATACTTCAACTTAAAAACAACAAATATTGAAATCTGCCTAGCACCAAAGATGTTACAGAATCAGTAATAGTGGAAATCATGAATAAATCAAAGCTCATAAGAGTTAAGTGTACTTGGTACCAGGGTTTTGTTTTAATGGGAGTATAAATCTTTGCACATACGTATTCATCTTCTAGGTTTTTGTTGTTGAGATGAAATAGATTTAATTCCCCAAATTTACCCAGTTAGTAAGATCCTGTATTATTGAGAGATCCTATATTATTATTTATTTTTTAGTTGGTATTGGTGAATGATTTTGGTAACAGTTGTTTAAAAGGTTAAAGTATTAAAGATACAGAGAAGCGATAATTACCTTTGAAGGTAAATCAAAAAAGCTGAAGTCCCAGTTACAGCCACACTACATTATTTGCTATTTTACTTTGGAGAGTGACATTTCATTTGTTATATATGTTATACACATCTCATGTAGTGCCATGGTTTATTTCTTATGCAAGATTAATAAACTGTAATAACTAAAACAATAGAGCTCCTATTCCTGGGGTCAAGACATGGAAGTACGGTAGTCTTCTTTTATTTTACACTTTCTTATTTAGAATCCCTTATGCTTTTGACAGTAGAGATACAGTCTTTGTTTAAAATGGTGATCGGACTGGATCACCTATTAAAATGCCTTCCAACTCAGCAAGTAACTTGTAGATTAGTGATTTCTGTATTGAATTTAATAATGGAGATATTATGGTGTTCAGAACATCTGAGTCTCTAATAAGAAACTATTTGAACCTCTCTAGGCTTCATTAATCTTACCGTTTAATGTGAGAGTTTAGTTGATTTCCATCATCCCTTCTGGTTTTAAATTTTATAATTTAACAGATTTAAAGAGACAAATATCTCTCACTTTGAAAGTTAACAACAATCTATTTAGTTTAGGTCTATTGTGTGTTTGAATTTTAATGTGAGATCCAGTTCAAGTTAAGGTTTATTTTATACTGTTAGAACTCGTGACTGTTTCTATATCAGAATTTAGTACATCTGGGATATGACCAATTATTACTAATAGTAAGTAAAGAAAGTAGACGTGTCTTTCTTATTAGGAAATTTAATTATGAACGTAATGCATTATATTTTTTCCAGAGAACTGGGGAAGAGTGTAGTTGAAATAAAAGTACATTATAGACATTAAAATATTCTCAGCTAAACATGGAAGGACTTTAATAATTTTTCAGTTTTAAAAATTTATTACTCCTTTTTTTTTTTTGGTTTAATGCTAGACATTAGCAACAATGTTGGGTAATCAGTGTTTCTTTCTTTTTTTCTTTTTGTTTTTTTAGTTGAGACAGGGTCTGGCTCTGTCACTTAGGTTGGAGTGCAATGGTGCAATCTCGGCTGACTGCAGCCTCCTCCTCCTGGGCTCAAGCAGTCCTTCTATCTCAACCTCTGAGTAGCTGGGACTACAGGCTTGTGCCACCATGCCTAGCAAGGTGGTGTTTTGCCATGTTGCCCAGGCTGGTCTTCAACTCCTGAGCTCAAGCAATCCACCTGCCCCTGCCTCCCAAAGTGCTGGGATGACAAGCATGAGACACAGCTCTCAGCCGGTAGTCAATATTTCTTACTTTGTAGATAATTAAGGCTCAGAGGTGTTTAGTAATTTGCCAGGGTGTTCCTGATATCATGTGGTAGATAGAGCCAGAATTTTAAACTCTGTGTTAGAATTTAAAACTTAGTTGTGTTTCATTCAAAAATTGTGTTGTTTCCTCTGGTTCTCAAACTTAATTGTGTTTGAGAATCATCTTGAGTGTCTTTTGCAAAAGAATAGATGCCTGTTTCACTGAAAATCAGTAGATCTTGTTGAGTATCCCAGGTATGTTTGAAAAGCTCCAAAAGTGATTCTTATAATGTCAAAAAATACTCTATATCAGCACTTCTCAAATGTCAAAGTACATACAAATCACCTGGGGAAATGTTATGAAAATGCAGGCTTGGGTTTAGTAGGACTGGGGCAGGGACTGAGATTTTGCATTTCTAACAAGCATCCAGGTGAATTGCAGAAGGTCCCCTACGTCCACATTATGAACAGCAATGAGACACACTATGTGACATTTGATTTACGATTTGAAATTTTGGGCTGCAATTCCTGTGAAGGCTATAATTCATTCACGTTTCTTGTAAGAGATATGGAAGCATGTTTTAATATCCCTTACATGCCTTTGAATTTTTACTTGAAGAGTTTTTCCTTCATATATGAGAGTAGCAAGTTATGAAATATTTACCGAAGCTTTAAATCATGCAACTGTGGGACTGTATTCACATGCTGTTAACTGATTTTGGAAATAGTAGAGTCCAGTTAAAATCCTGGTTAGATGTCATCTTACCAGATTTCATCATATAGTTACATATTTTGTTTAGTTTTGATAGTTTGATGAAAAGTTTATATAAAAACTGAGCCTGGTAGCATACATTTATTATTAGTCCTTCCCTGAAAGAAAATAAATATATTAATTCCAATTTTTAATCCTAGTGTTTGAATATTTTAAAGGAAATATCAGTAACCCTATATTCAAAATGTACAGTATGTGGAGGAGGAAAAGGATTTTCACAGTTAAAATGTCTACCTTTTCAGGTTCCCCAGCACCGCCACTGCCGTCTGTTATGTCTGCTAGCAGGGTTGCAGCTAGTCGACTGGCTCAACAAGGAAGTGATTTAATTGTTCCTGCAGGTATTCACTGCACTGATTGGATAAAGCCCTTCTTGCTACTGCTGAAGCTACACTAATTTACTCAGTTTCATAATCACTTGCTTTATATTCTTAGGTGTGTGTTATTCTGACTTTTTTGGTGGCTGTCTTATTAACAATAAAGGAAATAATTTTTCTAACTGTATCCTATCTTTCTGGCTTTTCAGAATACTTAGGCTGTATCTCATACCTGAAACTTAATCCGTTTTAAAATTAAAACATTGTAAAATTTAATTTGCTTTAAAACATTCTTTCTTTGCTCTGGAATATGTAGGTTTACCATTTGATCCTAAACTCTCATCTTTGCAGCTCTGCCTTCTATTTTCAGTTAAAGGAAAAACAACTTTCAACAATTAGGTTGGTTGTTTTTAAGAATGGGTTAAGTGAAAAAGGTCTTGACTTCTTACTTTTAGCTTTAACTTACAAATAGTTTGCAGATTGCAACACAATACTATTAATTTACCAGTTATACCCAATGAAACATACTTGGGAAAATCAATATCTTCACATTCAATTTGCTCTGCACTTGACTGTTACTGGACTATAAAAATGGGAGAGAAAATGAACTCCATGTTTCTTCTTATATGAAATGTTAACATTTATATTTTGTTTTATGAGAATTTTGTAAATTCTTAAATGTGTTCTATTTTATATACCATTCTTGTTCTCGGACTGGTAAAGCTATGGGAAAGATTGGTCTGGTTATAGGAATAGGTGAGAGAAGAAATTTTTGCCGATCCTAAGTTTTCTCTTTATTTCATTATTCTTTTAAAATTATTAGAAACTTTCCATCCCGAAACTGAAATGAAAAATATTTTGACTATGAAAAGTATTTTACTATTAAGAAGTATATAGTTGTAGAGTTGCTTTCATATCAAAAATTCTTTTTTTTTTTTTTTTGAGACGGAGTCTCGCTCTGTCGCCCGGGCTGGAGTGCAGTGGCCGGACCTCAGCTCACTGCAAGCTCTGCCTCCCGGATTCACGCCATTCTCCTGCTTCAGCCTCCCGAGTAGCTGGGACTACAGGCGCCCGCCACCTCGCCCGGCTAGTTTTTTGTATTTTTTAGTAGAGACGGGGTTTCACCATGTTAGCCAGGATGGTCTCGATCTCCTGACCTCGTGATCCGCCCGTCTCGGCCTCCCAAAGTGCTGGGATTACAGGCTTGAGCCACCGCGCCCGGCCCAAAAATTCTTAATTGTTGGAAGAGTACATTGTCAGGAATTTACACTGCTTCTTTATTCATTATGGCTCTCTTTGGTTTTCTTGCCTTTTTTGTGTGATCTTTTGAGAAAAAAGAGGTACAATGTAGATCTTGTTTCAACCCAGCCTTTCATACCAGTGATAACATATCTTTAATAACTATTTGAATTGAACAACTATGTGAAATTTGAATTATTTTTTTCAAATTCTCCAAAATTATAGCAACATTCTATTGTTGTTGTAGTCTGCACATTACAGTGAAAGATCACTGTGGGGAATACGTGTGGCTGCTTAGATTTTTATTGACCAAGATACTTCTTTTTTAGCGTCATTAGTGTATAAGATTAGTTGTGGAAATTTTATTTTTCTTAAAGTAAACCACAGCTTATATAGAAAATAAGGCTGATTGCAGCAGGTTTGTTTTTTGTTTGTTTGTTTAAAGAAGACAGATAAGTCACATGGCATTTGTGTTTAATGGACAAAAGTGTTGTTTAAGTAATTAGGAAACTATCCTCAGTGATTCCAGAAAGTTCTAGTTCTTTACTTTGTGGGAACCTTTTTTCTTTTTTTAGATGCATAAGTATTTTAATTTGAACAATGTCAGGGTTTTGTTTTCTTTCCCTGCTTGTCTTCATCTGGATTGTGTTTTTGTCTTTTGTTACCTTGCAGGTGGCCAGAGAACACAGACAAAAAGTGGACCAGTTATTCTAGCAGATGAAATTAAAAATCCTGCAATGGAAAAGTTAGAACTTGTTAGAAAATGGAGTCTAAACACCTATAAGGTTTGTAATTATTTAATGTTTCCACCCTAAATGGCTCTAAAAATTTTTATTTATATGTTTATTCAAGTCATTATGTTGCAATTAAGTGCCTATAGAGAAGAGAAAATGCCATCTAAACATGGTAGAAATACAATTAGAAAATGAAGTATTTGTTTTATCATTGATCTTTGCATGTAATTTAAGAATTTAGTACAAAAGAGTAAAAAAGCTATTAAAATGCTTATTAACTGATAATGTACGTAATTGAAGACATGTACTGCTTTGGAATTTATTTAGCTGCTACTATAGATATATTTGCTCCTTCCCCTCCTTTTGATACTTTATAAGAGCTGAAGGTCAAGAGAGGTATATTAGTTCCACAAAGTTTGAAATTCTCTGATTTTACTATAATAACTAAGCATTAACTATATGGGCAACACTGGATTGCAAGTGAGTTGTGTTTCTAAAGTTTGTTAACATTCTTAGTTGCATTGCTTCAGAGTAATTGGTGATTATTTTTCTTATGCCCTCCATAAAACAAATAAGCAAATTATTTAACCCGTATTGTATTTGATGTATTACAAACAGCTCAACCCCCAAATCCACTTAGTACCTTTTGAATTTTAACAGGGACAAGACTGTAGAATTCGTGGAATAGTTAGGATGAAAGCCCTAGCACTCAGGTTAGAGCATTAGCCACAATTCTCCCTATATTTGTGAACTGATTGTGGGTCTAGTGATTGGTAAATTAGGAATTGTCTATATTTTATACACAACAGGCCTTTCTTACATCTTCTCAATAGTAAAACAGAAGTGAATTTATTCTTTCAGTTAATGCCTTAAAAATATGATCTAGAAGTCTTCTTCAAAGTGCAGGTTTTCTTAAGATGGTAAAACCTCCCTGAAACATATTACATGAATCTGTCCAAAAATTATTTAGCTCATGTCAGTGTAGAATCTGAGAAATCCCAATGGTAGTCTTCAAAAAGTGATGCCTACTTAAAGTAAACTCTTCTTATAAAATATTCACAGATTTCTATTCCATCTTCTTGCTAATTCCACGTAGCCAGTTAGTCATTAAGTCCTATGCATTCTGCCTTCTTAATATTCTTTCACCTTTTTCCCTGCTGTCAATCCCAGCCTTCACAGCCATAGTTCATATTTATTACTCTCTCACATTCCTGTAGCAACTTCTTAACCAATTCTCTAAGATTGCATGTTCGACCCTGCTTAATGTGGGTTCCCTCTTGCTTAAAATCCTTCAGTCAGTCCCCACTGTTTTTAGAGTGGCATAAATCTGACCTCTATCTACCTTTCCCACTTTGTCTCTGCCTCTTTTCTATCTATGGATCAAGTTATTCATACCAAATTACCCAGAAACTTCCTAAACAATCTGTGCTTTCTCATACTTCTGTAACTTTGTTCATAAGGCTATATTTGCCTACTGCTTTGAATTCCCTTTCATTTTTACTTGTTCATCTTTCGTACTAGACTGAGCAAGTTTAAGCTTTTTGTTCATTTGACCCTTCCTGTCATGTTGTTTACTTGATGTTTTCCTTCTTCGTTATCTATTTATTCCTGTGTTTAGGTGTTATTATCTGTTTCTTGTCTTGCATCTCTTATTTCTATAATAATCTGAGTTGAATCACTATTAAGATTCCATGTTTATCATATTAATATGCCACATTTAGCCTATTAAAAATTTGTGCTAATGAAAATGACAACTCTTTAAAATGTTATACGTATGGTATAATACTATGTGAAGGAGGCATTATTTTCTTTATGTTTATTCAAGTCATTTGTTGCAATTAAATGCATATAGAGAAGAGAAAATGCCATCTAAACATGGTAGAAATACAATTAGAAAATGAAGTATTCATTTTATCATTGATCTTTGCATGTAATTTTAGAATTTAGTACAAAATTCTTTTTATTTTATTTATTTTTAAATGACAGTTTTTTCAGTAGAACTTAACTTGAATATTTTAATCTAGGTCAAAAAAGAAAAAGAAAGTATCTGACTTACATGATTCTATGGAGTTAATAGTCCAGTGTGTCCAGACCGACATATTCCGCTCAACCAAAAAAAGTTCATAGTGTAATGATCTTATAGGGTCTACATGACTCTCTGTGTTCTTACTGCTTTTTGAGCTTCTCAGCTCAAATTTTAGCTAATGTTGGGCATTCACTGTCATTTGTATAATGCTTCAAATACTGATTCTGATTTGGTTGACTTAAGACTGTGCTTGTTGTCCATTTTACTGTTTGTTGTTTGTGTAGATAGGGTCTCACTCTGTCACCCAGGCTCAAGTGCAGTTGTATGATCATGGCTCACTGCAGCTGTAACCACCTGGACCCAAGTGATCCTCTCACCTCAGCCTCCTGAGCAGCTCCGACTATAGGCAGGCATCACCACTCCTGGCTAATTTCTTATTTTTTGTAGAGACGGAGTCTCCCTATGTTGCTCAGGCTGGTCTCAAACTCCTGGGTTCAAGCAGTCCTCCCACCTCAGCCTCCCAAAGTGCAGGGATTTACAGGTGTTGAGCCACCATGCCCGGCCCCATTTTACTCTCGAATAACTTGATTCTGGCTGTGTCATTGGTCTGTGTCTTTGGTCCTCTCCTTCATGCTTTCTACCTTTAATTTCTTCTGTTTCTATTCTCTAACAAATGCTTTAATGCTTTTCCGCAAAGGGAATATTTAGCACTTCATTTATTGGTTGTTAATTTTGGTCCCAAGACCAACATGGTGATTCAAAGCAAATATGTAATAGGAGCAATTTTAGGTTTAGACATTGAACCTATCTTCTTAAATATTATTTTAATCTACCTGATTTTATTCACAAAATTTGAATCCAAAATCTATTTTCTTATTTATTTTCATCTACAGAAATAGTTGAAATAATAAACTGTGGTTTATTTATGTTTTTTATTTTTATTTTTCGTAGTCTAGAATAGAGTGCTTTTTGAAGTTTGTCTTTAAAAAAAAAAAAAAAGAATAATCATCTCAGTTTCAGCATTCAGAGCTATTTGGCATCTTTCCCAAACTTTTTTCTTAATGTTTAAGAATTTGCCATTAGCATTCATACCCTTATCAAGTTAACGTTTGATGTGTTTAAACCAGTATCTTTTAAACTTTCATGCCTGTTTTTCCTGTCATATTGCCTCATTCATTTATTGGTTGACCTCCTTCCCCTGTTCATTTTCCTTTTATACTACCTTCTCTGTCCCTTACCTTAATAATCCTTGTTGTATTTGTTAGTTGTTGCCATAAGTTTCTTCTTTTGCTTGTCCTTAAATATTTTTATTCTCTTTTTTGGCACTGCAGAAGAGCTCTTGGTGCTACTTGATATGGTTTGGCTGTGTCCCCACCCAAACCTCAACTCGAATTGTATCTCCCAGAATTCCCATGAGTTGTGGGAGAGAACTAGGGGGAGGTAATGGAATCATGGGAACAAGTCTTTCCTATGCTATTCTCGTGGTAGTGAATAAGTCTCACAATATCTGGTGGGTTTATCAGGGGTTTCTGCTTTTGCTTCTTTCTCATTTTCTCTTGCTGCCACCATGTAAGAAGTACCTTTCACCTCCTGCCATGATTCTGAGGCCTCCCCAGCCATGTGGAACTCTAAGTCCAATTAAACCTCTTTTTATTCCCAGTCTCAGGTCTGTCTTTATCAGCAGTGTGAAAACCAACTAATATAGTAAATTGGTACCAGGAGTAGGGTGTTGCTGAAAAGATACCCGAAAATATGGAAGTGACTTTGGAACTGGGTAACAGGCAGAGACTGGAACAGTTTGAAAGGCTCAGAAGAAGATAGGAAAATGTGGGAATGCTTGGAACTTCCTAGAAACTTGTTAAATGGCTTTGCCCAAAATGCTAATCGCAATATGGACAATAAAATCCAGGCTGAAGAACTTATTGGGAACTGGAGCAAAGGTGACTCCTGTTACGTTTTAGCAAAGAGACTGGTGGCATTTTGCCCCTACCCTAGAGATTTGTGGAACCTTGAACCTCAGAGAGATGATTTACGGTATCTGGCAGAAGAAATTTCTTTCTTTTTTTTTTTTTTTTGAGACGGAATCTTGCTCTGTCACCCAGGCTGGAGTGCAGTGGCACAATCTCAGCTCACTGCAGGCTTCGCCTCCTGGGTTCATGTCTGGCAGAAGAAATTTCTAAGCAGCAAAGCATTCAAGTGGTGACTTGGGTACTATTAAAGGCATTCAGTTTTATAAGGGAAACAGAGCATAAAAGTTTGGAGAATTTGCAGCCTGACTATGCAGTAGAAAAGAAAAACCCATTTTTGGGGAGAAATTCAAGCCAGCTGCAGAAATTTGCATAAGTAGCAAGGATCCTAATGTTAATTGCCAAGACGATGGGGGAACATATCTTCACGCCATGGCAGAGACCTTCACGGCAGCCCCTTCCATCACAGGCCCAGAGGCCCAGGAGGAAAAAGTGGTTTCATGGGCCAGGCCCAGGGTCCCTGTGCTGTATGCAGCCTAGGGACTTAATGCCCTGTGTTCCAGCTGCTCCAGCCATGGCTGAAAGGAGCCATTGTAGAGCTTGGGTTTCAGAGGGTGGAAGCACCAAGCCTTGGCAGCTTTCACATGATGTTGAGCCTACAGGTACACAGAAGTCAGAAATTGAGGTTTGGGAACCTCTGCCTAGATTTCAGAAGAGATATGGAAACGCCTGGATGCCCAGGCAAAATTTGCTACAGGGGTGGGGCCCTCATGGAGAACCTCTGCTAGGGCAGTATGGAAGGGAATTGTGGAATCAGAGTCCCCCCACAGAGTCCCTACTGGGGCACTGTCTAGTGGAGCTGTGAGAAGAGGGCCACCATCCTGCAGACCCCAAATGGTAGATCCACCAACAGCTTGCACCATGTACCTGGAAAAGCCTCAGACATTCAGCGCCCGCCCATGAGAGCAGCTGGGAGGAAGGCTGTACCCTGAAAAGGCACAGGGGTGGAGCTGCCCAAGACCATGGGCACCCACCTCCTGCATCAGCGGGACCTGGATGTGAGACCTGGAGATCGTTTTGGAGCTTTAAAATTTGACTGCCCTGGTGGATTTTGGACTACATGGGCCCTATAACCCCTTTGTTTTGGCCAATTTCTCCCATTTAGAATGGCTGTATTTACCCAATACCTGTACCTACCCCCATTGTATCTAGGAAGTAACTAGCTTGCTTTTGATTTTTACAGACTCATACGCGGAAGGGACTTGCCTTGTCTCAGATGAGACTTTGGACTGTGGACTTTTGGGTTAATGCCTAAATGAGTTAAGACTTTGGGGGACTGTTGGGAAGGCATGGTTGGTTTTGAAATGTGTGGACTTGAGATTTGAAGGGACCGGGGGCAGAATGATATGGTTTGGCTGTGTCCCCACCCAAATCTCAACTTGAATTGTATCTCCCAGAATTGCCGTGTGTTGTGGGAGGGACCCAGGGAGAGGTAATTGAATCATAAGGGCCAGTCTTGCCTGTGCTATTCTTGTGATAGTGAATAAGTCTCACGAGATCTGATAGGTTTATTAGGGGTTTCCAATTTTGCTTCTTTCTCATTTTCTCTTGCTGCCACCATGTAAGAAGTGCCTTTTGCTTCCCGCTATGATTCTGAGGCCTCCCCGCCATGTGAAACTCTAAGTCCAATTAAACTTCTTTTTAGTCCCAGTCTCAGGTATGTCTTTATCAGCAGCGTGAAAATGGACTAATACACTACTTAAATACTCAGAGTACACAGTTGGCTGTTGCATACATTCATAAACCAGTATAATGCTGATATGGTATTTTGTACACTATCACTGTATTTCACCCACCCTCCCCCAAGTAGAGAATCAACATAGGTCAGTAATTTACTTTAGCTTCCTTTTGCCTCTTCAGTTTAGCCTCATTTGTCCTATTCCTCAAATGAATTTTTCATTCATATGGAAAACTGAATAGGACCACCAGCTCATTGTAAGTGATCTCCATTTTCAGGGACTCTGAGGAAGGTTAAAGAATTTAGATTCTTAATTCTCCTCAGTTTTAAACTTGCTTTATAATGTATACTGATCTCCAATATTACTTTTTATTTCAGTATATACTAGAAAGCAATTTAAATAAAAATCCACTGTAGAGATCATCTAAGACACTTCCTCTAGGACCCTGATGAGTTGGGAAATGGGTAGCAACTTTATATCTTCTCCCTACAACTTTCTTTACAAAGCTTCCTTTAGGAAATCTGTAGTACTCTCATTTCCAGATTCTTTAGGTTTTGCTGAAGAGTGTAGAATGATCAAATTGGAATATATGTGAATCTAGTTTTACAACTTCTTTCAAGTGTCCATTTTGCCTTAATTTGCCTTGTAATCAGTATCATCTTACTCTTCCCACTGTTTTGGCTTCCTGGAAACAAAAAACATTTCCTCATTAATTCTTCACCTCTATGCCTGCTTATAACTGTTATTTCTGTGGGGAAAAAAAGGCCACTCAGACAGCAGTGAATACATTTCTCTCACTATGCTAAGAAACAATGCTCCTTCAATGAATTCTGAATTAATGGATTATTATATCTAGGTTGCTGTGAAAGTACCACATGCTTTGGCTTGTGGATAGAGTAAATGTCTCAGGTAAGATTGCATAGGGAAAACCCTGGTATGGAAGAAAAATATGGGAATAAGTGACCTGTCTCCTTTATCTTGTTAAAATTTCAGGCATTATTTTTTGCTGATGGTTTTCTTGTTAAAATCACATACTCAGTTCAGCGTTTCTCTTGTGATTTTCATTTCCTAGAAGTGTTTGTACATTTTCCACAGTAATACTTTCATCCCCTTCCATGGTTTTGGTCTCTCACCCGTCCTGTTATTTGTGGTTAAGAATTTCTCTGCTTTTAAAAAATAAAACTCTTTTGTAAAAAGAAAAAAAAAAGTTTATAAGGATACTTAGTTGATGAGAATAGAAAATGTGTTGGGAAGTAGAAAAATATGTAAGCAGATTTGTGTATATTGACAAGAAAAAGTCTCAAGATTATTTTGTTCATAGAAAAGAAATATTCAGGATATTATATATAGCGTAATCTCATGTTTACTCTAAAAATATATATATGAGATTATATATGTTTAAAGGAAAGTCTAGTATACCTATCAGACTGTTAATAGTAGTTTTCTGCTCTTCAATGTGATTAAAGGAAGGGGAAATTCACCTCTTATTTCATACATTATTTTCATTTTTACCACAGACATTAATTCTGTAACCAGAACTTTGAAGAACATGATAAAGAGCAAGTTTTAAAAACTGTAGTACTGGCCAGGTGTGGTGGCTCATGCCTGTAATCCCAACACTTTGGGAGGCCAAGGGGGGCAGATCATCTGAGGTCGGGAGTTTGAGACCAGCCTGACCAACATGGAGAAACCCCATCTCTACTAAAAATACAAAATTAGCCATGTGTGGTGTTGCATGCCTGTAATCCCAGCTACTCGAGAGGCTGACGCAGAAGAATCACTTGAACCCGGGAGGTAGAGATTGTGGTGAGCTGAGATTGCGCCATTGCACTGCAGCCTGGGCAACAGGAGCGAAACTCCATCTCAAAAAACAACAACAACAGCAACAACAAAATTGTAGTATTTATTTACTACTTTTTAAGAATATTTCTGATAACATTTAATGATGAGGTATATATTAATGCCCCAGTTATTCTTAAAATGTGTTATTGAATGAAGTTGAGAGTAAAACATTAATACTAGAAAACTTATTTCCATGTGTTCTGAAATTAGATACTTTTTAAAAATTACAGGTTTCTAGGCTGGGCACAACAGCTCATGCCTGTAATCCCACTTTGGGAGGCCAAGGCAGGTGGATCAGTTGAGCCCAGGAGTTTGAGACCAGCCTAGCCAACATGGCAAAACCCCATCTCTACTAAAAATACAAAAAATTAGCTGGACTTGGTGGTGCACACCTGTAATCTCAGCTACCTAGGAGGCCGACACATGAGAATCACTTGAACCTGGGAGGTGGAGGTTGCGATGAGCCAAAATCGGACCACTGCACTTCATCCAGCTTGGGCAACAGAGCGAGACTCCATCTCAGACAAATATATATATAATATAGGTTTCTGTATTATTATTTTTGGGGCAGAATACAATAACATAATATAATACCACACTGTGTGAGTAAAAGTAACTCAGTAGTTTCTCTCTCTTCCTCTTTTCCCCCTCCTTTCTTTCCTTCCTCCCTTCCTCTTTCTTTATTCCTCATTCATACACACACATATATATCTATAGAAGTCATTTAAGGGGGAAGATAGAAGTAAAAGAACATTTGAAAGCAATAAGAGAGTAGTATTTTGGTGTTCTTCTTATTCCTATATTAACAGTCTATATTAGTCTTAATGCCAAATATCTCTGTTTTAGATAATCTACCCAAATGTACTAAACTTGCAAAATAATTATGTGAGAGTTCTTATGGCAGTATATAAGTTTGCTAGATATGTCTTTAAACTTCCTTTGATTAGTAATAATTATTAGACACGTCTGGTGAATTTACTTTCTGAGTCCTGATCAACTAAGGGAGCTGACAATTTTCAGTTTATTATGCTAGCTTGTTTGAATCCAAAAAATGGTGTATGCCATATGCTCTAGCATTTGTATTTTGTTTTGTTTTTTCTTTCTAAACAAAATGCATCTTCCACTTTTAGTGTACTCGACAGATTATCTCTGAGAAACTAGGCCGCGGCTCAAGAACTGTGGACCTTGAACTTGAAGCTCAAATTGATATATTAAGGGATAACAAGAAAAAATATGAAAATATTTTAAAACTGGCTCAAACATTGTCGACTCAGCTTTTCCAGATGGTACATACCCAAAGGCAACTTGGAGATGCATTTGCTGACCTGAGTTTGAAGTCACTAGAACTTCATGTAAGATTATTCTAAATAACTATTAGGGATGGGAGAAAATGATAATGGAAGTATTCAAAGAGGTAATTCGTTATATTTGTGATTTACTGAACTCTTAATGAAAATGGAATTCTGAGATTTTCTTTTAAGATATTTCATATCACTTTAAGAAGGCCCAACTGACTTCTGTTAACTTTACTTTTTATGAATTATCGCATGTATATAAATCTTTCATATCTTTCTTCCTGTTTGTTAATATTTTATTTTGCGTTTTACTTCTTACAGAATATCAAGGGTTACTGTTGTAATCTGTTAACTTTTTCTAAAAGTTGTAAAAATGTTTTTCTCTTTATTATTCTGTTTCCAGTAACATTTATGTAGACTTTAGTGAAGTGTGTAACTTAGCTTGTGGAAATTTGGTGCCAAAAATCTTAAGCTCTCCTGCCTTTCATTTTAGTTTTCACATACATTGATTGGTAATCTTTTTATGTGGTCCTTTATCTGCCAATATTTGCAAATCAAGGTCTATAATATTTCGAAGACCGAGTACAGAGTGGAGTTACATGGACACCTCTTAAATGGAAAATGGTTTTAGCGTAATAAAGATAATTTTACTTTCCTGCTATCTTCTGAATTATTGAATACTTTGTCATGTACGAAATGTAATTACAGCTATTGCAATAGCATTAAATTTGTATCTTCTACTATTCTAGTTAATTTAATATTATATTATTTGTTTCAACTGAAATTGAAAAGTACTTTATAACAAACTGGAGAATTATCAAATTAAATGATACATCTTAAAATATACATATAAAATATGTGATTGATTTTTTATTTGGTTAGGTGCATTCCTGATTAATCTGTTAATTAGTAAAACTTAACACTGGAAAGCTTTCACTGCTGAATATACAGAGCTAGAGTTAGTCCTTGCCATATCTGAAGGAGTCATATGTAATGTTTACTGCACCGAGATGCAGTTTATTCAAAAAGAATGAACTAAATCTAGTGTTGAGTGATCCTTCCTCAGTTGTGTGCCTAGATAGAGCTGAGCTTGGGAGTCAACTAGTCACCAAGTTTACAAAGAAATATGTATTCTTAATATTTATACTTTGAGGAGATTCAGTCAAAACACAAAAAAATGCACTTTGTTTTATGTCTGAAAGTTTTAACCAATTATTACCTAATTTGGCTGTGAAAGTTATAGTTTCTCTGATTAATAATCTGCTGTATTTTTCTTTCCAACAGCTGTGCTTATAGTATAATAGAAACAAAATGTAGAAATGAAAATATTCTTTCTACTACAAAGTAACTTATAAAAATTATTTAGCTTTTAGCTATGTATCTGAGCTGATGACAATTTTGGTTTATTAGACTTTTTCAGTAATTATATAGCTAGCTGTGATTTCGATTCTTAAAGACTGAAAGAAAAAGTAAAACTGCTGCAGCTAGATCTCTAAATCACACATTTTCCCATTGGTGAAGTGCTTGAGACTTTTAAGTCACTTTTACTGATTTATTACCGGATAAATTAAGGTGACTTCTTTGTTTTAGGAAGAATTTGGCTATAATGCTGATACCCAGAAGCTGCTGGCTAAAAATGGAGAGACTCTTCTTGGAGCCATTAATTTTTTCATTGCTAGTGTGAACACTTTGGTGAATAAAACAATTGAAGATACATTAATGACTGTGAAACAGTATGAAAGTGCCAGGTAAGGTATACATTTTTACTACATTGTCTGTTTTACAGATGGCATATAATTCAGTTAATTTCTTGGTTACAAACAACAGAAACCAACTCTGGCCAATATCAACAGGAAAAAAATATACTGGAAAGTTATAGGATACCACCACAGAACTGGCAGAAAGGGAGAGAACAAGATTCTGGGAACAACCAAGAACCAAAGCCAAGTTAAGCCTCAGAAGAATCTTATTAGAACCCCTATGCTGGGTGCCTCTAGTACTTAATGCTGCCACAGCTACCATAAATAATTTCCTAAATACCCACAAATACTTGCTTCATTGCCTTGAGATGATCTAATTGATCTTTGGTCATGTGCCCAAACCGCGCCTTCTAGTGAGTAGGGAAATGGAGGATCTCCCAGTTCGAGCTTCTTTAGAAGAGGACAGGGCATTGTGTTCTACCAGGCAGGTACTACATGGTCCTCTATACTCTGGCCTAAATTTACCTTTCATTCTTATTACCACTGCTTCCACAATAGCCAGACCCGTACTTTCAGTTTCTATTGAATAATAAGCTTGTTTCACCTGCGTGATTTTTGTTAGGATATCAGTCATCTTCCATTTATCCAGAGTATAGCAAACCTTCAAACCCTTTCAAATTTTACCTTTTATATAAATTAAATATTTGACTTGTATTTTCATAGCTGTTTATAATAGTGTTTTTATACATCCTATTTTAATGGGTTTTTATATATCCATATTCATATATATATACACATACAGTTTCCCTGTCTCATAACTATCCTGTTAAATGGTAAACAAAATACATATTAATAAATGCGTTAATAAATATTTTGGGCCGGGCGCGGTGGCTCAAGCCTGTAATCCCAGCACTTTGGGAGGCCGAGACGGGCGGATAACGAGGTCAGGAGATCGAGACCATCCTGGCTAACATGGTGAAACCCCGTCTCTACTAAAAAATACAAAAATCTAGCCGGGCGAGGTGGTGGGCGCCTCGGGAAGCTGAGGCAAGAGAATGGCGTAAACCATTCTCCTCGGTCCCAGCTACTCGGGAAGCTGAGGCAGGAGAATGGCGTAAACCCGGGATGTGGAGCTTGCAGTGAGCTGAGATCCGGCCACTGCACTCCAGCCCGGGCGACGGAGCGAGACTCCGTCTCAAAGTAAGTAAGTAAGTAAGTAAGTAAATTAATAAATATTTTGAAGAGTCTAAAATGTAGCAGACCTATAATAACCTTTTCACCTTTTGATTCCAGGCCCAATTTTTTCTCCATATGTCCTGCCACTTTTATTTAAGTATCATTCTAGTCCCTTTTGAGATTTTTTTCTTTTGAACGCTCGAAATTCTTATTTTCCATTTTCTTTTTATGCATAGTTGAAGGTAAACTTTACCTTTTAGAAGGGTAACTTTGCTCTTTGGCCTCTTATCCTAGTTTAATGGTATGAGAAATGCCTGTAAAAACTCCAAACTCATCTAGTCTTTTTGCAATTGAGTACTTATTAAATATATATTTCCTTACACTTCAATTAAGTAAAAGCACAAATCATTTGGAAAAGTTAATTTTTGATGTTTTCACGGGAAGAGATGCTTCTGTCCCATACCATGTTTATTTTGTCATTTTCAATTTAGTATTAATGTATGAGATTCTTATTGACTTGAAAATGAAGGTCAAACAGCTGTGGTTGTATGGAGGTGTAAGGGTGAGGATAGCTGTTAGTAAGATAGCCTTCCATGGAAATGTCTTCAATAACATTCTCAGTGATTGGTTTTTTAGTCTCGATTTAAATCCTTCCATGGAAATTGCATTTTTCAAAGGGTTCATTATGTATATTAATTTAAAAATTTATTTATTTAAGTTTTATTTGATTCTTTTCTAAATTTGTCTGTTCCTTATTCATAATGTCCTAATTTGTTCATAATGATACTCTTTCTTTTATCTGTAATCATATTAAATTTCTTATCTTCTAGTCTTTCTGATTGTTTTAACATTTATGGGTTTTAAAGATGAATATTGTTTTCTTCCAAAAATACCCCCATCACCTCCTAGTTAAGAACTTTGTGAATCTAGATTGTTTCTCTACTTTGCAATTGTCTACCTATCCTGAAATATATTTTCATTAATAATAATCTTTCCCTTCAACTTTCATTTCTAAACAGTTTATAATTAATTTGTAGAGGAGAAAACGCTCTAGAGATTAAATGGTTTGCTCACTTGTAGTCAGTTTCAAAGCCAAAATGAGAACCCGTTGGTTCCCTGTGGTTCACATTTTATCAGAGGCCTTCCTTATACCTGAGTATTAGTGCCCTAAGTATAATGCGGTATAAGATCTCAGATTATAAAATACAGTATATTAGGTGCATTTGGAACTTTTGAACAAAATTATAAATCAAGTTACATGTACTTGGTAGCTGGTTTCTTAAAGGAAACCCTTACACAGCTTCTGTGTATACTTTAAAAAACAA
Organism: Piliocolobus tephrosceles; assembly: GCF_002776525.5. Lineage (NCBI taxonomy): Eukaryota > Metazoa > Chordata > Mammalia > Primates > Cercopithecidae > Piliocolobus > Piliocolobus tephrosceles. The sequence goes on along the minus strand of NC_045436.1, from coordinate 36,949,156 downwards.
AAACAGCAATGTTGTTTTTGTTTTATGTCATCCCATAATATATCCTTTTTTATTCAAATTACAATGTATGATCTTATTCATTAAGCTTAGCTTGGGGTTTGACTTTTCTGTTGTTTATGAAGTAGCTGTGGAATTGGCTAGTTGTTAACACTAAAACATTGCCTACTGACGGATAATAGTCAAAAAGAATCCAAGGTTAAAAGTTTTTCAGTAGCTGAATTTTCTTCTCTGTCAAAGCCAGAATTTACTGACTTTTAGGGCAAGGGTCATCTATTTGATCAGTACAAAAAGTGGTAATTTAGGCAAATGCCCGAGTGGCCTTTTAATGCTTCCTATTATGCATTGTATACAAGTATTTCTTAGCTCTCTGGTGCTTCATGTATAGAAAATCTTGTAACAGCCCATTCAACACTTCTCCGCAACAGCACCAACAAGGGAGTCAATTGTGGTCAAGATGTGGTCAAATTGTTTTCAGATGTGGACACCTGTTCTCTAGAAGTTTTACATAAGCCATAAAGTAACCATCATTAACTTTGTTGATATGGACTCAGTTCAGACGGGCAACCTTGAAGGGAAGTTGCTTTTTGAAAACTTAGTGAGCTTCTCTTCTTGGTGATAATGAGCACTGTTAGAGAAGCTGTTATGGAAAGTTTTACTTTGGTACCACCTACAAACTCTGAATGTAAAAATAAGAAATATAAGGTCAGTATTATAACTTTGATTATGTTTAAGTTAATCACTGTTGTTTAGAAATGTGCTCCAAGGCTATTGAAGGATATTTGTCCTTAGATTAAATCACCATGTATTACTGTTTATTTAGTTCTACATTTTTCTGTTTTATTTCTTATTGTTTTTAGTGTGCTTGCTTCTAGATACTCCTCTTCTAATTTGGCCATAATAATAAGCATTTTAAAGGTATCATTTATTACCAGGTGTCTTGTGTGCTTTATCTATATGAAGTTTTTGTGGAGATTTTTATTCACGTTTATAGATTGAAAAACTGGAGCACAAAGAGATGAAATAACTAGCTCAAGATAGAGCCAAAAAGCAGAGAGGTCATTCAGCCTTGGCTCCTGAACCCATGGATTTAACTAACTTGTTACTATTGCCAAGTCAGTCTTGCCTCCTAAATCTTTTGTATTTGTCTCCAATGCCTTTGTCCTCGTTCAGTGACTCATTTCTTATATGTCCATCGTCTTCTAATAGGTTTCCTTGCTCCTGATTTTTTAATCGTTTATTCTATCCTCCATCTCTTACACTACCACCAGAGTCATCTTTCTATCCTGATACAGTCATGTCATTTTTATGTCAGATCAACATTCTTCAGTGGCTTCTCATCACCTATCCTACTGAATTAAATTTAAACCCTTTAACATGTCCTATTGGGCTGCTTACCTTCAATCCCTGCCTTCCTGTCTGATGTTAATTTTTTCCATTGTCATGTTCCAGCTTCAGATTCTGACATACTGAATTCCCAAGTGTGTCTATTGTATCTTACAAATCTATGCCTTTGTCCATGCTATTCTCTTCAGAATCAGAATATTCTACCCCCATCCCAATTCACCTAGCCAGCTTTTACCATCCTTCAAATTGTAATTATAGTATTTTAATTCTGTCTGAGATCCCTTTTCAGATATCTAATTAAATAATTATTCCTCTTGATTTCCATTATACCTTACCCTCCTTTATGGTAGTTCTGATTCTCTCATTTTGTTGTAATTGTTTACAAGGTTCTCTTCCTCTAGAATACAAGCTTCTTGAGGATAAACATATCTGTTCATTTTTATAGCTCTACTTTCTAACACAGTACCTGGAACGTAGAAAGTGCTCACTTGAGAACTGTTGAATGAATCAGTGTATCAGTGAATGAATGAATGGTTCTCTTTTGACCCTGAAAGAGGTCAATTAAATTAAATCTTAGCTCATACTGTTAAATTCAGTATGAGTTAAGAATAAATTAGGATCAGTGTGAAGGACTGATATATTCTTTCTCAAGTCATATATACAATATAGATTATGTTATTTAAAGTATTGTTAATTCCCAGAATAGGAGATGTGAATTATACTCCTATTATCTCCAAATAAAGAGCTTTAATTTTAGGGTATAAGCTTTGTGATTCTGATCTTGACTAAATTAGAGGCCACTCTACTGCTTCTTTGCTGAGTACCGAATAGTTGAGGCTGCTGGATAAATCACTCTTTAATAAGCAAGGTAGTACTATACTTAGACAGGCACTGTGATAAGAGCTATCATGAGGGGTTATAGGATCATGGAGTGATGACAGTGGTGGGGTAACTATTTGAGTTGATGGGGGGAGAATATCAGTGAGGCATCTCACAGAACACAGGATGGTAAATGCTCTACAACAAATACTGTTGTTACATTCTGAATAGTGATGTTACAGAAATTCATCTAGAGTTGTGTTGTCAAGTATAGTAGCTACATATGTCTAGTGAGCATTTGAAATGTGGCTAGTCTGAATTGAGATGGGATAGAAGTGTAAATACACAGTGGATTTCAAAGACTCACTGCCCACTCTCCAAATGTAAAGTACCTCATGAATAATTCTGTTATATTGATTACATGCCACAATGATTAATATTTTAAATATATTGGGTAAAATGAAATACATTGATAACAGGTGAAATTAATTATTATTTCATTGTAACTACTAGAAAATTTTAAATTACATGTGTTGCTCATATTACATTTTTGTTGTGCATTGCTAACCCAGACATTTTTCAGAACCATTTACACTTCTGTTAGTTTTAGTATGCCATTCTAGTCTGCTGTCTTTACCTGCTTTGCCTCATCAGTATTAAGCAATTCACATGGGGTATTTATTCTACCCTTGATCTTGTTTTGCATTTATTTTTTTTAACTGGTTTTTAGATTTTGGAAATTTTACTTGTCAGTTAATACTGTGCTTTGGGAGAAATAGTTAATGAGATTAACCAGCAGCTTTTCCCCTGTTCTTATTTGAATAGCTCTTTGTTTTTAAAGAAATAATGATTTCAAAAGCATCAAGTAGAATATGTGTGAGAATTTTATATATTATTGTAGAGTATAAGACTGAATATTGTATATTTCCATCCTATCTTTTGAACATATTTTACTCTTTTTGTAGTATGTTTCACTTATTCTCTTCTTTCCAGGATTGAATATGATGCATATCGCACTGATTTGGAAGAACTGAATCTTGGACCACGTGACGCAAACACTCTGCCAAAGATTGAGCAGTCACAGCATCTCTTCCAAGCACATAAGGAAAAATATGATAAAATGCGCAATGATGTTTCTGTCAAACTGAAATTTCTAGAAGAAAATAAGGTAAATTCTTTACCTTTTAAGGTCTTTCTTCGGACTTTAAAGTCACCCTAGAGAGAGAGTCAGTTTTTCTGTTTCTCTTAACTCTCTTGTATGACAATTGCAAGAAGGAATTCCATTTGTAATCAGTGTTGGAGTTTTTAGAAGTATACAAAATATATTTACCTTTCTCTGATAAAAGTTATCAATGCTACTGTCCCAGTCTTTCACATATAACACATGGCAAAAAGTATTTGATGGACAGCCATTGATCTCCGGATTGGCATTGGTAACAAGTGCTTTAAAAAGTGAAATATTGATAGATTATGCTCTGAGTATTTTGAAGCTTTTCTATTAATGGTAGGTACAGATTTCAGGAAAAGAACTACGACCTTCTTCTCAGTAACTGATAAATGAAAAATAACGGAAAGGTCCAGCTTAGGGCTGCAGTTAGCATAACCTAGAAGGAGGAAGCCAAGAGATCCATTTTCCACATTTTTTTAATATATGAACACATCCAAGGACTAGAGCAATGAGGGCTGAACTGGACCAGCTGTAGGTTTCAGCAGGAAGTAGATTCATATACTAATAGGCTCCTGTGTTTTGGTTTAAGTAAAAGGACCGTTTCTCATGTTTGACATGTCTTTATTACTTGCATACTCAGGTTTGTATGCAGGATTGCAGTTCTGGAAATGGGAAATGAGTGAGCATGGTACAGAATAGGTGTAGTGCAGTCCTGTAAAGATGAGTCTCATCATTGCACATTGGTAGTTTTTTCTGTGCGTTTCACATCCTGTAAAGTCATGATAGGTCTTCAACTGTACACTCTTCGAGGTACCCTCTTAAAATTGTTTATCAGTTCTCTCAGGAAACAGTCATGTTTATATTCTCCTCTATAACATCAAAGGGCATTTTAGTAAACTATAACTGTCAGTATCTTACTGTTTTCTTTAATGTTTCCTTAGAAACTCTCATGACTACTATAAAACCTATAAAATAATATATTTCTTTGGGATCCACCTAATCCAGCACTCACTGATTTTTTAAGCTGCTATGGGTGAAAATTACTCACCACAAAACATTATAGTGGCAATAAAGGAAACTTCAGCAGAATTGTCATAAAAATTGCCTGGCATCATTCAGACAGAGCCTAGTGCAGCCTTCTGGTATTCATTAGCTGAGCACAAAAGATTGCATTCATTTTAGTCATATATATATACCTATTTTAGTGTGTGTGCATGTGTGTGTGTATATATATAAAAATATATTTATGTGTATATATACTATATATATTATATGTGTACTATATATTTATATAGTATATATACACTAATATATACTATATATTTTAGTATATATACACTGTATATTTTAGTCATACGTACATATTCATTTTAGTCATATATATTTAGTCATATATATAATGGATGTGAATATATCAATATTTAGATAATAGACATTGTATTTTTTAAATATAAAAATATTTTTGACATTCCACCCTATCATCACTACACAGTAATACTAAAAGAGGTATGCTAAAAGAATATACATGTTTGATAGAAAAGTAGACTAACATAGTGAAACCTAAGGTTCATGTGATTTAAAGGAAGAGAGAATCAAATGGTAATTGGAAGCCAGATTATACCAAGCCTTGACCACATACAGACTTTGAATTGTGGCCTTGGAAGGGACTTACGCTGAGCAGGGAAGGAAGAAGGAGACACCTTCATAGACAGCCAGGTCATCTCTATAAATTTTAAATGTCAGTCAAATGGATCTGACTTCTAATTTTATCTTGTAAATATTGAAGAATTTTTAAAGTTGAGAGTAGCAGGAAAAAGTCATTTAGAAAGACTCTTTCTTTCTTAAAGGAAGAAAGAAAGTAGAAGCACACATACTAATGAGGAATCTTTTATAGCCAAATGAAATGATTAAGAGCCTGAACTGGGGTCTTTGCAATAGCAGCAGGAAGGAAGGAATATGGTGATTTTAAGGCTGCATGACAGGGGTCGGAAAATTGAAATAGGAAGCTGGTATGGCCTGAAGGCAGTAAGGGTAAAAGGATTGGGAATTTTTTCTATTTGATCCAGTGTTTAGTTTGAGAAATGATGACAGAATACTCAAGTGGAAACAATTGGTAGGAATTTGATGATGCGTGTTTACAGTTTGGATGAACAGAGTCAGGGCTTCATATATAAAGGCTTGGAAGTCATTGCTTTAAGAATAATGTTGTTACTACTATTAAATAATAATAGAAAATTGCTTCTATTCTCAAGGATTTTATATTCTTAGATGATGTCTTCGTCTTTTTGGGCTGCTGTAACAAAATACCATAAACTGAGTAGCTTATAAACAAGAGAGAATTATTTCTTTCAGTTCTAGAGTCTGGGAAGTTCACAATGAAGGTACCAGTGTCTGGTGAGGGCCCACCTTCTGACTCATAAATGGCTCCTAGCTATATCCTCACATGGTGGAATAGGGAGGACTCCCTCCCATTCCTTTATTATGGGGGCCCTAATCCCATTTATGAGGACCGTACCCCCATGGCCTAATCACCTCCCAAAGATGATTGGTACCTTCTAATACCATCACATTGGGGGTGAAGATTTCAGCATTTGAATTGGACAGGGACACAAACATTCAGACTACAGCAGATAGCATAGATATTCTTTGTTTTGGCTTTCCACAGTTGTTGTCAAGGCAAGTTTGAATTTGAACTGAGTAATCAGCTGTGTCTAAAGTAAAATCTAAAGAAGCTTTGGTCTTTGTCTGTTTTTTATTTAACTCTTCAAACGATGAAGTATTGTTGGACTGTTATTTTAAGTAGTAATTGTCATTTAGAAGAAAACAGAGATCCTTGAGAAAACTTTTCTTTGTTTTTTTGTTGTTGAGCAACATTTACTCTTTTCTGTTATTTTTAATAGCTTAAAAAGGAAGGAAAAGCAGGTTTTTAGCCTCGGAACTGTCTGTCATCCCTGTTTGCTTCCTTGGTAATTTGAACTGCCTCAAGTCTAGGTTTTTTGTTCTTTTGTTAAACTGTAGGTGATTTTGTACCTCAACATCTCTTTTATGTATGGTTGCCAGGTAATCTACTTAGCACTTTAATTTGTTTGTTCGTTTGTTTCTTTTTGTTTTTGTTTGAGACGGAGTCTTGCTATGTTGCCCAGGCTGGAGTGCAGTGATGCAATCTCGGCTTACTACAACCTCCACCTCCTGAGTTCAAGCAGTTCTCTTTCCTCAGCCGCCCTGTAGCTGGAATTACAGATGTATGCCATCATGCCCAGCTAATTTTTTTTTTTTTTTTTTTTAAGTGGAGACAAGTTTCACCATGTTGGCCAGGCTGGTCTCGAACTCCTGACCTCAAGTGATCCACCCGCCTTTGCTTCCCAAAGTGCTGGGATTACAGGCATGAGCCACTGCACCAGGCCCAACACTTTAATTTGAAGAAAATATAGTATGCTCTTCCTATTTCTTCCCCCCAACTAATCCCCATCCCCTGATTTTTTTTTTTTAAGATACTAGATCGCACTATGTGGCCCAGGTTAGATTTGAACTTCTGGACTCAAGTAATTTTCCCACCTCAGCCTCCCAAGCATTTGGGACTACAGGCGCACGCCACCACATCCCGCTAGTGGTCCTATTTCTTAACAGGAAGAAATGAAACATCAATGAATGTGCTGTTCTGTAATTTGATAACGTCCTAAAGACTACTGCAGTATATACACCTGTTTTTGCAGCTTTTCTCTCTCTCTCTCTTTTTGGCTTTCTTTTGGTTCTCATATCATGGCTTTTGGAATATCTTTTCGTAATGCTTCTCTTCTAAAATGAGAAGCCAGAAAACCAAATAATGAGAATAGGGCATAAAGTAAAAGCAGGTAGTCCTTGAGTATGGTACTTACTATAGTAATAAGCTTTAGCATCTAGTGTTTTTGTTTGTTCCCTCTTAGAACTTTTTTAAAATTTTGAGGCAGATCAGGAGTTAGGTTCTTAGGTATAAAATTGATGTGTTTATATGTACTTAGTCTGGCCTTTCTTCCCTATGGCAAAACAAAGAGGTAAGGTGTATAAAATACTCACATTTCTGCATATGTGCGTGATAAGTGCACCTAAGGGCATTTGCCATTTACCCTTAATAAAAACATGTGTTGTTCTACTATTTATAGTTCATATTTTCTGTCTCTTCACCCCGTGATTTGGTTGTGTTTGCCTTTAACCTAAACAGTCCTTATTCATCTCTGATATTCTCTTCTTTATTTACTAAACCACACTGAGTTGTGTAGCAGTAAAGACATAGCTCATTAGTCTTCTAACGTTTCTCTTTTCATCAGTATTTCTCCTTTTTGAGACCTTTAAATAATGTAACTTGAGCTATTTTGTGACTTAAGGAAGTTTGTTTACCTGTTATTGTTTCGTTCAGGGTTCAAAACAAAACATAGGCTACGTTAGTAAAGAGAAAGAATAATAGACATTTCTGGTGCTTTGTAGACTTTGTGAGAGTAGATACCATGCTTTCATTTACAGCCCTCATAAAGCCTAGCAATGGTGCAGGTATATAGTACTCATTCAGCAAGTGCATGTTTGCATTCTTCCCAGAATTAGAGGTGCGCTACAGGAATTGGAAGGAGATGGAAGTGAATGAAAGTCAACTCGGAGAGGATAAAAGGCGGAATCCTGATTACCTCACTCTTTTTTTTCGTGAGGGCAAGCATAGTCTCTCAGAAATGCTTCTGTTTTCTGCAGTGTTTACTGTTTGCATGGAAAGAGGAGGCAAAAAGTTAAAGAAAAATATGCAGATCAATGTAAGCGACTCATGTTTTTTTTTTTTTAGATAGCTTTTTATGTGGCTTGGAACTATAAAGATGTGAAAAAATAGTTGAAGGTTAATTTTTTCTTTAAGGTGTAATTTAACCTGGGAATGATAAATCTTAAGGGCTATGAATATATTGGGAGTGGGATCTGAATGTCTCAGAAGATTCAGCAAAGCAGTTTGTTGTGTAAATATAAAAAGTAAGGATTTTATTCTTAAGAAGTATAAAATATACTCCTACCCCAAGGTAATGTCAGTTAAATTAGCTATAACCATTAAATGCAGGTTTGTTTCATTATTATGTTATATTTTAGTGACTTAAAGGATGACAGAGGAGGCAGAAAAAGATGAACCAGACTTGGGATCTATCCTGGACATGTATTTGATTTATATAGTTACTTAATTAAAAAATAATATTTCTTAAAATTTATAGTCATTCCTAATCTTAGATTGATATGAAAACTGTTGTTTTCACTCACAGTGTTTCATATATAATCACAATACAATAACATTCCTGTATATTAAGATTTCTTTTCTTAATATATTATTTAACACGCCTGTAATCCCAGCACTTTGGGAGGCCGAGGTGGACGAATCCCTTGAGGTTAGGAGTTTGAAACCAGCCTGGCTAACATGGTGAAACCTCGTCTCTACTAAAAATACAAAAATTAGCCTGGCGTGCCTGTAATTCCAGTTACTCCCCAGGCTGAGGGAGGAGAATCATTTGAACCCGGGAGGCAGAGGTTGCAGTGAGCCGAGATGGCACCACTACACTCCAGCCTAGGTGACAGAGCGAGACTCTGTCTCAAAAAAAAAAAAAAAGAAAAGAAAAAGAAAAAATACTCAAAGCCTAGTACTTTTTTGTAAAAATACACTAAAGGTTTGGGAAAACTTTGAGGGCAGAGGTATTCTTTGCTTACTAAAACTTCTCTGTGAGAGGAAAAAATATAAACCTCAGAATTTAAAAAAGATACTTGTTGCCAAAATTTAAGGAGCATGTGAATACCTAATGTGTACAAGGAGATACATTCTTGAAATCTCTTTTCCTGTTGTCAAAAGAAAAAGAACCCCAATTTCTTCTTGAGTACTTTAAAAATATTCATGCCAGTAACTTAATGTCACCTTTACTTCCAAAGCAAAAACAGTAGTACTTCTTCGTGTGTGCTCCTAGGGAAAGTGAGATTAATTTATATAGGTGAAAGAACTACCTGGTTCTAAATTTTAAAATAAGCATTTATGGATTGATGTCTGTAAGCGTAACAAGCAACCAGGGAGTTCATAGTGCTGGAAACAGAAGAAACTGCCTTTCAACACGGTGCCAAATATTATTACCTACATTTGGATCCTGTGAGTCATTCTCTTATTCATGCAACTTTACTTCCAGATTTAATTTTGGCTGTGACTGGTGCTCTCAAGGGAAGGTACATGGTCAGTTAAGAGTGGTTGGGGAAGGCCTCCGTGAGGGAGTGATGCTGAACATTAATATCACTTGAGAAAGTAAGAAACTGAGAACCAGAGAGTGTTCCAGGAAGAAATACCAGCATGTGTAACTGCCTTATGGCAAGAAAGGGTGTGGTATGGTGAAAGAATGAATGTAACTGGAGCCAGTGTGACCAGAGCATAGAGAAACTGGAGAGGTAAGTGACGGCCAGACTATGTAGCCCTGATAGGCCATATTAGTGAAAAGTTTAATATCAGTGGGAAGCCCTTGAAATACTTCTTAGCAAATGATAGGTCTAAAATATGGAGGATAGATCTTAGTAGGGACTAAGAGTAAGTATAGTAGCTTAGACAGGAGATGGTAGGTAGTTGGATTACAGTAGTGATAGTGGAAATGGAGTGAACTGAAGGCTTCAGGGATATTTAAAAGGTAAAACAAATACATGTAAAACAGTAAGACAGACTGATGTATAATTAGCACCTTTGACATTTTATTCCTTTATTCAGCAAATATTGATGGAGTGCTCTTTTTATTTTTATTTATTTAGTTATTTGAGACAAGGTCTCACTGTGTTGCCCAGGCTAAAGTACAATGATACAATCATAGCTTAATGTAGTCTTGAACTCCTGGCCATAAATGATCCTCCTTCCTTAGCCTTCCAAGTAGCTGAGACTACTGGTACATGCTACTGCACTTGGCTTTTCTTTTTTTTTTTTTTTTTGAGATAGGGTCTTGTTCTGTCATCCAGGCTGGAGTACAGTGGTGTGATCATGGCTTACTGTAGCCTGTACCTCCCAGGCTCAAGCAGTCCTCCCACCTCAGGCTTTAGAGTAGATGGGATGACAGGCATGTGCCACAAGGCCTGGATAATTTTTTTTATTTTTTTGTGGAGACAGAGTTTCACTATGTTGCCCAGGCTGTTTTCAAACTCCTGGCCTCAAGCAGTCCTTCTGCCTCAGCCTCCCAAAGAGCTAGGATTATAGGCATGAGCTGCCATGCCAGGTCTTGTGGATTGCTTTTTATATGCCAGTCACTGAGTTAGGTGATAGAAGTATAATGGTCTTACACTCATAGAGCTTATAGTCAGGTAAGAGAAATAGGCATTAACCAAACAATTATGTAAATACAAGCTATGGTAAGTGTGATGAAGGGAAAATAGAAATGTCATGTGGGTATACAGAGAACTTGGCCAGGTGTGTGTGTTGTGGGGGAGGGGCTGGGGTATCATGGAAGGCTTCCCTGAGGCAGTGATATTGGGGCCAGGATACAAAGAGAGAGGGGTAAGGTAAAGGTATGTGATGGAGTGAGATTTTAAATAGAAGAAACAGCATATGTTGACAGTCAGTGAGGCCAGAGCATAATGGGGACAGGGAAGAAATAGCACTGGATGAAACTGGGTAGTTTAGGGCCTACACAAAGATGAAATGACATAGGTACAATGTTATTCATTGTAGCATCACTTGTTATTTCTAAAGATGAGAAAGAACTCAGTGGTTCAGCAGTAAAGGACTAAATTGAATAAACTGTTTTTTTTATACAGTGAAATATTTTACAGCTATTTAAAAAAATGAGAATGCTAATGATAGCTCCTCAGGACAGACAATTAAATGAAAAGAGCAAAATACAAAGTAGTGTTTATTGTACAGTATCTTTTGTGTAAGAAAAGAAAGAAGAATGTATAATCACATTTTCTTATATTTGCAGAAAGAAAAACTGGAAGTATTAATAAAATCAGTTACCTATAGAGGGAACAGGGTGAATGGAAACAGGAATGAAAATGAAACCTCATTGTATATTTTTTGTATCTTTCTAATTTTGAACCACAGATATGTCTTAACGTATTCAAAAAAATAATACTTTTAAAAAGATAGGAAAATAAGTTAGCTAGAAAATGTTTTTTAAATACTAGGCCTTATCTTTTTTCCAAATTGAGACTTAAAATAGACTTGTATTTCCCAAATATAGTCTTTAATTTTCCTCTCAGCTCAAAATTAGATGATTAATTCTGTGTTGGAGAGAATAGAAAAAGTTAACTTAGAATGTGAGTTCTGTTGCAACATCATTCTTAGATGACAGAGTAGAAATAGTGCGATATCGTACCTTTCATTTATAGAGGAAAATATTTTAAATATTGTAACATATGGTGCAACATTTGCTGCTGTTAGTGGTTTGTCTTTCTAAACCCACATGGAGGAGGAAAAATTTGCTTGTGGTTTGCATTGCCTCCTTTTTCTCTCTTTGGAAATGAGGCAAAAATTAACTATCTTTATATAAACCATGCAACCAAAAAGAATTGTGAGTTGTAGGTTGATTTTTAAACTAGACTCATCCAACCCATACCTGTTTGGAATAAATCAAGATAATGGTAATTGTTGAAGAGTGAGTAGGGATGAAAGCCTGAGTGGGTGCTAGGGAGAAGCACACCTAGCTAACCAATTCATATAGTTTTTTTTGTCAGTTGTGCTAAGATTCTGGCATGATAATTTTTGTAAGGGAGGGATATTTTGTATTCAGTATTGAAAAGCTTTCCAGGAAGGATAGCTTTATAATCATGAATTACTGTTCTTATAGACTTGGTTCTTTTTCGGCAATCATAAGGTAATTATGTATTTTCTAACCGTTTTTGGTCAGAAGCCATCAACTTACTATAGAGTAGGATTAGAGTTTTTTATTCTGCTGTATATGTTGGAGGTGAGGGAATTGTTCCTTTCACTTTGAATGAAAAGAATTCACTTTAAAAATTTACTTTTTAATCATTATTGCTGTGATGTGTCTGTTCTAATGGTTGATATACATGTGTGCTCTTCAGATCCACATTTCACTTATTTTGCCAGCCTTGGGTATTATCCAACTTGATTTGCCAGGTTTTATGATAAAGGTGAGTTTTTAAGTGATCAATGTGATACTTGAACAGATCACTAATAACTGCATTGGTTGTGCTGTTGATGATGGTACTGGGTCTTTATGGCTGTGACATTGCTATACTTTTTTAGTTCTTCGTAGTTATGGTTCCTTCAGTTTGCTTAAAAGTAAAACCTTTAATTAGTATTTCTGAGTAAAGTCTCAGAAGACACTAGCAGTGTTTAAGAATTTGACTTTGCAATGTTCTTTTTAACTTTTTCTTGAAATTCTCTCAGTAATGACTCAGCGTTTTCATGTTGACCATAATTTCTTTCCATGACTCACCTATACTTTGTTAAAATATTCATAACTTTTTCCCTCATTCCTCATAAACTTAATAACATCCTGATTTTCTATCCTTATTTCTTCCCTTAAATTTTCAAAGATGCTTTTTTAAAAATTGACCTTAAGTATTTTAAGGTGCTTGTTTTGTGCAATTATGCCTGATCCTAAAGAACCATATAAGGTATTATCACAAACTCCCTGTGGAGAGGCAACTTACAGTCTAATGGAGGAATTTAAATAAAATCAATTATATGTAAAACACTAACTTAAACATGAGAAAGAAATACAGAATTTGATGAAGAAAAATGTTAGTGTGGGCTCAAAGTACCTGGTAAGCTAGGCAGTTTGACTTGAGTAGGACCACACAAGAATGGGTAACGTGCATAGGCAGGAAGGGGGCAGAAAAAAATTCTTGGAGCAACCCTGGATCATATGTTTAAGTGATTTGTAAACTTCCGTTGAATCATCTGTTCCCTTCTTGAAGCACAGTGCCTAGGCCTTTCTCCAGTTAAAGCACATATCGTACTATGTTGTGATTGCCTGCTAGTCTTGAAGCACATACTATTACTACTTACAGGCTTTTTAAAAAGAAGAGTAATGCTTTATCATAACAAATTTTGATAAGGCTTTTCCTTTGGATGGGCCATTGGTTTGACTGGTTCCTATTGCCCAGTATCCAAAGGCTGGTGAGCACAGGGCCTGCTGATCCCTGCAGTGACTTGGCACCATTTTGTCACTTACCAGATAGCTCCAGCAGATCTAGATACCTGAGCTTTCTGTTTCTTATTATCTAAATATGGAATTCAGTGACTCCCTTCACCCCCTCCAACACCTGCCTATATATTTATCCCTTTTTTCTGGATTTCATAGGGATTTTGTGAATACCTCAAGGTACAGGGACTAATTCTGAACTTGAGATCAGGAATGGAGTAAAGTTCTGAGAGAAGTTATAGGATGGGTAAAAAAAGAAAACATTGGTGGGATCCCCTCCTCTTTCTATTCCCTATGGCCTCCCATGCTATTCCTAGGATCTCACTACCCCTAATTCTGTAACTATGGACTTCTGTGTGGTTTTGTAAAGAGGATTCAGTGCTGTCAAGCCCATGATTGTCAAACTTCTCTGTTAGGTTAATAACAGTCTCCCAACTTTTTTGAAATAACTTTATATCTCTCACCTTGTTAATGGAATGAAATACCCAATTCCTTACCTATTCTTTTGTACCTAAATTGATTTTGGACTCAGAGATGAGATGGTAATTTATGATACTTTATGTTTTCTCTGCCAACTTGAAAGTGTGTTCATCCCTCCCTCCTCCCCATAGTGCCTAGGCCTTTCTCCAGTTAAAGCACATACCGTAGGATGTTGTGATTGCCTGCTAGTCTGTTTTTGCCGCTAGAGGTGCTCCATGGATGCATCTATAGAGCACAGCCTTCCTACATTTGAGTATTGAGTTAATCGATGGACACTAATCTTTGAGTACTATAATCTGTAAATGGAGATTATATAAGGATTTATATATAATACCTATACCTGTATAATATGTGATCTAGATGACTATATACCAGTGCACAGATGATAATGCTGGGGTTCAGAGAGGTTAAGTAGTTTGTTGAAAGTCTCACAGCCAGACCAGGATTCAAATCTAGATCTCTCTGACTCCACAGCCCGCTTTTAGTTAAGTATAATACAATGCTGTAATGCTGCCCAAGGTGAAATTGTTAAGATAGCAGAGAGAGAAGATGGAAAGATAACCTTGGAAAACAGAAGCTGTATTGATCACGTCTAAACTTGGAGCTCTTGGAAGGAAGGAAAGGAAGGAGAAAAGGAGAGAGGGAGAAGGGAGGGAGGGATTGAAGGGCGGGAACTAACCCTGTAAAATTATAGAACAAAAAAGGCAATAGACTTTTTTTGCTAAAGGTGAGAAAATCTCCGCACTCAGAATGTTAACGTATCTAATTCTTGGATAAAGAATTATAAGACGTCACCACTGTTCTGTGACCTGCTGTTACTGGAGTCTATAGGTCATGTTTCATCAGTTATCTTCAGAACTCTGCCTTTGTTTTTCCTTCTGTAAGGACTTTTTTTTAACCCTCTGCTTGTCAGTGATTTGCTGAAACCTATCCCAATGCATCAGAAAAATGTACAAATCTATTTTTCTACCCCACTTGTAGTTCATATTTGTCTTTCCTTCTCTCACTCCATTCCCAATGCCCACAACCATATTTTTTATAGTGTTTCTCTTTCTCAACCAGTAGTTGCTTTAACATGACAGGCATTTCCAAAGCCATTGCAAACTAATAAAATTATGCCCCACAAACCTAATAAAAGGCCAAGGCAGGTATATTTTCTTGCCTGATATTCTTCTGATCTCTTTCTGGGAAAAGTTCAGTGATAGGCAGGAAAGCATAGAATGGTATGTTTTTTAATAGGAGTAAAGAAAGGAGTTGATACCCTACATATTAGCGGTTGGGGACCTCTTACTAAAAAATGATTTGTTTCACCTTTTTCTCACATACCTTTTTCCTACCACCAGCAACTATCCCAATATTTTCGTACATTTAATATAAACCCCTATTTCATAGAATTATTGGGAAAGCCAGTAACTGCTTTGAAGAACGTAACAATCATAAATACTAGGTTGGTGCAAAAGTAATTGCAGTTTTTGCCATTACTTTTGCACCAACCTAGTATTTATGATTGTCAATGGCAAAAACCGCAATTACTTTTGCACCAACCTAAATATATGAAGACTAATAACTTATTTTAACAGGAAATTGCTTTTTTTAAACAAATTTAGTGCCTCTGAATAAGAAAGTCATATGAGCTAAATTTTATTTGGAAAAAGTTCGTTTGGTAGAAATAAACTGCCTTTTATATGATTTTGATGTTGAAAAGGTAATGATATCACTAGTTTTTTCAGTCAGTAAGTTTGTAAATGTTATTTATATTCTATTGATACATGCTGTGTAGGCAAGAGAAGGTATTCAGTGTAGTCCACTTGGCATCATCTGTGAGTTCTGCTCTTAAATTTCAGTTACCTAGTTTCTGTTTAAAACTCCAGCTTGTTTTTCTGCCTTAGTAGTCAGTGTTAGAGTTTGTTTTGCCCTTTAACAATTAAAGTATTGTATGATATGTTTAGGTCACTGAACAGATGTTGCCAGAGTGGTTTTGCTCTTTGTTTGGCAGATCTTTATGAAAGTTCTTCATAAGTGAGTTTGCAATGATTTAGTATATTTCTAAATTGCTGTGATTGTTTCTGATGTTAGGTTTTCAAAATTTGACAATTTTGCCGCCATTCCATTATAATTGTTACCTCTAACTTTTTTTGCTCCTGTTTTAAATCTCTGCCTTTTTGTTGTATTAATATTTTATATTTTAAATCATTTCTAACTTAGGACATAAATAGTTCAATAAAGACTTTTTCCTATTCTGTAAATATGGGAAGATTATATAAAAGTTTAATGTTTTATTAATCTTCATAGTTTTAGCAAGAATTAAGTTTTATTTCTTTCGTCTGCTCCAATCCTGTGTTAGGTCCTTGTCCCAAGGATGTTTTAATACAACTTCAGGGCCAGAGACAAAATTGGGAACAAGTTTAAAGTGCTGTGTATCTTTTCTACACTACCACTTTTCCTTTAAGTGCTCTGCTGCCCTTTCTTGTCTGTTTCAAATTTTGTTTAAAAGGTTTCTAAAATGTTTATTGCCCATGAATAGAAGCAGATTAAAATAGATGAAAGGACGTAGATCACTCTTGGAATAAGACATTCCTGTGTTCCCCAGATCTCAGTCCATCTATCACCTGTCTAACCTTAGGCAAATTACTTAACTTTCTGAGTTTTCTTTATTTTTTGTTTTTCAACTGTATCAAGGACTGAAGACTGTACAAGGCCAGATGTAGTGGCTCACACCTGTAATCCTAGTGCTTAGGTAGTCCAGGGTGGGAGGATCACCTGCAGCCAAGAGTTTGAGACCAGCCTAAGCGACATAGCGAGACCCTGTCTCTATAGAAAATAAAAAAGTTAGCCAGGCACGGTGATGCGCGCCATTATTCCTAGTTATTCAGGAGGCTGAGGTAGGAGGATCACTTGAACCAAGGGGATCAAGGCTGCAGTGAGCTATCACTGTATTGCTGCACTCTAGCTTGGGCAACAGAGTGAAACCCCGTCTCTGTGTGCGCGGGGGCGGGGGGAGGCTAAACAGAATAGATGTAAGGGTAATGCATTATGTGTCATATAGAAGGTGTTTCCAAAAGTTAGTGCTCCCCCACCATAGCAAAGCATAGTCTACCAAAAATACCTGCTCTTTCTTTCATTCTGTGCTCCTCAGTTCCTGTGGGCTGATAGCTTAAATATAGAAGTAAATTGAAAAAAGGTAAAGACCCTGAAATATGTCCTGGAACATTTTGGCTTTTTGTCCTTTCTCCTAAAAGTGGGATTTGAACTTCCTATCACCTCACTTTCTTTGTCTGTCTCTGAAAGCCAGCTGTATTTGAGAAACCAGAGTCTTTCCCAGGTTGACCTTTACAAGGTCAAATTGCCTGGTAAAGTGAACCTGATAAACCAAGTAAAGGAAATAAACTGAAATAATAATTTTATGTTCTACTGAAACTGCTTGTATAGTAACAGCACGATTCTCAAAATTGCAAGAACTTCTTATTTTAAAAGTTGTATTGTGATTGCTTTTCTAATACTACTTAATTATTCCCTTTTTAATTGGTAATTATTTCAATGTATTTAATAACCAAAATGTTCTGAGGATTCTCTGTAGCATATCAGGCAGAATGGCATTGAGGACATTATACAAATGCATATCATAGTGCAAATTAGTTAATAAAAAAATAGGCAGAAAATATTCTAAGTTTTTAATTCATTTAGTTGAAAAAGAGTATTCATCTTGAAAATTGTTCATTATGTTTTGATTGGATGAGTCAACACACTATTCTTAGGGAAATTTGTATCTGATTTAGAAGATACACTACCAAAATTAAGCTTGTACTAGATTACAGTAATCAATACTAATAGAAAAATGAGGTAAATTGTCTGTTTTGTTATAAGCCAGAGTGAGAACAATTAGCTTTTTAGAAAAAAAAAAAAAATAGCTTCTTATATTTAAGGATGAAATTTTATACTTCATTTCCATTTGGAGTTTTTTTTCTTTTGTTTTTACATTATAATTACAAAGCTGTGAATCCTCGAAGGTCCCTCTATACCAGGAAACTGATCTGATGCGTATGTAGACTTTAAAAGGCTTGACACATCAGTCTTCTAACAATTACTGGGAGAATGTTTCTTGTGGATATGGATATTGTATCATTTTGTTGTGAAAACTAGAATTCAATCCTGCAAAGCACCATCTTTGATTTCCCATGGATTAAGTTGCATTGTGGGGTGGAGGACCATTTTAAATACAACGAATATACTGAGCCTGAGCCTCTGTTCGTGGGCTGCCGAGTCTTCCTCAGCTACAGAAAGAGCTGTCTCTCTGTGTTTAGTCAGCTACTCGGGAGTGGGTAAACAAACTGACTTATATTGACATTTGCAGGGCTAGTTAAAAATTTTTGGATGCCCTTCCCACTTTCTTTCTGACTGTCTTAACTTTCCAGACCATTAACAGCAGCTCCCTGCAAGGCCAGTACATGAATTAAATCGCATACTCTGCTTTTATTCTCTCCTCTAATTCTAAAAGATTGGAAGTTAAAAATCTTTTTTTTAAAGTTATTTTTATTTTAAGTTCATGGGTACACGTGCAGGATGTGCAGGTCTGTTACATAGGTAAACGTGTGCCATGATGGTTTGCTGCACCTATCAACACATCACCTACATTTTTTTTTTTTTTTCTTTTGACACGGAGTCTCGCTCTGTCGCCAGGTTGGAGTGCAGTGGCGCGATCTCGGCTCACTACAACAACCTTTGCCTCTGTGGTTCAAGCAACTCTCCTGCCTCAGCCTCCCGAGTAGCTGGGACTACAGGAGCGTGCCACCACACCCAGCTCATTTTTTGTATTTTTAGTTGAGACAGGTTTCACCATGTTGGCCACGATGGTCTCGAACTCCTGACCTCATGATCTGCCCGCCTCAACCTCCCAAAGTGCTGGGATTACAGGTGTGAGCCACTGCGCCTGGCCCCATCACCTAAATATTAAGTCCCAAATGCATTAGCTGTTTATCTTGATGCTCTCCCTCCTCCGGCAACCCCCTGATGGGCCCCAGTGTGTGTTGTTCTCCTCCCTGCGTCCATGTGTTCTCATTGTTCAGCTCCCACTTATAAGTGAGAACATGAGGTATTTGGTTTTTTGTTCCTGTGTTAGTTTGCTGAGGATCATGGCTTCCAGCTACCTCCATGTCCCTCTAAAGGACATGATCTTGTTCCTTTTTATGACTGTATATTGTATATGTACATTATCTGGTCTATCATTGATGGGCATTTGGGTTGATTCCATGTCTTCGCCATTGTGTATAGTGCTGCAGTAAACATATGTGTGCATGTATGTTTATAATAAAATGATTTATATTTTGGGGGGCATATACCCAGTAATGGGATTGCTGGGTCAAATGGTATTTCTGGGTTCTAGATCCTTGAGGAATCACCACACTGTCTTCCACAATGGTTGAACTAATTTACATTCCCACCAACAGTGTAAAAGTGTTTCTGTTTCTCCACAGCCTTCCCAGCATCTGTTGTTTCTTGACTTTTTAATAATCACCATTCTGACTGGCATGAAATGGTTGATGAACATTTGGGTTGTTTCAGTTTTAAGCTATTACAAGTACAGGTATTATGAACTTTCATGTAGAAGTCTTTGCTTTCATTCCTCTTAGGCAAATACCTAGGAGTGGAATAATTGTGTTACACAGTAGGTACATGTAAGTTTTTAAGAAACTGACAAACTTTTCTAAGATGCTTATACCATTCTGCATTCCCAGCAACTGTGTATGATAGTTTCAGTTGCTCAGCATCCTGGTCAATAAGAACTGTGGTCCAGGTTTTTAAATTTTAGCCATTCTAGTGGATGTATAGTAGCATCTCATTGTGGCTTTCATTTGGATTTTCCTAATAACTAAAGATGTTGAGCATCTTTTTATGTGCTTATTTGCCATCTGTGTTTTCCTTGATGAAATGTCTGTTCAAATTTTTTACCTGCTTTTTGGTTAGGTTGTTCTTATTGAATTGTAAGAATTCTTTTTTTTTTTTTTTTTTTTTGAGATGGAGTTTCACTCTGTTGCCCAGGCTGGAGTGCAGTGGTGCAATATGGGCTCACCACAGTCTCCGCCTTCCAGTTTCAAACGATTCCCCTGCCTCAGCCTCCCGAGTAGCTGGGATTACAGGTTCCCGCTACCACGCCCGGCTAATTTTTATATTTTTAGTAGAGACAGGATTTCATTATGTTGACCAGGCTGGTCTCAAACTCCCGACCACAGGTGACCCTCCCACCTCGGCCTCCCAAAGTTCTGGGATTACAGGCATGGGCCACCGTGCCCGGCCAAGAATTCTTTATGTATTCTAGAATCAAGTTCTTTGATACCTGTTTTGCAAATATTTTCTCCAAATATATGGCTTACTTTTTCATTTTTGTAAGTGTCTTTTGAAGAGAGAAATATTTTTGAAGTCCAATTTATTGATGTTTTTCATTTGTAATTTATGCTTTGTGTATATTGTTTAAAACTCTTTGCCAAACCAAAGATCATTAAGATTTTCTCTTATTTTTTTTTCTATAAGTTTTTGTAGCTTTAGCCCTGACACTTGAGCCCATGATCCATTTCAAGTTAAATGTTGTATGTATTTTGAGATACAAGGGTCAAGGTTCTTTTTTCATGACTTAATCCTTGAATCACTTCTCTGTCCACTCTCTTATGAGCTTATCTAGTCATGTGGCTTTAAATATCATCTGTATATTAATGACTCCCAAATTTACAACTCTAGCCCAAACTGCTATTTTAAGAGATATCTCAAACATGTCCAAAAACTAAGCTGTTAATACCCACCTTTTCTCCTCTTCCATGCCTACCCCCTCACAGTCTTTGCCATTTCGGTAAATGCAACTTCATTCTTTCAGTTGCTTGGGGCAAAACTCTGGCACATCTTTGAGTGTTCTCTTTCTCTGTCACCTCCCATCTTGATCTGTTGTCAGATTCCATTGGCTTCATCTTCACATTATATGCAGAATCCCACCTCTTCTCATGATCTCCTCTTTTACCACTGTAGTCCAAGCCACCATTATCTCAGCCAGGTTATTGCTGTAATATTCTAATAGGTCTCTCTACTTCTACCTTTGCATGTTTATTAAATTAAATGTTGTCATTTTTCTGCTTAGAACCTACCAGTAGCTTTTCATCTCATTCAGACAAGGAACCAGATCTTTATAATGATATCTAAGGGCCTGCACCATCTAGCCACCCATTATCTATCTTACCACATCTACTAGGCCCTTATTCACTCTGCTGCAGTCATACAGGCCTTGGTGCTTCTCAAACATACCAAGCACACTGTCTACCTCAGGCCCTTTGAGCTTGCTATTTCCTCTGTCTGGAATGTTTTTCTTCCAGATAACTTAAAGTTTATTCTCTCACTTCCTTAAATCTGTATTCACCTGTTTCCTCAATGAGCCCTTCCTATTTAATTGCAACTCTCACCCATACATACATCTCACATTCCACATTGCTGCTTTATTTTTCTCTGTAACATGTATCACTGTCTAACATACTATATGTGTTAGATGGTTCTCTTTCTTCCCTCAATAGAACATAAACTTCTTTTGAGAAGAGATGTTTGCCTTTTTTGTTGATTGCTTGCATTCCCAACCCCTAGAGTAGTGCCTGACACATAACAATATGACCCTCTGTAGTATCTGTTATATGAATGGAGGTAAGCAAATTTTAGGTAGTTTTTTCCCTCTGAATATAAAATGGGGTGTCTGTAGTTCATTAGAACATTGTGAACAGTGCAAGTCTTCACAAAGTTGATATAGACAGACTTTAGCTCTCATAATCTTTTTCCCTTTTTTTTTTTTTTTTTTTTTGAGACGGAGTCTCACTCTGTCGCTCGCGCTGGAGTGCAGTGGCGGGA
This sequence comes from Piliocolobus tephrosceles, assembly GCF_002776525.5. NCBI lineage: Eukaryota > Metazoa > Chordata > Mammalia > Primates > Cercopithecidae > Piliocolobus > Piliocolobus tephrosceles. The sequence continues at coordinate 36,927,352 of NC_045436.1, read as the reverse complement.
TCTCAGCTCACTGCAAGCTCCGCCTCCCGGGTTTACGCCATTCTCCTGCCTCAGCCTCCCGAGTAGCTGGGACTACAGGCGCCCGCCGCCTCGCCTGGCTAGTTTTTTTTTTTTTTTTTTTTTTGTATTTTTTAGTAGAGACGGGGTTTCACCGTGTTAGCCAGGATGGTCTTGATCTCCTGACCTCGTGATCCGCCCGTCTCGGCCTCCCAAAGTGCTAGGATTACAGGCTTGAGCCACCGCGCCCGGCCCTTTTTCCCTTTTTTAATAAACAAAAGAATGTTTAACATACAGACAAAATATAAAAGAGTAACAAAAATAACAAAAAAAGCAGCCATGTTCCCACCACCCAAGTTAAGAAACAAATATTAATACTTTTGAAGCATCCTTTGTGCTTTACTCTTACTTCATCCTCTCTACTCTCCTCCCTCTGTAAACCTATTCTGAATTTGTTTATTGTTCCTATTGGTTTTCTTGTAGTTTTGCCACATATGGATATATCATTCACATATGAATATATCATTCAGTTATGTATGTTTTTGAACTCTCTGTAAGTGGAATCCTACCACAGGCATTCTCCAAGTTGTTTTGCTTAACCTGATACTCCAGAGTTTCATCCATAATGATGCATGCAGCTACAGTTCATTTATGTTTACTCCTATATCGTATCCCCATTGCGCTGAGAGACCACTCTATCTGCTTTCCTGTATATACAGCTTTGTGGTGGTTTTCTTGCTTTTTTAATGCTAAAAACAGTGCTGCCATGAACATAATTGTACATGTTTCATGAAACACACATGAAAGTTTTTCTACGGCAGATTCTTAGGGGTAAAATTACTGTTCCGTAGGGCATTTGTATCTTTCATTTTACTAGTTCCTGCCAGATTGTTTTCAAAAACATTTGTACATATTTATATACCTGTCAATAGTATATAGTTGTTATAATATTTAGTTTTCCTAATGTGGAGGGTATAAAGTGGTGTCCCATGTTAGTTTTAATTTGCATTTTCCTATTTCCTAATGAGGCTGGATATCTTCTCAGATGTAATTGGCCATTCCTGTTTCCTCCTCTGTGAAATGTTTATCTGTATTATTTGCTCTTTTTTAATTGGGCTGTTTTTGGTTTTTGGGAGTTCTTCATATATTCCAGGTACATATTCTTTGCCAGTTATATATAAAGCAGATACCTTTTCCCAGTATGTAGCTTATCTTTTCACTATCTTTTGATGAATAGAAATTCTAAATTTTAGGCCAGGCGCAGTCTCTCACGCCTGTAATCCCAGTACTTTGGGAGGCCGAGGCACGCAGATCACGAGGTCGAGATCGAGACCATCTTGGCCAACATGATGAAACTCCGTCTCTACTAAAATACAAAAAAATTAGCCAAGCATGGTGGTGCGTGCCTGTAATCCCAGCTACTTGGGAGGTGGAGGCAGGAGAATCGCTTGAACCTGGGAGGCGGAGGTTGCAGTGAGCTGAGATGGTGCCACTGCACTTCAGCCTGGCAACAGAAGCGAGACTCCATCTCAAAAAGAAAAAAGAAAGAAACTCTAAATTTTAATGTAGTTTAATTATCAATATTTTTCTTTGTAATTTATGGGTTTTTTAAGCCTAACTTAAGAAATTATTTCATATATAACATCATACAGTGATTTTTCTACCCTCTGTCAAGGCAGATTGCCCTTGAAGCATTCCTTAGACCTGTCCCTGACAACCTGTTCTGCAGAAGAGATCTGAAACTCAGTCACAATGGCAGAGGTGACTGAGACCAGCTCAGTTTTGGAAATCATTTTCAGAAATGGCTAGAGAGAATGTGGTGTGTGTGTGTGTGTGTCTAATATAGTGAAACAGAAATTTTCTATCCTGTTTTTTTGTTTAGCATCATGTTTCAAATATTTTTACATCATTAAAATTATTAAAGTTCAATTTTAATGAATATCGTATTGGATGGGAATCTGAATTTTTATTGAACATTTTGCAGTTGTAAATAAGACCTCAGATGGCCAGGCTTGGTGGCTTACGCCTGTAATCCCAGCACTTTGGGAAGCTGAGGCAGGCAGATCACCTGAGGTCAGGAGTTTGAGACCAGCCTGGCCAACATGGTGAAACCCTGTCTCTAACAAAAATACAAAAATTGGGTGGGCATGTTGGTAATCCCAGCTACTTGGGAGGCCGAGACATGAGAATCGCTTGAATCCTGGAGGCAGAGGTTACAGTGAGCCAAGATTGTGCCACTGCATAACAGCCTGGGTGACAGAGCAAGACTGTGTCTCAAAAAACAAAACAAAACAAAAACAACCTCAGGAGGCAATTTATAAATCTTTTTGATGCATTATTTATTTCTTTAAGAAAGACTTATAGAGGTAGTATGACTTGGTTAAATATAGTCTTGATATCAGCACAAGTAATAAGCAGTTGAAAATAATTGAGAGTCATATGAGCTTTAAGTAAATTGATTTTCTGGGCAACACTTGCTACTTGCTTGATTCTTTACAAAGAAAGTCAATATTTAAAAGTATCTAGCCTACTTGGCTTACATAAAGCTTAGATTTAATGATGTCCATATTTACTATTCATACATTGGGTAACTTTTATATAATTACCCTTTTTGATATCTCACATGATTTTGGATATACTTAGTTTGAGGAGGATTTAATGATATTTTTAATTAATCCTCTCAATAATGTTTAAAAATGGTTAACAGGGTATATATTTTGGCATCTTAAAACTGACCTGTTCTCTTTAGGGTAATTAAAAAGTCATCAAAGGCTCAGTGACCCTGCAAGGCAGTGTACATTTGGTATGTGTGAAATACTTAGTCATTATTAAGCCAACTGTTCTTCAAGAGAGATACACTATTTAATTAAGGAATGTAATAAATCACCCTCCATTTTATTGTTATTGGTGTTAATGCTTGGTCTTGTAACTCTGCCCTGTCCACAGGTTAAAGTATTGCACAATCAACTGGTCCTTTTCCACAATGCCATTGCCGCTTACTTTGCTGGGAATCAGAAGCAGCTTGAACAGACACTTAAACAGTTCCATATCAAATTGAAAACCCCTGGAGTGGATGCCCCATCTTGGCTTGAAGAACAGTGAAATCACAGCGGAAAATAAAAAGAAAGTCATGTTGTTATATTTCTAAACAAACCTAACAAGAATTAAGCAGAGTTGGGGGAAGTGGAAGGGGTGACAAGCATTGTAGTGATTCTTGCACAAACAGCTTTAATTTTTCCCTTTTTCATACTTTAACAATTGAACTGTTAAATTTGATGGGAAGGTGGGTGGTTTTAATGTAAACATAGTTTCTATAATCTGAACACAATAATTTTCCTTTTTGAGAAATCCTTTTGTATTGTGAGGGTTGATGGCTATTTCTGTAGTTTGAAAACATCTACTATAGATTTGCACTGACGAGATAAAAATTCAAGGTTTTTGGTCCTGGAAATGAGGGCCAATTGTAACTTTTCCAAAGGGAGGTTTACATGATTTGTATCAACATCAGATATTTTATATATGAATATAGTAAACATCTTTAAGAGATTCCTTTTCATGTATTAAAGAAAAAAGAAACTATTTTGCAGAGTAAAGTTATATGGTGTTCCCGCAGCGTCCACACAGAGGCAGCAGCTCTAATGAATGGTTAGCTCGTGGAGTTGTGGCAAATACCTTTTTAAAAATGAATCTGTACCATTGTAATTTTGTTTAGACTTTTTTTAAAGACACAGAAATCACATTGTCATTTCTGTGAGGCTTTTAAGCTTATGAATTTGCTTCACCCAAAGTCATTGGACAGTTACGTTTGCAATTTCTTTTGGTTCATAACAAAACCTGCTTAAGAGAATTGTTTTTTTGACAGGTGGACATGGGAATGGAAATTCTTGATGGTTTCTAGAGTAGAAATCTGTTCTTAGAAAACTAGTTTTTGGGTCAGTTCCATTTTGATAGAAGTGAATACATAGACAGCTTTTATTGACTTCCATATGTAACAATACCGTTTAAGCCTTAAATCACAGATATGTGCCTTCTCAGATACAGTAATTCTTGTTCAACCAATGTACAAAATCCATAAAGAAACCCAATGTACAAAATCCATAAAGAAATAGACACAATGTTTGATGTGTCTATTCCTTCCATGGAAAGGAGCACTACATATAAATGTTGGGTTTCTTTGTACTTGTTAAGCCACATTTGAGGTTTATGGTAAAAATCATCTTTTGAGTTTGCTCTTTGGTTTATCTTCATTCCTTTTGAGGAATGGGAAAACAGAAGGATTCTTTGATTTGGGTAATGAAGAGGTAATGTGGGACAGTGCGGTGGTACCAGGAAGAAAGAGGATTGGAAAGGCCAGTACTGTTTTAGTTGCTCGGCACTACTGGTTTTGTGTTCATGTGGTTGCCCTGTCCACTACATGGTTCTGTCAGTAGTGTAATCCATTTTCAATGTAAAGCTCTTTCAGTTTTTGTCATAGACATAAATTAATATTTTTAGAGGCATCCCTCGCCTGTTCATTTCTTCTGTGTTGAAATGAAGTACCTAAAATTACTGTTATACATGAACTTTGTGGACTGTAAGATTTGTTATATATGTTCAAATGCCTTTTAGCTGGCTTTTTAATTAATATGCCTGTGTTGAGCGCTTAATACAGTGTAATGTGATTGTAAATCATAAACCTATTTTAAATCATTCCTTCCTGTATATTTGTACTCAGAGAGCCTTATTTTATTCTTCCAGCAGAATTACTACTTGTGATAGTTCATTTACATTCCCCAGAATGTGCCTCTGGTGTGAATTTTGTATTCTTATTAAAAGTGTTTGCTGCAATAAATTGTTTCTCTGGACCTTCATAGTCTAAGAAGTAACTATTTGGAAATTCTGAAGACACATGATTTGTCTTTTCTGAACCTTAAAAAAATGGTGCTTCTGTCACTTATAATTGTTTTATCTCAGTAAGCTATTTTTTTTTCAATGTGAATCTCTTTTGAGAGCTGAACATGTCCATTCTTAACCACATTTCAATAACAGTTATTGTAGCTAAGGAGTTAAATAGTTTCATGGATTGATTCTTTTCAGAATAAATTTAAAATACCCATGATTCTGATAGTGGGCACATGAGCAAAAGAAAAAAGTAAATCAATATATTTAGCCAATGGCACATTTACTTTGTTAGGAATGTAATTTATGTTCATTATAGAAAAGAATTAGAAGAAAATTTCAAGTAATAGAAGATAACTACCTTCCCAAGTGAATAAATACTGCATGGAACCACCCAACACCTCTGAAGTTGGATATTTTAGTTTTGGATTTTAATATTATAAGCTCTATTTTGAATATCCTTTAATACAGCATACATTTACATCTTTGTACTTTTACCTACTTAGTCCCTTAGGTTATATTCCTAGAAGTGAAAATGGGCCCTTAAAAGTATATACACACTTTTAAAACTTTGTAATGTATTGCCTGTTTGCTTTCAAGAAAGACTGCCAATTTACACCTGTAACAGCATACACATGTACCTGTTTAGTATATTTTTTAAGCCAGTACTGTATATATAAAATGAAATAATAAAAGAGAAAAACAGGAAGATAAAGGCTGAACAATCACCAACTGGAGAGTTTGGGGATGCTGGGTGAGAGCAGGGAGTGGATGGAAATGGCTGGCTTTTCTCTCATTAAAATAGAAGTTGTTATTCTAGAAAAAAATAATGCACTGAGGAACTGGTCTGTGAAATTAAACTTTTTATCCCAAAGCTTCCAAATTTTAGGGTCCAGGAACTATGTGGGTTTGCAAAAGCAATTTAGCTGAAATCTAGGCTTTAAGAAGCATCTTTTCCATATTCAAAACACACTGATAATGTTACTGACACTTATCCCATAGCGTGTGAAACTAGAAGGTTCCTTAGAGATTATGTAACACACTTTTTTTACAGATGAAACTATCAAGGCTTCAAAATATGTTAAACTGACTTAGCCAACCCCCATCTCCAAATGTAATGCCACATGAGTATTTGCAACTATATACTTGAATTCCCCTTTAAATCCTGCCATTTCAACTGCATTAATTAAATCAGTGTGTCAAAAGTGTCAAGTTTCTTCTAAAGTTAATGTGTATTAAATACCTTCCCATTGGGGGAAAAAAATCCATCTCCCTGCAAATGGCTTCATACTAGGTACATTGCAAAGTATGCAAGATGCCTGCCTTTCTCTCCACTGGCCTTTAACTTGCAGTATTCTCCAAAAGAAATCAGGTGAGCTTGGAAAGTGTTATATAAAGTAAAATGATACATATTGAAAAAACTAAAGATAAATTTCTCCTAATCATGGAACTGGTAATTGAAAGAATAATGTAGCTACCTCAGAATGTGCCTATTTGCCTTTAACTTTCACTGGAGATGACTGTAGTTTAGAAAAATAAAATTGTCTGAGTTGCTAGTTCCATGCAACATTCAAGTATAATTGATGCTAATTTTGTGAAGTACTACTTAAATAACTACTTGCAGTCGCCCTAAATATCCTTTGCCGGTAGCTCTTTTTATTTTTTCTTTTTTAACCTTTCAGTTTGCCTGGGAGAGTTGAAACTACCTGAAATCTTTGATCACTCAATTTTAACCAAATTTAGGCATTTCAAAAAATCGAATTCCCCTTTAAGACTACAATTTTTTTTTTTTTTCTTTTTTTAGACGGAATCTTGCTCTGTCACCCAGGCTGGAGTGCAGTGGCGCGATCTCAGCTCACTGCAAACTCTGCCTCCCGGGTTCATGCCATTCTCCTTCCTCAGCCTCCCAAGTAGCTGGGACTACAGGCGCCCACCACCATGCCCGGCTATTTTTTTAATATTTTTTTTTTTAGTACAGGTGGGGTTTCACCATGTTAGCCAGGATGATCTCAATCTCCTGACCTCGTGATCCATCCGCCCCAGCCTCCCAAAGTGCTGGGATTACAGGCGTGAGCCACCACACCTGGCCAAGACTACAAATTTTTACATCAGCTAAGACTATCCAGTTGTGAGTAGGCCATTTTCTGATCAGAAGACCAGTTGTATTTTGCGTCACTTCAAAGCTTTCCCAAGGTCACAATTCCTTTACTATTTTTACAGTATGGCAGGACCTATTAAAATAGGACAATGCAAACAATTTTTTTGAGGACTTTCATTAAATTCAGTTCTGTGTTTCCACTTGAAGGTTTCCTGTTCAACAGGTTTCCCAGCATAAATGGACATTTATAATAAATTGCCAAGTGGTCACCATAATGTACAGGAAACTACAAAGTTCAGCTTTGTTTTCATGAAATAAAGTTTGACTCTTAGTAGTTTATGTATGTTAAGTGAGAACTGTTTGTTAGTCTGGTATCAGCTCTGGTAGGGAAAAAGGAGACTAGAAATATGAGGAAATTAGGTCCAGTCTGAATACTATAACTACTCTTGCGCAGTTAGTTGATTAGTATGCCATCAGAACTAAGAATTCTGGGTTTTTTAAACAAGTGAAACTGTTTCACAAGAACCAAAACCACAGTTTTGTTTGGGTCCAAGCTAAGCTTTACCATGAACTCTGTCAAAGATTGCATGAATTGTTGATTCATAAGGAAGATGTAAGAGGAACAGGATACCATTTTGTTGATTTTAAAAGTAACTTTCTATGACTTAAGACTTCCATATCACTTTGCCTTTGGTACAGGTGTATATGTTCATATAAATAACTTACCGGTGAAATGTACACCTAGCTGGTATACGGCACATAGGAAGAAGAACGTAAGCCACATACATCTCACTACATCTTGGAGCTTTGATTATTGACGTTCTATTAAAAGCAAACTGTAAAAACTTTTTTTTTTTTCAAATGAGTGTAAAGCATTATAGAGTAGTGAGAGGAAAGGTTACTTTAATCTTCCTGGCCTTCCTGAAAAGTTTTTAAATTATGAAGCCTTAGAATAATGAATAAAGTACTCAAGATAAATTATTTATATATGCTACTTTACTGTTATTCTCTTCCTAAATGATTTCTGATTCTACGTTAGGAAGCTTTTTATAAAAACTGCCTAAGGCTTTAGGCAGCTAATTATTCTTTCCTTTGAGGAATATATACTTATTATGACTAGACATTCAGCTCTTAAGAAAGGCACCGGGTAGGCTCTCTTCTTCACCCTGTATCCCCAACTCCTTGCATAGTTTTCTTTCTTGAGACAGAGTCTCACTCTGTTGCTCAGGCCCAGCTAAGTTTTGTGCGTTTAATAGATTTGGGATTTCACCATGTATATCAGGCTGGTCTCAAACTCCTTCAGTATACGTAGTTCTGCCCACATCGGCTTCCCAAAGTGCTGGGATTACAGGCGTGAGCCACTGTGCCAGGCTTCCTTGCGTAGTTCTTAATTCAAAGGAGTCATGTATAAAAATTTTTTGGTTTTTGATCCAAAATTCAAATGCAGAAAAATATTCAGTGCTTGCACTGCAATTTCATTTGAATGAGTTACAAAAGAGGCAGTATACTTATAACTTACTCTAAATTAATGTCAGGATGTTACCTAAGACATTAGGATGTTTACAGAAGAGTGACCAGTTTTTAAAACGGCCATTCTTTCTGCAAATCACCATGTTGCAACTATGACTAAAATAATTGATTCACACGGATGGCCAATGGATGCCAATATCATTAGGTGAGAGAGAAATGGCAAACAATTTCCATAATACCAAAGTATTACCCTACAAATGGCTCAATTTGAAAGGGGAAAAAGTACCATTAATAAGAAGAGATTTGTGCTTACAACCTAAATTGTGATCAAATTTAAAATCATGAATATTTGTAATCATTGTGCCTTAGTTATAATGAGATGTAAATTATACAGTATCACATATTTCTGCTGGAATTATTCAATCTGCAGCGAATCAAGTATTTGACCTTAAATTCCAGTGTACAGAAGATACAGGGGGTTAAGGAAAAAGTTAAAAGATACCAAGAAAAATCAACTGGACAAATCCAGAATCTGAGACATTCTACAACACAATTGGCTTGGTCTCTTCAAAAACTGCATCACAAAAGAAAAAAAAAAAACAGTAATACTGTTAGAAAACAACAGATTTGAGATCATAATTCAAAGAAAGTAGCTAAGACATTTGGAGGAACAGCTGAGTCACATGTGTATTTGACACTGCTAGGAACTTATGTTTTTTTAGGTATGATACTATATTATGGTAATGTAGGGGAACAGCTTTATTGGGAATGCATGCCTAAACTGCTTAAAGCCAAAGTGGCATGATGTCTGCAGTTTACTTTTAAATGGCTCAGCAAAAATACATTCATATGTATTCACATATATGGAGAGAAAGATGTCAAAGAAAATATGGCAAAATGTTAGCAATTGTTGAGATAAGTGGGTGGATACGTGGGGTTCCATAGCATTAGTCTTTTACATTTTCTTTTTAAAAATGTTTTCCATAATAGCATTAAAAAAAAAAAAAAAAAAAAAAAAGGATATTTGGTCCAGAAAGGCAGTAGGACCCACTAAATGTTTCCTCTTGCACCAGGGTTGCAATCAGAGGCTTTTTTTGGTATAGACAGTGACACCACTTGCTCCACTCCCAGAAATACTAGAATTTCTCCTCTAGCATGGGAGATGATTTGTATTTGGAAACAGAAATTCAAGTAAGCATAAAGTTGAGCAGTTTGTCAGTAAAGAGTACAGGATAAGTGAAGAGGCAGAAATAGTTTAGGATAGGACTATGTAAAAAAGTTCCATATAGGAAAACATGCATTCACTAAACTAGACCTTTTTCTCTTGTTTTTCTCCTCAGCTCATTTCCAAATTGAAGCTTTTCAAAAAAAATTACTAAATTTACTACAAGCGTGTGCCACCACGCACAACTAATTTTTGTATTTTTGTAGAGATGGGTTTCGCCATGTTGCCCAGGCTGGGCTTCAAACTCCTGGGCTCAGGCGATCCTCTCTCCTCAGCTTCCCAAAGTGCTAGATTACAGGTATGAGCCACTGTTCCCGGCCCCAAATTAATGCTTTCTAAATAGCTATTTGAAAGTTCAAGGGAAGTTAAATTCAAAAACAAAACACTAGCTTTCTTTTAGCCTAATAAGGATGGTTTTTTACTGTCTCAGTTTTTTTGCCCTCTTGTAAATAAGCATATACTACTAATCTGTACCACTATAGATTTTTTTAAATGAAGCTGCTAAGAGCTTTATTTACTATAACAATTTAAGACTGCTTAAAAACACGTATTTATACATTGGTAATTTTTAATAATGGTTATTTCCAATCCAAAAATATATTTTATGAGATGGCCACGTTTTCCCTAATTCACACTTCTAAAACTAATAAAATTGCTTAACTCTTTAAAGCGTTCCTCAAATAAGTAATAGATATTTATTTATATTGTTCTCAAATTCTCTTTTTCCTATTCCCACACCCCATCTCAGATAAGAACAAAGAAAATCCTATGGGTTTTTCTGACTAGTTTGTATCAATAACAGAAGTAGCAAAAAGCCCAGGCAATGTTTGGAGAATTGAGTTTTAACCATGGCAATGGTTACTATATAATCACTGCTACTATCGAGTGAGTTTTTTTAAAAAAATGTAAGTTTAAACAGTCATGAGTATTTGCTGAATGACCGCTCAGCTTGCCTGTGTTGACTTTCATTCACCACCTGATTCCACTAACACCTTGAAGAGGGTCAGATTATTCCTGAAGTGGGCACTAACAATTTCTTCTCAAAATTTTGTTTCTCTGAAAAGGCTCACCATATTTTCCCTGTGAAGCTTAGTTAGCATTTTTCTCCAATGAAGCCAGCCATAAAATGAGAAAAAAAAAAATTCGTTAGAAATAGCAAATGAACAGCTATGTCTAATGACAAAATTTTGTTTGTGTCTCTAAGAGACCTTGCCTAAACTCACAATGGAAAGGCAAGTATTAAAGCTTCATAGTAGGCTGTGGCCCTAACTTGCCCCTTTGTCCTTTTAAAAAAAATACAATGACATACTAAGAGGCTGTTGTGCTGTCTTCAAGTTTTCAAGCTTTTGGAGTCACTATTTATGCTTATTACTAGAGCAATGAAAACAAGTCTTTTTTCCCCAAACACAAGTAGCTTCAGTCCAAGCCACTTGAGACTTCCTTGCCAGTGACCTCAACACTGACCTTGATTTATTCTAGGAAGAACTCTGCCTGTTTAGTTCTTTGAGCTCTTTTTTTTTTTTTTTTTTTTGTGAATTCCCATTCACTAGTAGTGAACTAACTTCAACGATTAATTTCATTTCTAGTCTGCTGACTTTTCATTATTATGATTTTGTTTTTCCTTACAGTAGCCTCTTTGGTATCCTGTACACCTAGCTTATGAAAACGCTTTAGCCCAAGCAGTGACAGAGCCAGGTAATTGTCTTATCAAGGCTATAGTTAGTCTTGTTTAAAAGCACGCATCCCCATCTCTTTGGTGTAGCCCTAAAAGAAGTGGAGGATCAAAGCTACATGCTTCGATTCTCAGTCCTCTTTGCCTGATCGCTTTATCAAATTTCTGAAGAAAGAACTCAGTCCATCCCTTTTCTTCCCAAACCATGTCAAAGCTGGAGTTGTTTTTCAGTCCAACACTGAGCCACATTGCTCTGGGTCGAACATCAGCATGTCTTCTGAAAGGTTTCGCTTAATTGACCTGTACAAGTCTACATTTCTTGGGTTCACCTAAAATCTTATGATACCTGGCTGTTCCCTTCATGCACTCTTACATCTTAACTCACTGGTACTATCAAGTAGGTTATTTTTTAAATGTAAGTTTAAATGGTCATGAGTATTTGCTGAATGACCAGTCAACTTACCCATGTTGACTTTTACCACCTGATTCCATTAACCCCTTGAAGAGGATCAGGCTTCAAAGAGCTTGGATCTAGAAGATTTGCTTCTGGCCCATAGAAGCCTCTTGAGGGCAAGAACTGTTTTGAACATGTTTGTAGCCCTCCTCGTGCTTTGCACATAAAGGTCACTCAGTGTTTTCAATAATGATAATTAGCATTGCTGGGGCACTTAGCCTTCAATGACTGGAGGCCCAGTGGTAACATTTGCTGGTGATGAAAATCACAAGCAATGTGAAAATACATTGACTACTAACCGCTGTCGAGCCTTGAAGATAAATACTACAAAGATGTGAAGTTGAGTAAGACAGGCTTGCCCTTAAACTTTTGGGTTTAATGGGGAGAAAGTTCTTACAAATCATAAGGAATGAATGGTCAGGAGAAGGGAGGGATCAGTATGGAGAACATATGATTAGTGGTTGAGGATGGAAGCAGCCAGCCTTCAGCTCCAGACTGGAATGTCTTAATTCTGAGCATTTGTGTTTGTTGGGTGGAGAAGAGGGCATTTTACCATTCTACCATGGCAGCTAGGTCAGTGAAGATGGTCCTATCCATGTTGCCAAACTCAATCTCACATAAATCTTAAATATAGTACAATATTATTTCTGTGTAGCCTTTGAATCTTAATACCTTTCTTCCCCCTACCAGACATTCTAACATAGAAAGCTTGACTCCTTTTTACCCAGTGGCACTAGAATATATTTGGACAGTTGAAGTGGCAAAATTCGTCTGAAGCTTGTAGGTCATTAGAGTCATTGTTGGCTAGAACATTCAGCAATTTATATGACCGTAGTGTTGATTTAGAGGTCAGCCTAACTACTGCCGTTTTTTAGAAGGAAAATAAATTAATAGCTAGTTAGCCTACCTGTTCAAGTGTGTGGATTCTAACTACAGGCACACGAGGACTGGGTTGCATGGATGTTTCAAGGTTACCCAGGGGAGACAGAGTCTACAAACACCGCTTTCTGGAATTGGAAGGCAATTCTGGTAGGGAAGTTCTTTTTTTTTTTTTTTTTTTTTGAGACTCTGTTGCCCAGGTTGGAGTGCAGTGGCACGATTTTGGCTCACTGCAGCCTCCGCCTCCTGGGTTCAAGCAATCCTCCTGTCTCAGCATCCTGAGTACCTGGGATTACAAGGTGCCCGCCACCATGCCCAGCCAATTTTTTATATTTTAGCAGAGACAGGGTTTCACCATATGGTCAGGCTAGTTTTGAACTCCTGACCACCTCAGGTGATCCACCCGCCTTGGCCTCCCAAAGTGCTGGGATTACAAGCGTGAGCCACTGAACCCAGCCTGGTAAGTTCCTTATTATAGCATCTATTTTTGCAATCTAATGAAGAAGAAATGGACTGATTGTGACACAGAATACACACGCATACACATAAAATGTGTCTTCCTTGGTTATCTCAAGAACTTTAGCTAAAGGTGGAATACTATATGACTTTTGTTAAAAACCTTGATGCCAATAAAAAACTGAGGATAAGTCATAATTTCCATGGGCCCCTTTCTCCCTTTATGTTCTGTCCCTGCTCCAGCCTTCTGAGTTAGCCCTCTGATTTCTTCATAGTGCCCCTACCCAGCGTGCTGCACAGGACAAAGGGCTGTCAATCATTGTGAACACAAAATGTGAGACAGGTCTCAGTCCATTTAGGAAGCTTATTTTGCCAAGGTTAAGGACACACCCATGACACAGCCTCAGGAGTTCCTGATGACATTTGTCCAAGGTGATCAAGGCACAGCTTAGTTTTATACATTTTAGGGAGACATGAGACACCAATATATGTAAGATGTACATTGGTTCGGTCCAGAAAAGCAAGACAAGTCGAAGCAGCGGGGGCTTCCAAGTCATAGGTAGATAAGAGACAAATGGTTGCATACTTTTGAGTCTCTGATTAGCCTCTTACTCAATATACGATTTATGTGTGAGGGTGGGTATAGGAATAGTCACATGCCTTAGTCTGGCTTAGTGAAACAACAGGGCAAAGGAAGCCATCAGATACACATTTGTCTCACATGAACAGAAGGATGATAACTTTGAGTTCTGTCTGTCCTTTGTCCACAAGGGATTTCCTTGTGTGCAAATGTGAAGGAGGTATGTAGCTTTTTAATCTGTGTAGCTACCTCATTTAGGAATAGCATGACAGTCAGATTTGCACACTACCACATTTTCTAGCTCAACTTTTCCCTTTGGCTTAGTGATTTGGGGGTCTCAAAATTTATTTTCCCTTCACATTTCCCTCTTTTTCTTTTTAAAATCTTTCAGATAAAGCATTTTAGAAGAAAATTAGTGTCTGGTCTCAGGTTTTATCTAATCTCTCATGGCTAAGATGGTTCATTCCTAGATGGGTAGGTCCCATGTTATTAGGAAAGCTCATTTTTAGCAAGTTGTGAAGCCTCACATCCTACAAAGAGAAAATAGGGGGAGGAAGGGAGAAAATAACAAAAAACAAATGAGGATCTTGGGAAATCAGTATAGGCCATATTATTCTAAAGTCTGTACATTAGTAGGCAGCAGGTATAAAAGTGGTTTATGATGTAAATAGGTCACTGTTATTTTCTTCTAAAGTTATAGCTTTGGTTTTCATGGCTTTAAGAAAGTACAGCTTAATATTTAGTGATTTCAAATCAGGAAAAATAGGAACAAAAGGAAAGGAAAGAAAAAATTGAAAACATTATTTTGGATACTTGTAGCCATTAAAAATTTTAGAATTCAGTCCAAACTGTAGAAAATAATAAAAAGGGAAAAACATTAGGCAAGACTACTACATCTACTACTGTAGATGTACTATAGTTTATTTTGAAACGTAATTCTTTCTCCAGTCCCATTTTCACCAAAGACACATCAAAGACAAATTCATTTACAAAATAAGTTTTAGTCTTATTATACTTGGCTGGAGTATTTGCATAAAGTCAGCATGGATAATTGTTTGCCATATAGGCTCCTTTTTTTTTTTTTTTTTTAATTGGCTTTGCTGGAACTTTATTCCATAAGGAATCTCAGATTCAACTTTAATGCCTTAAGCCCAGCCTATGCCTGCAAAAATTGTATTAATTGGGTGAATTCCTCACCTTGAGGTCCCAAGAAAACCTGGGGCTCCTGGGCCTGTCTGAAAGTGACATTCTTTACTTACCACAGGGACTGTGTAGACAGGGTGTGAGGCCAGCTTTCCCAAGGGGCTTTTATTGGCCCTATAAGTCAACTTTGGTTCCTTAAAGGAGACTGTTTATATCTGAAAGCATGCCATTCCAGTCAAAACCAGTGATTCCAATTGTGTCCTGTTACAAAAGAAAACATTGTTATTGAACTTATGCAAATAAGTCTATTGTCATATGTTAAGAATTCAGCTAGTTTCCAAATTTTGGAGAAATTAGAAGTATGCTCCAAATTTTGCTTATAGGAGTATACTTAATTGTTAAAAGATATAAAAAGCTCAATAGTTTTCTTGGCTCTGAAAAACAAAGAATCAGCAATGTTTTAAGCAAAAAATCGTAAAAGAATTACTTCAGTCTTCTATTAGTTTAGTCCTGCAGTTAACTCCTGTTTGGCTTGATATTCATGAACATTTCAGCCCTCCATGAGAGTCTTGGGAGGTTTTCCTTTATTCTAGTGTTGCAATATCCAAAGTTATCAGAAACCTGCATTCAAAAGCACCTGTCAGAATCCTATAGCTGATTATAAAACCACCTTTAAAAAAGAATAAAAGTAAAACAACTGTGGATGACAAAAGTCTTAGAATAAACATAGTTAAAGACACAACTGACAAATTTGGTTACTTCTGTGGCACACAGTGACTTTACATAATAACCATAATTACTACCAATAATATATGCTAAGACATAACAGAATCACAGGAATTTCACACAATTCTGGAATACATACTAATAACACATTTGTATAAATATAAACCAAAGAAAGTTAAACACTGTTTCATATTTGACAATACTTCTTGTATGATTTTATTATATCAAATAAGCCAAATGCATCTCTTTTGACTTCAGGGGACTAACATAAAAAAATTAATGAGGACCAAAGTTAGAATTTGATTTTGGAGTTTGTCAAATATAAAAAATTTAAAACACTTGATATCACAAAATAGGATCACAGGTCATTGTAAAATAAGTCCTTCATTTAGCCAAAGTGATAACTTAAAGATTACAAAAAAAAAGTTAAAACCTTTATTCTTTGAGAGAGGAAACTTAATTTCCCAAACATTAAGACCTAATAAAGACAGCATAAGGCCAATTAAATTTGTTTTTCAAAATTTTGTAAACGACCTATAAAATTTTAACCATCTTGACCATAAGATATAATTTCCACAAGCCTTTTATAACCTTTATATCTTTTATTAAGGAGCAAGCTAATGCACCAAGAAAACCTTGTCAATCTGACACAGGGGCCGATATGCTGGTCTTGCATTAGTGTGCCTTTGACATTAATGGTTACTTTATAGAGAAACTCACCTGATTTTATCTCTCAAAATCAGCCCTTACTCACATGCCTGCCTCTTCTGTGATAGTCCCTGGTCTTGAGGAGTTGAATAGCTTTAATTTCTGGCCCTGTGTCTCATGAATGCAATTTATTTTGATTGGCATCTTCTACTGGGTCTGAAGATGAGGCTTTAACTGCTGTCATTGTTTAAGATTTAGCAGGACTTGGTGTCCTTTTTAGACTAAGGAGTCAAAACCCTGTAACTTAATGGCATAAGGACTTTAAAAGCACATATAGAAAGCTAGACAGATATAAATGTAATAGCCTTAATTAAAAATATTTTTCAATTTTTCTAAGAAAAGCAAAATTTAATGATATCAAAATTATTTTGATAAACATAAAATCTGTTCATTAGGCCAGTTACCCAAAGGTAAAAGAAAAGACCCTTTGCAGTGCATGTGAATGTTGGTCCCTCTGGGGAGTCCATTTAGATAACCTTCAAGTCAAAACTAATGAAAAGGGTACTTGAATTAGTTAGACATGGGAAGTGTTTCCTGATTCATAGTGAAAATTTTCTGATTTGTAAAACAATTTAAAGCCAAGAGCACAGAATATTAGGTTGGAAGGAAGCATTTCCTTTAAGATAAAACATTTTTAGCATCAGGCCACAAAAAACAGTTGGAACCCAAAGAAATAAAACTTATGAGAGCTGAAAATGAGTTGAAGGATAGAGTTATCATTTTAGGCCTTTCAAATGGGGGGAGAAAGCTGAAAACAGACAGATGCGATAAAAGTTTAAACTTTGGATTAAAAACATTAAAATCTCTTGTAATTTTATTAATAGTAAATCAACACCTTAAGAAAATTTCATTGTTCTACCCAATTCTTTAGTATATAAATGTCTTTTTTTAAAAAAAAAATCAAAATCCAATCTCTAGAAAGACCATTAAAAATAATTTCCCTTAATTATAAACAACTTGATCATATACAAGTTTTTTCCATAAATCCTCTTGTTATGACTTACACAGACCATTCATGACATGCTTGGATATTCTGGTTTGTCCTAAACATCCTTTTATCTTAAACAACCAGTCATTTTATTCTAAGGCAGAAATCTACCATATAAAATTATTTCTCATATAAAATTATTTTCCTTTTAACCTTTCTTGTTGAAAATACCTGTTATATTTATAACTTACTTTGCTTTTATTTACTGGTTACTTTTACCTTATTTCATAAATAACTTTTAAATAACCTTTGAATTAGACAAAAATTATTTTCCTTTAAGTAAGAACACATTTCCTTTTTAGAAAAAATATTTCCCTATATTTCTTTTAAAAATTGGAAATGACTCAGACATTTAATGAGTATTCATTATTTAACTTAATATAACTTTAGATTCTAACTTATATGACAAGTTTATTTACAAGGATTTATTCATTACATTTACCTAATTAATTTTTTAATTTTTACCCAGATTACTTATGAAAACTGTGATAGTTATCATTTAATGTTATTTCCCAGTTAATCATTTTTATAGTCTGTGAATTTCAGGTTTTCCTAAGTAAGAACCTTATAGTTAGATAAGTATTTTCTTTCTTTTTTCCTTCCTTCCTTCCTTCCTTCCTTCCTTCCTTCCTTCCTCCCTCCCTCCCTTCCTCCCTCCCTTCCTTTTTGCCAATAACTCAGAATTTAGCTGTTTCCATTAACTGAACAATATTAAATGCCTTATTTATCAAATTTTGCACAAGCAAAGATAATTTTCCTTCATGCTGCATTCATAGCTTTATAACCCTCATGCCAAATTTTGACATCTGGCAGAGATAAATATGAAATCATTTTACCAATAAATTTAAACAATAATGTATGTTGACAACTCTGGAGCCATTTCTAATTTCTAGTTCATGAATGCCTTTAAAATCAGCTTATTTATTAAAGATTTACTTAAATTACATGAACTTGAAATAGCATTTGACTTAAAATCTCTATTTTTTTCTGATAAGGTATTTGATTGAAAGCAACGTTTTTCTCTTTAAGCCAATTAATTAGACCTCTTTTATATATTTTTAGCAATGAAACATATATGATACATAAATGCATAGATGTATTAGACACGCAGACAGAAATAGATCTTATAGGTTCATAAAACCTTTTTCTACTTCTATTTTAGACTTCCAATTTCTTGGTAGCCTGTTTTATTCCCCTAGGCAGTTGTCAGCTAGATAGCTCTAAATTTGTACATTAAAGGAACTCTTAGGTGAAAAATCAGATAGTTAAATTTCCATCTAAAGGTACAGAAAGAAACAGTCTGATGAAAGTAGAGGGAGATTAAAAACAAATGCCAAATCAAACATAAAATTATAGAAATCTATCACAGGATTATATAAGAAGACCAATTTTATTTAGATAGGTAGTTCTACACTGGATCTCTGAGCTCTGGACTGAGCCCACACTGAATCCCGGGTCTCCAAAAATAGAATTATTATGAGGCCAAGACCACATGATGCTTTTACGGTGCATCCTCCTGTTTTTTTTTTTTTTTAACAAAGACATTTCCCTAAGTGTCTAAACCATACTCCTCCTTACTTTAAACGCCCAAGTATAACCTCTGTTATAGTAACTATTTTAGTGAAAAAGAGGAAGAGGGAGAAGGGGGAGAAGGAGGAGAAGGAGAAGAAGGAGAAGAAGGAGAGGAGAAGGAGAAGGAGGAGGAGGAGAAGAAGAAGGAGAACGAAAAGAAGGAGAAGGAGAGGAAGAGGAAGAAGAAGAAAGAAAAGAAGAAGAAAGAAAGAAGAAGAAGGAGGAGGAGAAGGAGAAGGAGGAGAAGAAGGAGGAAAAAGAAGGAGGAGAAAGAAGGAGAAGAAGGAGAAGAAAGAAGGAGAAGGAGGAGGAGGAGGAGAAGGAGGAGAAGGAGAAGAACCAGGTAACATAATACAAAAGCAAGGAGTTTAAGACCTGAGATGAACTCGTCTGTTTACACTCTTGGGATTCCATAAGGAAAAACAGAGGTTTCTCCCCAAAAGAGAGTCTGGCACCTTCTCTGTTTTCTTTAAGGAATGCCTGTTAGAAACTGACAGGCTGTTAGAAACTATTTTAGGTTCCTCATGCAGCAGAGGGTGGCAAGAAAAAGGAGAGACAGCAGAAACAAATGAAAAAACAGATTCAGTCCACTGGGAAGAAAACAAAACTTGCTAAAAACAAACAAACCAACCAAGGTCCTAGGAGAGAAAAAAACAAAACAAAACATGACGGCCTTTAAAATACAGACACACACACATACAGACACAACACACACAAGCACATCTTAGATGTTAGCTTTTAATTAAGCTGACTTTTAACCATTAAGCTCCCTTAAAAAAAATTCTTTTAAATCTCATAACCATATTTTAGCTAAGACACATTGCTGATATTTCAAAAGTAACACGAATACCAACCCAGAAAGGGCTTGATTTAGGAACCAAACCCAGGCTGATGTGATGGAAAAAAAGGGGCATAACCTCAGTTACCAAACTGTGGCATGAGGTGACAGCCATTGCTCTTTTAGTTTGGCTTGGCTAGTAAAAAAAAAAAAAAAAAAAAAAAAGTGGCCTTGTTATGTAACTAAAGCCCTTTAGGTAATCTAAACAAAAAATCTTTCCCTTTTTTTCCTTTTGCTGGCCGTTTTTTCTTTTTCCCTTTTTTTCTTTTTCAGTTGTGGGAATTTAGCCAATTCAGAGGCCTTGTTCCCCACAATTTGGACTTTCCTTTGGATTTCCTCAAGGCCGATACAGTTGGTCAAACCCAATTGGAAAAAATAAAATAAAATAGAATAAAATAAAAATAAAAACAAACAAGCAACAAGAACAAAAACAGCTAAGCAAATCAAACAGTTGCACAATTTATATGATTACTGAGTACTCTTTTTTATTTTTATTTTTTTATTTTTTTTTGAGACGGAGTCTCGCTCTGTCGCCCAGGCTGGAGTGCAGTGGCCGGATCTCAGCTCACTGCAAGCTCCGCCTCCCGGGTTTACGCCATTCTCCTGCCTCAGCCTCCCAAGTAGCTGGGACTACAGGCGCCCGCCAACTCGCCCGGCTAGTTTTTTGTATTTTTTAGTAGAGACGGGGTTTCGCCATGTTAGGTAGGTTGGTCTCGATCTCCTGACCTCGCGATCCACCCGTCTCGGCCTCCCAAAGTGCTGGGATTACAGGCTTGAGCCACCGCGCCCAGCCCTGAGTACTCTAATGGTAAGGAGAAATTAAGACCAGCTGGTTGTGAATCTTAACTTTAGCTAAGACAGAACCCTGATTCAGCTACTTACCTAAGAATGGGTCTCAGGCTGAAGACTGCTCTCTACCATCCTAGAAGCAGGAAAAATCTCAAATTGTTTTGAAGTCAGCTCAGACTCCACAAAAGAGTTACCTGCCTTCTATTGTCATGGAAGTAGGAAAACTTGCCCTCCTTGTTGGAAGCAAGTGAGACTCCAGAAGAGGGGTTGTACAGCCAAGTAAACTTTAGGTCTTGACCAAATTTTGAGAGATCAGGGATTCTCTAAACGGGAGGTTCCCAGGCCTCAGCCAAGTATCTTATTGGTTTGAGTCATAAAGATAGGTCAAGCTGGTACCAAGCACCAATAAGAAATTTGTCAAAAGTCAGGGGAACCTCCACTCAGAATCCCTTTGTGGTTGTCAATTGTGAACCCAAAATATCTGAGACAGGTCTCAGTCAACTTAGAAAGTTTATTTGGCCGGGACTCTATAGTGGCAATTGGTTGTTTCATTATGGATGGAGGGGATGATGGTAACCTTATTATCAAAAAGAGGTTCGTGTCTGAGGCAGAACTAGATGAACGGTGCAAAAGGAGGCAAGAAGAATGCGAGAAAGTTCGAAAATCTGAAGATCCAGAAGAATGTCCAGAGGAGGTTTGTGACTCTTGATCTCTATATGAAAGGCTACAGGAACAGAAGGACAAGAAGCAGCAGGAGTATGAGGAACAGTTCAAATTAAAAAACATGGTAAGAGGCTTAGATGAAGATGAGACCAACTTCCTTGATGGGGTTTCTCGATAGCAGCAACTAATAGAAAAGCAACGAAGAGAAGAAGAACTGAAAGAACTGAAGGAATACAGAAATAACCTCAAGAAGGTTGGAATTTCTCAAGAGAACAAGAAGAAAGTGGAAAAGAAACTGACCGTGAAGCCCATAGAAACCAAGAACAAGTTCTCCCAGGCGAAGCTGTTGGCAGGAGCTGTGAAGCATAAGAGCTCAGAGAGTAGCAATAGTGTGAAAAGACTGAAACCGGACCCTGAGCCAGATGACGAGAATCAGGAGTCCTCATCCTGCAAGTCTCTTGGAAACACTTCCCTGAGTGGCCCCTCCATCCACTGCCCCTCTGCTGCAGTCTGTATCAGCATCCTCCCAGGCCTGGGTGCTTACTCTGAGAGCAGCGACTCCAAGTCCAGCTCAGACAGCAAAGGCACCATCAATGCCACCGGAACAATTGTCTCCTCTGTCTTGCGAACCAACACCTTCCTCGAGGCCCCCTAGTTTCTCTGTCCTTACACAGGGAGCTCCTCCCCAAGGGTAGATCAGACTGTTCATGCTGCCTTCAGACATTACATCCCTCAAAAAAACAAAAACAAAAACAAAACAAAACAAAAAAAACCTCCTTTGCCTGCATCCTGCGCACAACATGACATTTTTAACCAATCTAAAAATGTGCCAGAATCCACCTGAGGCCCAAATTGTGTTTGGTTTCTCTTTCTACTCCAGTGCAGATGACCAAACCTGTCCTGCTGCCACTTTCCTCAATGATACTGGGAGGAGGGCAAGGCCCAGCCGAAGTTCCACTAAAAATGCCCGAGGAGAATAGGCACCGGCCGACTTGCCAAAGGGTTTGGGTTTTATTGCTTTCTGGTTTTTTCTTTTCCCCAACAGCACAAAGAAGGGCAGTTATTGGACAGGTGTTATTTAAACATTCTATTGTAGATAAATGTGTTGTTTGGTTCTACTGCATTGTGGAGCATGCGGGGGAAGAGAACTGACCCAGGTGATGAAATGGAGCCCTTCCCTGGAACTAACCAGTTCTTGATGTTGTGTGACTAAGTAAAGATGATAAACCTCATCTGCTGGGGGTGTCACTTCACACTCAGCATGCATTGTGAAAGCTTTCCGTACCCTTGGTCGTTCCCTCTCCCCTCTCTATCCAACCCCATTTATGCAGGAAGGGAGTGCTAACAAGAATGCTTCCATCTCAAAGCTTTTCTCTGCCTGGGAAATCATTTTATGTTGGTTTTTGAAATAAAGGATTTAGTTTAAGATTCTAAAGTTTAGAGGAAAAAAAAAAGTTTATTTTGCCAAGGTTAAGGACACACCCATGACATAGCCTCAGGCGGTCATGATGACATGACATGTGCCTAGGGTGGTCAGGGCACAGCTTGGTTTTATACATTTTAGGGAGACATGAGACATCAATCAATATATATGTAAGATGTACATTGACTCAGTCCAGAAAACTGGAACAACGAGAAGCACGGAGGGGCTTCCAGGTCATAGGTAGATAAGAGAGAAATGGTTGCATTCTTTTGAGTCTCTGATTAACTTTTTACTGAATACACAACTTACATGTGGGGGGGTGCACAGAGGAATAGTCACTTATACCTTAGTCTGGCTTAGTGAAACAAAAAGGCAAAGGAAGCACAGATACACATTTGTCTCACATGAGCAGAGGGATGACTTTGAGTTCTGTCTGTCCTTTGTCCACAAGAAATTTCCTTGTGTGCAAACTGTGAGGGAGATATGTCGCTTTTTAATCTTTGTAGCTATCTCATTTAGAAACAGAATGGGAGGCAGGTTTGCCCAACGATGCAGTTCTCAGCTTGACTTTTCTCTTTGGCTTAGTGAAATGGGGGTTCCGAGATTTATTTTCCTTTCGTACCATCAAGGGACTTCTGTAGACTCTGTACATGAGTAGGGGGATCACCAGAGACCCTCTTTTTATGAGTTCCTGTGCAATGGAGCTGCTGGGGTAGGATTAATTTCTCTGCCTTCTTCCCCTGCCATAGACAATGTTTAACCTGATTATGCTCTGCAGGCAAGTAGCCACCCTTGGATATTAATCTTCTTATCAAATAAGATAAACTGTGAAGAAGGCATGCCATAAAGGAGGGAATGTGAAGCTAGAAAATATGTTCGAATCTGTCATGGGAAGCATGGAGGGATACATGAAGATGTGTGGACATCTAGTATTTTCTGTGCTTCCCCTTTTCCATGGTCCTTTAAAATTTTCAATTCTCCAGAAAAGAAAAATTGTATCTTGTTTTTGTGAAGCCATTTCCAGCATGAAAACAATCCCATTTGACAGTGTAAACTGTCCTGTGCTTAGCTGCGTGCTTGTCCTGCACTCCCTCCCTGCCCCCAACCGTGTGAACAGACGCCTGCAGTGACACTGCCCATCAATCACCCCACAGGAAGCAGGGCACAATTCGAAACCCCAAAATGCAGAAACTTGTTCACCTGTGCCTTCCACACAGTGGTGGGGTAGGAAGCCTAGGGTATTACTTGGAAAATCAGCAACATTTCAAGACAGATTAAGTGTAAACTTATTCTGGCATAGTTTTGAGAAATCACCACCAGTTGGACACATTGTAATATACAGACAAATTTTCTTCTTTTTTACTATCTAATTTACAATTTAATATCATACAAAAGTTGATCAAAGGCACAAAAACACTAGAAAAAAGGTTGAATATTTAATACCAACCCTTCTGAGTTAATTACCAGATCCTTGTTTTTCAGTAGCAGGCCAGCAAGTTAGGAGTTAAGATGAAAGGAGTCCTAGATTTAACCCCAAAAGACCCCCCTTCAATTTTAGCCAGCTCAGGCCCACAAAGAGATGTAGATGTAAACTGATTATGATGCTAAGTGTTTGACAGGGATCCTCTTTGTGTCCAAGGCCAGTCAAAACTTGAATAATGGTATTTCCAACAAAAAGCTTGCCCCCTTTGCTTTTTAATGGTCCATTGTAATTATTTCTATAAATCTGCTTGAGAAATATTAAGATTCTGATTGTTGTGGACTGGTTTATTATTTGCTACCATACCCAAAGGATTTACCTTCTTACTATAGAAGCTTAGTGCAAAGAACTGTCCAGAGCGAGTTCACTAAACTAAGCACACACTGGATTTCCAAGGGGAGCAGAAAGGCCTTTACCAATTGCTAAATCACCACCGTGTCTTTGCCCATCTTTCTATGTCCTACAAAGACTTACGTGGGATGTGCACATAGCACTTCCCCAGGGAAACACACACACACACACACACACACACACACTCACACTCTCCAATATTGTTGAGTCATTGGGTTTGTTTGGAGACTGCTTAAACTGTGTGTGTTATGGTTTCAAATTACTGTTTGCTCTTCTAACTTCTTAGTAGGGTAAACAATTTGAAAATAGTTTGAACCCATAGCAAAAGAAACTGGCATCTGACAAATTCTTTAACTTAATTCCTCTTATTAAGACTCACTTACTTTTTTCTGGTGACAAATAATGGAAAGAAATGAAAGGTTTTGATGTTGTATTTTACAGCTATTTCTCTCCTCAAGGTTTGAATGTTATAATGGCCAGACCCTACACAAACAGCAAGCAGTTTTCTAAGCACCGAATCAACTATAAACTAAAGAGCTCTAGCTGGAGGTTTTCTGGGTAAAAGCTCGGTGATGTCTGCAGTTTTTTTTTCTTAGTCTCCTCTTCCATCTCCGGCCTCCAAAACACACACACACACACACACACACACACACACACACACACACACGAAAAACAAAGGGACAATTTGCTCTAAGGAAATACAATATAGATAGGCAGGCATGAGAGTCATCACATTATCTTACTACCTCATTCCTGTATGTTGGGTAAAGGTTGTCTTTAATCTCTCCTACTTTCAAACAAATCAGGCACTACTGTTGACAAAATACCCCTATTTACTTCTGGCAAGGCAAATGTCATTGATGCTACATTAGATACTAACATCACATGTGGAAGCATTTTCTATTTTAAACTTTCAACCCTGTCTTTACAAAAAATACAAAAGTTAGCTGGGCATGGTGGCACGTGGCTATAGTCCCACTTACTTGGGAGGCTGAAGTGGGAGGATCAGTTGAAACTGATCTGGCAAATTCTCTTTTGAGGTTGAGGCTGCAGTGAGCAGTAACCACGCCACTGTATTCCAGCCTGGGTGATGGAGCAAGACCCCGTCTCAAAAAACAAAAAAAACTTCAAAAATCACTACTTAGCATTCAGAAAAATATTTCTCCCTTTCTCCCTCTTCTCCTTCTTAATGATCAGAGCCTAGTCATAACTTACAGTATTTAAAGGCAACTTTCCATTTAAATTTGTAAGCCTTCAAAAATGAAGTATTGGCTGAGTGGTGGCTCACATCTAAAATCCCAGCACTTTGGGAGGCCAAGGCAGGAGGATTGCTTGAGGCCAGAAGTTACAGAATAGCCTGTCTCTATTTAAAAAATAAAAAATAAATTTAAAAATCAGAAATAAAGTATTATTTTTTCAGTTCAAAAGTTGTTTGGGGCCAGACACAGTGGCTCATGCCTGTCACCACGACACTTTGGGAGGTGAGGTGGGAGGAGGTTTGTGTCACTGTACTGGGCAATAGAGTGAGACTATTATCTCAAAAAAAAAAGTTATTTGGAAAATTGCCAAAGAGTATTTGATACAAATTTGCATTTTATGGTAACAGTAACAATTCTGCTGATTTTATTTTACACTTGCCACCCTTTGAAGGAAACAAGGTCAGAGGGTTGGTAAGCCTTTGCATTTGTCTGCAAATCTATTTAACCATAATGTGGACAGTTTGTTTGTTTCTGCAGTTTCCAATTTTAAAAGGCGAAAACAGCCTAGAATCTTAATGCTGAACAACTGATCTAATCAAATATATATTTTAAGAAGAATAATGATTAAAGATTAAGTAAAGATCTCAGTCTGTATCCTAGAGGGCCCATGAAGTCAGCTCATGTAGACTTACTCCTTAAGCAAATACTAAAAGTCTGTTTTACATGGATTATGAAATTTGATTCATTTTGAAGGCTTTGTTTACTATTCCTAATGACAGATTGAAATACAAAATACGTGATGTAGGAGAAACTAAAAGCCTCTTTGGGCCAAGGAGGCAGAAACCATAAGAATCAAAATAAACTGGGTGTAGAAAATACAGCATTCCGGAAAGGGCAACCCAGGGAGAGCGAAGAGCAAGCTGCAAATGGAATCAGGAAAACACAGCAGTTCTTCTGCAGGGCCTGGTACCAGTGCCTGGTACAGACCCATTTTCTGGGCCACACTGAGTTATCTAACACACTTTCCGGGACGTCTGGCCTCGTTGGAAAACTGAGAGCTGGTCACATTGTCCACTGCTCAAGAGCCCTGCAGTTGCAGCAGTGCCATCTCCAAGCCACGAATGCCAGTGGCTGGGCAGACTTTGGGCACACTGGGCTCCAGGAGCCTTTCCAGCCTTACTCAAAGGCTGGTTGGCACATTTTGGGGATACAGATGGACAATCAGTATATTAGTAGACGAAGAATAAATTGTTTTCTAGATTTGCAGCTTTAGATCCAATCCATCAAGATAAGAACTCTATTTAAGAGTTGTGTCATGCTTCGTTGAAGCACTTTTTGACCATGCCCTATGTACAATTTGAAAAATAAGAGTCAAAATAGGCCAGGCACGGTGGCTTACATATATTAATCCCAGCACTTTGGAAGGCTGAGGTGGGTGGATCACAAGGTCAGGAGATCGAGATCATTCTGGCCAACATGGTGAAACCCCATCTCTACTAAAAATACAAAAATTAGCCAGGTGTGGTGGTGCACACTTGTAATTCCAGCTACTTGGGAGGCTGAGGCAGGAGAATCGCTTGAACCCGGGAGGTGGAAATTGCAGTGAGCTCAGATCGCTCCACTGCACTCCAGACTGGCAACAGAGTGAGACTCCATCTCAAAAACAAAAACAAAAAAGTCAAAATAAGCATGACATATTCAGGGGCAGTACACCCCACTGCTTGAGTGAAATGGGACGCATCCAATTGTGGAAGATATACGTAGAATGCTGCCAGATTGTCAGACTGAAGAATGCTGCCTTCTTCCTGGAGGAACACATGGGAATCTGCAGAAGGTTTTGAAGAGGTAGGTAACGTGATGAAATCAGACTTTTAAAAACAGTGAACTGACAGCAGTTTTGGGATGGATTTAGGAAGAAGAGAGAAGCAGAAAGAACACCAAGGCAGTGGATGTAGGTATCCAATTTAACCTCTCTAAGCCGGGAAATCTGAATGCTTATAGGATCATGGTGAGAATCAAGTGTGGTGCCTGATATGTGGCCAACAGCAGATAAATACTGGTTCCCTCTTCCACTACTTAGGGTTACTGCGGTGATGGTGCATGTAAAAAACAAGACAGGTTACTTGGGAAAGAGCAGCAAATTTAGCAAATACTTGAATTTTAAAGAATTTAAGAGAGACAATGAAGCAAGGGAAAAGCTAGGATTTCAAGCAGAAAAACCAGGTCTTAGGTAAAGAGGGGGAGGAGGTGGTGGATGCGGGAAGAGTACTAGTTTTGAGGGAAAGATGAGTTGACTTTTGGATATTTGAATTTGGACTTGAAATTTTACAACGACAATATGGATTCAAGAGTCCCTGACATTGAAGAGAAACCCGGAGATGTACCTTGAAGCTCAAGTTTCCAAGCCCCTCATTTTCCCTGGGCCCTTCCAAGGATACAGGTCTAGTATTACATTTGTAAGTTTTTATTGCTTTCCTTTAAGAAGCTCCCCGAGGAGTTATACAAGCTTCAGGCCCCACGACATCTGGATGGGTTCAATTTGAAATCAGAAGGTATTTCTATGGGATAATGGGAGATCAAGAGTTGGAAGAACCTTGTTACTGTCCTCAAAGGAAGAGAAGGGTCAGCAGAGAAGGCCAGAGAAGCATAGAGAAGGCCTTAGGGTAGGATGCTGCCAAGGAGATCAAAGGGACGAGGGGCTGAGAGATGGGTCACCAGACTTGACTTCTCAAAAAGTAACTGTTTTTAGAGCGTATGCTCAATACAGTTGTGGGGATGCCACTGTCATGGGGTTGAGGAGGGAGGAGTAGGCAGGGAGTGTGGAGTCCCCATTTAACAAGGTCGACAGTAAGAGAAAAGAAGATGCAGCCGGGCGCGGTGGCTCAAGCCCGTAATCCCAGCACTTTAGGAGGCCGAGAGGGGCGGATCACGAGGTCAGGAGATCGAGACCATCCTGGCTAACTCCGTCTCTACTAAAAAATACAAAAAACTAGGCAGCGAGGTGGCGGGCGTCTGTAGTCCCAGCTACTCAGGAGGCTGAGGCAGGAGAATGACGTGAACCCGGGAGGTGGAGCTTGCAGTGAGCTGAGATCTGGCCACTGCACTCCAGCCCGGGCGACAGAGCGAGACTCTGCCTCAAAAAAAAAAAGAAGATGCCACTCCACTCCTCACTTTCGACCTGCTGTAATTTAACTTGAGCCTGAACAGTCAATATTCCTTTGGGATTAATATTGGCTCCCTGAGCATGACATTGTCTTTCTCTTTATTACGTTTTCTTATTCCTTAAGATTTTAAGGTTCTCTTAGTTGGATCCATTTCTCTTCATGCTCGGATCAATGGCCAAGAAATGGGCTATTGGCAGGCACAGTTCTGGTTTTTGTTGATGGGTTTGTTTACACTAATAGTTTCTCTTTCTCGATCCAAGGCTTGCATATGGAGGCCAGGAATTCCGTCCTGGGAGTTCAGGGACTGAGGACCAGGGTGGAGGAAGCGAAAGGCGTCAGGCATTAGGCTGGAAAAGTCTTGGTCGATTATCTAGAATCAAAGAGTCAAAGGTAGCGATGACTTCATCCCCGTAGAGGGCGCCTCCCTACCCCGGCAGTGGATTTTCGGTCAGCCGGTTTGCCCGGGATGTTTTCTTTGACTACTTGCTTCTCACTGCTTGGCGGCCCAAGTCACTTTGATGGAAAAAAAGAAAAAAAAAAGTGATTAAATCGATTCCCCTGTTTCTTTCTGTGAGGAGTGTGCCTTTCCCAGGCAGCGTGCGTCCATTCGTTCAGGCCTGGCAAAAATTTTTGAGGGGTCTTTTTACGCTTTAATACAACCTAAAGGTTCCTGTTATCATCATAGAGAATTAAAAACAAAAACAAAATAAAAACGGTAACAAACTTACAGATTGGCAGGCCCCAGGGAGGAGCTGACCTTTGGGAATCTCTGGCCCAGCCAGGTTTCAGCTGCAGGGGCTGGGACAGGACAGTTCGCCCAAGTGCTACTAGGTTTCCAGGGAGAAGAAAGTGTTGGGGCAGAGGGTGGTCCGGCGCGTGCGTCGGGGGGCGTGTGCGGGTGTCTGTGTGTGTGTGTGTGTGTGTGCGCGCGCGTGTATATAAGAGTGTGTGCGCGCCCGTGTGCACAAGAGAGGGTTCCCGGGAGGCTGTCGCAAAGGCTCCTTTGTGAAAGGCACTTGCCGGTTCAGAAGCCAGCTTGGCGCCTCCTCTTGCCCGTTCCCCGAGGACACCTGGCTCTTCTGGGCAGCCCAGCTATCTCCATCTCCTGCCGCCCTTACTTCTCTCGGTGGCCCCGGGCCTAGCCCTGCGCCAGCCTTCGGGTGCGGGGGGCAGTGTGCCCCGAGGCGTCTCCCCCGGAGCCCCGCGCAGGTGAAGGTGAGCGCGTGGCGGTGACGGTGGCGCGCGGAGGGTGGAAGGGGGGGCGAGGGAGGGGCGGAGCAGGAAAGGGCGCGCTGCCCTTCGCGACGGGCCAGGAGCAGCGGGGCCGCAGCTTTGTTACCTGAGGCCGCCGCAGCGCCCCGCCCCGCCCTGCCCCCTCGCGCTCCGGGGCTGCGGGGCCTGCAGTGACCGGGAGGAGGTCGCTGCGCCGACACAGCGGCGAGAGGCTGCAGCGGTCTGCGCGCCGGGAGCGGGTGGCGCTGGCCGCCGGTGAGTGCGGGTAGGGCAGCCGAGGCGGGGGCGACCGCGGCGCGGGACACGGGTAGCTGGAGCCCCGCAGCTCGGGAGCGTCGGGGTCGGGGTGTTGGCCGGGACCCGAGGCTGAGGCGCCGAGAAGCGCGGCCGATGGGTGCCGGGTCTCGGCTTCCTCCGAGCCTCACCGGGAAAGCTGGAAAGGAGTTTCCAGCTCTCTCCACATCCACCCGGGTGACTTAGGCGGTCGCCCTTACCCGGCCGCGGAGGACTGCGATCAGTCCCTGGAGGCGAGGACGCGCCGGTGTGGACCCGCGTCTGGAGAACGAGCTGCATTGCCGGGCTGCCACGGGTCGCACTTGGGTGGTTGACTATTAGCCGTGGCTAAGAATTTCAGATCAACCGCCCCCTAGTTTATCCCCGCCCGTGGGAGACAGCGGCGTCCCGCACAGAATGCGCAGCCGCGGCGCCGCGCTCTGCTCCCTAGCCAGCCGGGGGCCACGCCTGGCCCCTGAGATAGTGGTGTGGCGGTGGCGGGGACCCAGTGCGGTGGTGCGGACCGAGGACGAGGCGCTTCTCGCCCCGACACACTTGCTCCGGCTGCGCGAAGTTCAGGTTACAAGTTGCGCCCCGCGCCTGCAGGAGTGTGGGGAGGGGGAGGAAGCGGGTGGGCTGGGGATCAGCCTCCAGACAAGGGGTGTCCCCAGCTCTTGGAGAGCGGGTTCTGATCGGTTTCAAACGCCAGGAGTCTCCCTCGTGTTTCTCTCACCGGCTCGTCCCGGCTCCCTTTTGGCAGAGCCGCAGTGCGGCCGTGAGGCTTTTCCCCCGCGCCTGCTACCCGGACGGGGGACGTGGGAAGATGTCGCGGCGGAGGCTCGGGGTGGGGTGGGGGCGCGCGGCCGCCGCAGACCAGGTGTCTACGAGCCGCAAGACACCCCACTTTCGTTTCAATTACATGGACATCTCCCTTAGCCGCCTCTCACCCCACTTCTGGGCGCAGCGTGCTAAGCCTCCGCAGAGGGGCTGGCGCCTCGGGGGGCGTGGCGTGGGGGGCGTGGGCTCTCCAGCTGGGGCCCCTCGGGGGGTGGAGGCGGGGCCGAGACCCCCGCCCGACGTTGGTGGGGGTCGGGAATGGGCGAGCCTGTCCGGCGGCCGACCCAGTTGCTCCAGCCGCCGGACGGAAGAACGGTCGGCGCTGCGGAAGGTCGAGGGTCGTGCACCGCCGGCGCTGGGCGCCCGCCCCGCAGTCTCCGCCCTGCAGGCGGCGGCCTCTCTCCCGGCCGCAGAGCCGGCGCGGCGCGTGTGGGCGTCGATCTCCGCGCGCACCGGCGCCCCACCCTCGTGCCGCGACGAGCTCCTGCCCGACGCTGATAAGGACCCGGCTGGGGCTCCGCGCGGCCCGCGGGGCCGCCCTCTCGGGTTCAGTTTGCTGCCCCCAGCGCGGCTTCCGGGGGTTTCCAGCTGGTGGCTTGTTGGTGAGTGGCTCGGGCGGGGACAGGGTTCTGGGTCTGGGATGGAAGGAGGCTGCGGACCGCTGGCTAATGCGGAGACCTAGTAAACTAGTATGTATCCAAACTTGAAAGAAGTGGTGACCCAGGACCCCCTAGGCCGAATTTCCTCCGGGCTTAATGGTCGGTTTTCAAACTTATTGTGTGGACAGAAAGGATCTCCGGGGTTCGGCCGTCTGTGACCCCCTTCTACTGACCCACAGTTGTCTTCCTGGAAGGAGCAGCCAGCGCTTCCTTCCCTCTCTCTAGAGCATCCTTTGGCACGCATGTACTTTTTTTTTTCTTGGTTTTGGGTCAGTGAGAGAAACTGAAAATGTACATTCAAATACAGGCATTCTTCCTCCGTTCTCTGGTGTTGGTCTCGGACGTCTGTGAATGTTTACATTGTGCTGCAGATTGAAGGCGCTGACTGGGAACGCGTTGTCCTGGGTTCTTTCACTACTGCCTGGAATACGGGCAGATGGAACACAGACGACGGAACTCACAGAAGAGTTGGACGGTCCGGCTCTGGCCCGACTGTGTAGTTGTACCGACTGACATTCTGTGTTTAATAATCAAGAAAAGTTTTGAAAGATAAGTGGTGGTGGAGGAGCCTTTTCCTGAATTAGTGTAGTGAGAGTAAGAATTCCAGTTTAGAATTGTCCATACTTTCCCCATCCTTTTCTTCTCTCCCAAATGCAATAAAATAGGGCTGTGTGTTTCTCTACGTCTGCTCTCCGAACTCGGCTTGCTCTGCCCTGGTTTGTCATCAGAAGCATGTGGGCCAGCCCTTCCTGCCCCCACCTCATCTATGGCACATGCCAGGAGTCAAGGGGAAAGGTTTCTAGCAGGTTTTCCTTGATGTTCCTTTTGATTATTGTTGACCAAAGGAGTGAGTGACCAGCTGAGCACCAAGACCCCACTGGTCCTCGTTCAAAAAAGTCCTGAGCTCCAAACTGACGTCCAGGAACATGCTGTCCCCTTAAATACACTGTGAGATGAAGCCTACCTACTCTTTTTTTCTTGATTCCCTTCAAGAAACTAGAACTTCTATTTTTGGTTATTGTTGTTTTGTTGTTGAGACAGAGTCTGGCTCTGGAGTGCTGTGGCGAGATCTCGGCTCCGCCTCCGCAACCTCCGACTCCCTGATTCAAGCGATTCTCCTGCCTCAGCCTCCCAAGTAGCTGGGACTACAGGCGCGCGCCACCACGCCCAGCTACTGCGTGTGTGTGTGTGTGTGTGTGTGTGTGTGTGTATGTGTGTGTGTGTTTTAGTAGAGACGGGTTTCACCATGTTGGACAGGATGGTCTTGATCTCCTCATCTCCTGATTTGCCCACCTCGGCCTCCCAAAGTGCTGGGATTACAGGCGTGAGCCACCACGCCTGGCCGAGACTAGAACTTCTAGGGATGTTTTTGACACCAAGGAAAAAGTACAGCGGGCTGTTTAGGCAAGAGAGCTTAGGAGGGGGCCGGGGACGGCTTTGAAGACCCTTAATGAACGTTCTAATATTTTTTGCCTGCCAATTAACTGAAAGTTAAGTACATGATCACAGCATTGCTTTATTGAAATTTCATATACTTAAAAGATGCTCAACTGAGCTATACAGCCTCTTTGGGAGAGTCCATCACTCAAACACAACTCTGATGGGTCATGAGTAGCACTTAGGGGACTTGAAGAGACATTCCCATCTTCAGAACCCAGCCATGACAGCTCTGCATTTTACTCAGAGCTGGGCACTTGTCAGCCTTAGCAGCTATCCTCATCCTGTTGCTGAGGTCTCCAACCTGTAGCTGAGCTCTTACATACAGGCCTGTCTCTCTCTTCCCTGGGGGCAGATTGATGGGACTACTTAGCATTTTCCAGACAGAGTGGGGGCTAATCCCGTTGTCCCTACTGGCAGTTGACAGCTGTGAGAAACAGGCAGTCAGTGTGGTCTGTTAGGGCTGTGGCATCTCCTGCGTTCTCCTAGTGTACCTGGAGAGAGTGTGTTTGCATCTCTACTGTGGGTAGTACTGCAGCAAATCCAGCGTTCTTTTGTATATTCTCTATTTTAATTCCCATGTGGCTGTGGAAAGGGTTAGAATTCTGTCTGTACTCTGCTTTTCCGGCCACCTCTTTCACATTGGACATCCTGGCCCAGGGGGAAACCCTATTGGAGTAAGGGTAGTAAAAGCATTAGCGTCTTGGCTAATCATTGCTGGCGAACCTATTCATTAGAAGCTGTTGGGGGGCTAGGATCCTTGTGTGTTACCCTGGGAAAAAATTAATCAGACAGCATACCAGGGGCAGTGTGGTACATTTTCTTTTGTTTCCTTTAACTTAAAAATAACATTCTTTTACATGGGGCATTGGTTAGAATCATCCCAATACAGAGCTAACAAGTGTCACTTTTTACTTTGACAATTGTTTATCTGACACTTCCTCTGTGCAAAGCACAGTACTAAAACATGCACCTTTCTGGCTTTGTTGTTAGGAAACAGTGAGGTTGCTTAACCTTGGAGTATATAGTCTTCCTTAGTCTTTGTCAATATCTCTGTATTTGCATTGTGAGATTTAGTGGCACATCTGTACATATGCAGCACGGAATGAGTTATTGCTTTCTAGATTGGAGACTTTTTGAGCTTATCACCATTCGTAAGAGGGATAATCTATAAATAAGTCAGCATATCTGGAATTGGAGGTAAATTGGAGGATTAACCAGTCTTCTATACATGAGATGTTTTATGTACCAAAGTATTTTTAAATATGTAAGGATAAACCGCCAAAATTACCTGCACAGTCTTGAAAAAGAAGAGTTCAAATATAACTATAAACTGTAATTGACAATGAGTCATTTGCTTTAAGGGTGCCAACTATGAAAACAGCCTAGTTATGCCCCTAATGATAATTATGAAAACTCCTTCTAGAAGCCAGTTGCATCTCAAGTGAGCTGTATGTCAGCTTGAAAAAAAATGTCTATTTTATGTATTTAAAAATTATTCAGTGGTGATGGCTGTGCAACACTGTGAATGTACTTAATGTCACTAAATTGCACACTTAAAAATGGTTAAAATGATTTTTTAAAGTATCCAATTAATAGCTGGAAATGCCGTTTTCCTTCCATATAGAGGCAGTTTTCAGAACGCCAATATTCAAATGTTTCATTAAAATATTTGCTTTTGAAATATGGAGACAATTTAATAGATGATCACCAAGAATTGAGAAAGGACAGATCTCACAAACTTCGATAGCAAAGAATGGAAATATTACAAGTTTGTTCCTAGCAGTCAGGGGTAACTTGGCATTTTATCTATAAACCCAGTACATATGTTAAAGCAAATGTAATATCTGTGAAAATAAAGGAAAATTATATGCACATGTGATAACAGCTTGTTATTGTTATAAATAATAGCTAACTGTGTACCAGGCATCTTGGTAAGGACCATACATGTGTTAGCTCTTTACTTTTATACAAACCAATGGAACAAGTATTTCCTTATATTGTAGATGAGATGCTGAAATGTAGGTGACGTTACTGACCTCAGCTCACGTTGCACATCTTGAAAGCAGCAGAACTTTCTGAGAAAAAGCAGTCTATTCCTAGAATCTCCACTGTTATTCCCAAGGCAGCCCTGTCTTTCGGATATGGTTCTATGTAAATCATTTTGTAATATTTGAATCTGTGAGATCAGATTGTTTACTTCTGTGTAGTCCAAAATTATTTGATTAACTTATGGTTTGTAAGTATGGGCTTTGACAGTGGTGCTGTAAAAAGATAACTACATCCCGAAGTGCAGTGTAAAAAGCCATTGTGTATGGCCCTTTGTGATCTGGAGGAAATAGTCCCCTTTCCACACTCCCATCTAGTTGGGGTGCTCACTCAATAGCCTACATGGGGCCTTTTCTGCACTCCCACTTACCTGTTCTTATATCTGAAGAAATTTAGTTGTTTTGACCTCTCACATCAGATCGGTAACAGCCCAGCATCAAAAACAAACATTTGAAATTCCATAAAAATGCAACCCACTAAAGTAAGTTGGTGACTGTGTATAAGGGACATGGGGTAGATGTGACATGGGCAGCGTGTCCTTGGGCATATCTCTTCTTTGCTAAAAGTGTCAGAAGCAGAAGAGGTAGGTGATGGTTTCCAAAGAGTGGCTTAACTAGAATCCAAGATGATAGAGGTCCTTTAATGTGTTCTCCTAATTTTACAAATGAGAAAATGGAAGTCTAGTGAGGCGAAGTGACTTGTCTAAAACTGTAAGCAGTAAAGCTTGATTTAGGGCTGGAATCTCATTTTTCATATCTGCTGTTCTTTTCTCTATTTGAGGGAAAGCCACATCACCAGGTAGAGCAGAAATATGGTGGCCCTGATTCCAGGGAAATGAGCTAGGCCATTATTATACATCTCCAAATGCCCTGCCTTATCCGTCCAAGGTGCAAGATGCCTTTTTTTGACCCAGATTGGTAGGAGACGTGTCCAGACTGGAAAAAGGTAGGGTCACTAATGCCTAATGCTTCAGCAATTTAGGCAGTTTCCCTAGGGGTTGGGCAACCATTGTCCAAAGAGAACAAACTAGTTAGTAAACAAGTAGTTTATTCATAAAGTGAGCAATACTTGCTGAGCCTATAGCAGGCTCTCAATATGTATGTGCTTTGTTGGTTAATGTAAGGTTTCCAATTGGATTTGTTGCAATTTTTTTGGCAGAATTTCCAGGTAGTAAAATTTGATTCACACTTAGAAAAGCATCGGTTCCTTGTAATGCAACTTGGGATGTGTTGCCCTTCATTGATTTTCATATCCAACTCATATGAGAGGATTGATCTAGCCTCTGAAGGGAGATGCTGATGTGGAACTGTTTGTCTGTAACTAATTTTATATTCGTTTTATCTTGGTAGGTTTGGAAGAGGACAGTTGCCCTTTATTCTGGCGGCAGATAGCAGGTGAAAAAGTGCTACACAAGTTTGATGTTTGTGTCGTCTTCTCCAAGGCCAAGAAATTATCTCCATAGGAGGCGACAGTACTATGCATGTTATGAATTGTGTCTCCTTGGCCAGTGATAAAGAAAATGGGAATATTGCCACGGCACCTGGATTCATGATTGGGCAGACACCGCCTCCAGCACCTCCTCCACCTCCTCCTCCACCCCCTCCATCTCCAGCATGTTCATGTTCAAGGGAAGAGTGTCCTTCCTCCCCTCCTCCACCCCCACCACCTCCACTTCCTGGGGAACCTCCCATCCCACCTGCTCCACCAGGCCCACCCCCAGCTACTCATATGAACGGCTATAGCCACCTTGGTAAGAAGAAGCGAATGAGAAGCTTTTTTTGGAAAACTATTCCGGAGGAGCAAGTTCGGGGCAAAACCAACATCTGGACCTTGGCAGCCAGGCA
The DNA here is from genome assembly GCF_002776525.5 of Piliocolobus tephrosceles. Classification (NCBI taxonomy): domain Eukaryota; kingdom Metazoa; phylum Chordata; class Mammalia; order Primates; family Cercopithecidae; genus Piliocolobus; species Piliocolobus tephrosceles. The sequence goes on along the minus strand of NC_045436.1, from coordinate 36,890,267 downwards.
GGAGCATCACTACCAAATTGATACAAAGACCATTGAGGAGCTCTTTGGACAGCAGGAAGACACCACCAAGTCTTCCCTTCCTAGGAGAGGAAGAACTTCAAATTCATCCTTCAGAGAAGCTCGAGAAGAGGTAAGAATGCAAGGTGGAGGGCTAATCCTCCACATACTGCATTGTTTTGTGTTTTGGGATGTGTGTACATTTGAAACAATTGGCTAGACATCCCTAAGAAATGAGATAATGGAAGCAAATGTGCCTTGGAAATGATAGGCAGGGTCTTTACGATGAGCTTGAACTGAGTATTGAGAAAGTGTAAGAAGTGTGCGTGCTGTATCCTCCCAGACGCCCTGGTGGATTATGACCTCATGCAGAAAACATGCTGTTTGGGATCACTGCCCCTATCTCTAGCACATCTGCTGAAGGTTCCCCTGTTGGAGAATTCTGCCGAAGTCCAGGATCGTTAGTCTCTGTTGAAACAAAAACTGAGTTTCTAAAATTGGTTATCTGGAATGAACTGGAGCTGACTGGGGCAGACTACCTTTTGTTAAATAACATCATCAGCTGACGTCCATCCTTAGGATTTTACCCTTATTTTCTCCTCTAGTTTTTATATAACAAGTGTTTCGAGATGGCCTTCATTCCTCAGATCTCTGAACTAGATTATGGCTGTTGGGGAACAGAGGCTTCCAAAGAGACAAAGCATAAAGCTGTTTTCAGAAAGATTGTATAGGAAGGATGTTTCTAGTTAACACTAAATGTGTTACTTTGAGAAAAAATAAAGCTATTAAGTTTCAGGAAATGAACTGAAAGCATGACCCCAGAGCTGCAGATCACCATATATTACAGAAAGTGCATCAAAAATTACATTTATAAACACTGTCAATTTAGAAACTTGAAGAAACCTCTACCTGCTAGAAAAGATAAATATAAATAAAAATAAAAGGAAAGAATGCTGCCCCCCCCCCCCACACACACACACACAAAGCACAACAATGAAACAGGGAAAGACAACAGAAATTCATCATTTAAAAATGTCGTAAAGGAGCAGAGAAAACAGGTCAGAGATGGAGCTGATTAGATAAGAGAATGGGCAGGGCCCTGGGATGCAGTAGGAGCTCCATGCATTATTGAATTCTTGAGCCAACAGTATTGACCTCTTTTCTCTTTCTGGCTCAGCAACATGTTAACTCCTTCTCTCCACTAATTCACTGGGGAGCCCTTAAAGCTGATTGTGTGATCTCCTGTTGAAATAGCTAAGAGTCTATTTTTTATGAAATGCAGGAAACACTGGGGTTATATGGAAACTGTGGCATAAATTTGAGAAGGAAATCTTCATGAGAACCCTTAGTGCCATCAGTGCTGAACACAGGCTTGCCTGTCTCTTCCTTTTATGCAAAGTCCTTTTATTTGCTGGAGTATCCTTTCAATATTGGAAGGAGCAAGAAGTCATTTCCTTAGTACCCTGGCCTTTGCCCCAGCTCCCAACAGAGGTTCTTTATTGTACAGTAGGTCATTTCTCACTATTGTCTCCCAGCTCTCTTTACTGAAATTCAAGAATACTGAAGTAACTATTGGGTGGGCCCACATGGAAAGGAGGCCTGTGTCTCACCAGAGCACCTGTAACAGAAGAGGGCTAGCTCACCGTGTCCCGGGGAGGCAGCTGTCAGGCTAGAGTAGGTGGCATCGTTTGTGAATTGGGAAAATTTCAAGAGGCTAAGGGGAACTTGCTGCTTTATGTTCCCAAATTAAAGAGAGGTTAAGAACCACTCAGAGAGAGAGAGAGAGAGAGGAAAGTGGCAGGGGTGTGGCATCTTTTCTCAGCTATGATAGAAGCAGAGATGTCCATTTCTAAAGCAGATCTGAAATTCAGGGAAAAAAATACTCTTTCTCAATTACCTTCCTCCACCCCTGCACCCTACGCAGATTTTTACACTTTTGCATTAACTTATTTTTTAAGAATTATTTTTTAAATGGTCTTAAAATTTTTTTTTTTTTTTGAGACGGAGTCTCGCTCTGTCACCCGGGCTGGAGTGCTGTGGCCGGATCTCAGCTCACTGCAAGCTCCGCCTCCCGGGTTTACGCCATTCTCCTGCCTCAGCCTCCCCGGTAGCTGGGACTACAGGCGCCGCCACCTCGCCCGGCTAGTTTTTTGTAGTTTTTAGTAGAGACGGGGTTTCACCGTGTTAGCCAGGATGGTCTCGACCTCCTGACCTCGTGATCCGCCCATCTCGGCCTCCCAAAGTGCTGGGATTACAGGCTTGAGCCACCGCGCCCGGCCAAAATTATTTTTAATTGTGGTGAAATAATATATAACATAACATTTAGCATCCCTTCTCACACTATGTTCTTTTGAGACACAGTCTCGCTCTGTCGCCCAGGCTGGAGTGCAGTGGCCGGATCTCAGCTCACTGCAAGCTCCACCTCCCGGGTTCACGCCATTCTCCTGCCTCAGCCTCCCAAGTAGCTGGAACTACAGGCGCCCACCACGTCGCCCGGCTAGTTTTTTGTATTTTTTAGTAGAGAGGGGGGTGTCACTGTGTTAGCCAGGATGGTCTCGATCTCCTGACCTCGTCATCCGCCCGTCTCGGCCTCCCAAAGTCCTGGGATTACAGGCTTGAGCCACCGCGCCCGGCCTAAAATTTAGCATCTTAACCATTTTTAAAAAGTATTTTTTTTTTTGAAACAGAGTCTCGTTCTGTCACCCAGGCTGGAGTACAGCGGTACACTCTTGGCTCACTGCAACCTCCGCCTTCTGGGTTCAGGAGAGTCTCATTCCTCAGCCTCCTGAGTAGCTGGGATGACAGGGGCATGCCACAATACCCAGCTAATTTTTGTATTTTTAGTAGACATGGGGTTTCACCATTTTGACCCAGCTGGTCTCGAACTCCTGACCTCAAGTGATCTGCCCACCTCAGCCTCCCAAAGTGCTGGGATTACAGGCGTGAACCACTGTGCCTGGCCTAACCATTTTTAAACAGTTTGTTGACACTAAGTACATCCACATTGTTATGCAACCATCATCACCTTCCCTCTCCAGAACACTTTTCATCCTGCGGAACTGAAACTCCATACCTGTTAAATCAGAACTGTCCGTTCCCCTCTTTCCCTAGCCCCTGGCAGCCATCATTCTACTTGCTGTTTCTATAAGTTGGACTCCTTTAGGTACCTCCTGTAGGTGGAATCATGTCATATTTGTCTTTTTTGTCACTGGTTTATTTCACTTAGCATAATGTCCTCAAGGTTCATCCGTGTTGTAGCATGTGTCAGAATTTTAAAGCTGAATACTATTCCATCGTATGTATAGACCACATTAGTTTATCCACTCATCTGTTGATGGACAGCTGGGTTGCTTCCACCTTTTGGCTCTTGTGACTATGTACATGGGTGTACAGAAATCTTTGCTTTTAACACTTGTAGGTCCTAGTCTGAGAGACAGCATACTAGAAAGAAAAAGTAAATCACCATGACTGTGTATCATAAGATAATCTAACTCTGCAATTCTTTAGTATTTGGGTATGATAAATAGTTGAGAATGATCCCTTTAAGTGCATTAGGTAATGTTGTCCCATAACTGAGACTATCCAGAATTATTTTCAATTTTCATGTTATCTGTAGCATGACTAGAAGTATTATATATACTTCTTTTGCAGTAAAAGAATATGGTACATGCTGTTTTCTTCCTTCCTTCAATTTTCTTCTGAAGAAGTTGGAACTCAGCAGGGTTATTGTCTAACAAAGATCAGTAATAAATCTTCCAACTCACTTTGCAGTAAGCGGAGTCCAGGGTCAAAAGTAATAGTCCTACCGTCTGTCTGTGTGGACTGCAGAATTCCCTCTGCAGCCTGTTCAGCAGAGGCACTGCTCCTGAGCCCCGAGCCACAGCATCACCACATTACAACACAGGCTGCAGTTCTGGAGGTTCAAACCTGCCCAGGCACAGACTATGACCCTTGAAATATCATAACCTCCTATAGAAACAGCCCGACATTATGTGATTGGTTTATACTTTAAAGCCTTACACATCATTACTAATAAGTTCCATTGTACTTGCAAGCAAGAAATTTGCTGCAAGATAGGGAAGATGGGAGAATGGCTGAACTTAGAAAGAACAACATTTAAATAGTGAGTTAGAACATTTAGTATGGGGCCGGGCACGGTGGCTCGCACCTGTAGTCCCAGCACTGTGGGAGGCCGAGGCAGGCAGATCACTTGAGGCCAGGAGTTCGAGACCAGCCTGGCCAACATGGTGAAACCCTGTCTCTACTAAAAATACAAACATTAGCCGGGCATGATGTTACATGCCTGTAATCCCAGCCCCTCAGGAAGCTGACGGATGAGAATCGCTTGAACGCGGGTGGGGGAGGTTGCCGTGAGCGGAGATCGCGCCACTATGCTCTAGCTTGGGCAACAGAGTGAGACTCTGTCTCAAAAAAAAAAAAAAAAGAAAAGAAAAGAAAAAAAGAAGACATTTAGTATGGGAAGTTATGAAATATTACTATCCTTGTATCTTTGTTAACTAAAAATTAACTCAAAGAGACTGTAGATATGATAGTATAATAATAATTAAACCACAATAAAGCAATTAGAAATAAAGACATATTGCTGGGGATGAGAATAGAGAGATTCAGCTTAAACTCATCTTCTTCTCAGAGTTGCTGATCCCGTCCCCTGAGAAGCTCTGTAGTTCCTGACCCTCTATTACTGACATTCCTCAGGCCTCCTGGGAGCCTTTCACCAGTGTTAGCTGAGGGTGTGTGTGTCTCCCTCTACAGTCTGACCAGCTCTTAAAGGGAGGGCTCTATCTTAGCCATTTGGTATCTTCCAAAGGAAACAAAAAGTTACTGAACTGGACAGAACTGAACCAAGAGCACAAAGGGATCAGCTTATGAGGCATCAACAGATCAAAATTGGGGCTCACAAAAAAAACACAAATATTGAAACACCTGAGGTCATTCACTATGATGTCTGCAGCCATCTAACGTTGACCATCTAGGAAATAAATAAAGTGGCTAATTAGAAAAAGAAGACCACAGAGGAGAGAGAGAGACAGAGAGACAGAGACAGAGAGAAGGGAAGGATGGAAGGAAGATTGGTTTTTCTAAATTTATGACAAGTAATATTAAATATTTTATTCTCCCACGCTGTAATTCAGCTGTCAGTCATTCTCACCTTTTGTTATGATGCCGGTATGTTCTAGAATTTCGGGATTGCTCACAATCCAGAACCATAGAACTAGATAGAGCATTTCAAATACATTTGAAAAAAAATGTGCTTCAACTGGTTTTTCATTTTTTTTCCCCCAAAGTTGGGGGAAATAACAATTTCCAATTGACAGCCAACTAAACGTGAAAAAGAAAATGAAAAACCATCAAAACCTGAAAGCTAGGTCCATATTGGAGGATAGAGGAAGATCTTTACATTTTTGTTTTTCAGGACTTGAAGTGGGATGGAAATAGCCACTATGTAGTGTTACTTAAGTAGGTACAGAAGCCCCCTTTGACATAAACAAAACTGGTTTAAAAGTTTCTGCCTTCACCTTGAGGACATTAGGCTAAATAAGCCAGTCACAAAGGACAAATACTGTATGATTCCATCATAGGAAGTACCTAAAGTAGCCAGATTTATAGAGACAGAAAGTAGAATGGTGGTTGCCAGGAAATGAGAGGGGGAATGGAGAGTTAATTGTTTTTTTTTTGTTGTTGTTGTTTTGAGATGGAGTCTCCCTCTGTCACCCAGGCTGGAGTGCAGTGGCATGATCTCAGCTCACTGCAACCGCTGCCTCCTGGCAATTCTTCTGCCTCAGCCTCCTGAGTAGCTGGGACTACATGCACATGCCACCATGCCCAGCTAATTTTTTTGTATTTTTTAGTAGAGAGAGGGTTTCCTCTTGTTGGCCAGGCTGGTCTCGAACTCCTGACCTCAAGTGATTTGCCCACCTCAGCATCCCAATGTGCTGGGATTACAGGTGTGAGCCACCGCACTGGGCGGAGAGTTAATTGTTTAGTGGGTACAACGTTTCAGTTTTGCAAGATGAAGTGCTCTGGGGATAGATAGTGGTGATGGTTATACAACAACGTGGATGTATTTAATGCCACTGAACTGTATTCTTAAAAATTGTTATGGAGCCTGGGCAATTTAGTGAGACCCCCATCTCTACAAAAAACTTAAAAATTAGCCAGACATGGTGGCTTGTGCCTATAGTCCCGTTACATGGGAGGCTGATGCAGGAGGATTGCTTGAGCCTGGGTGGTGGAGGTTGCAGTGAGCTGAGATAGTGCCACTGCACTCCAGCCTGGGCAGCAGAGTGAAACCTTGTCTCAGTAATAGGAATAAGAAGAAGAAAATGGTTATAGACCAGGCACAGTGGCTCAAACCTGTAATCTCAGCACTTCTGGAGGCCAAGACAGGAGGATAGCTTGAGGCCAGGAATTCAACACTAGCCTGGGCAACATAGTGAGACCTCATCTCCACAAAAAAAAGTCTTAAAAATTATCCAGGTGTGATAGCATACATCCATAGTCCCAGCTACTCAGGAGGCTGATGCAGAAGGATTGTTTGAGCCCAGGAGTTTGAGGCTGCAGTGAGCTATGATCACACCACCACACTCCAGCCTAGGTGACAGAGCAAGACCCTGTCTCTTAAAAAAAAAAAGTTATGATGGTAATTGTTATTTGTATTTTACCACAACTGAAAAGAAGTTTCTTCTTCCTTCAAAGGATATGGGAGGCAGATTTTGTAGTGGATTGATGAAGTGAATTGAAACTACAAAAGTTGTGGTAGAATAAACTAGGAGAGCTGATTTGAAGGTTTTAGCAAGAGTGGTGGTGTAGCCATTCACACGCCTCACTGAGTGGCATAGCGCTGCTGACTGTTTTAAGTGGGTATCAGCACAACCCTGGCCCCCTGGCAGTTGCGGGGAAACTGTGAGTAGAGCCCAGGCCCCCTTCTCATCCTAGTAGGAAATCCTTGAAATGAGTTGAGTGCATTAATTACCTCGTTACCTTATATTTCTAGCTGCCTTGTTTGCCACTCTTTGGTAGGAATTTTGGGGGAAGAGCTAACGGACTCTGCAGTATGCTGACTGTACCGTGGCACTGACTTCTGTGGCGGTCCTGCCTGCATGTCCTGGTGTGGCCTGTTGATTGGAGCTGGTGGGAAGGAGGGGATGATGCAGTTTGCTCATTGGCTGGGTTTGTTTATCCCTATTCTTTGGGCAGTTTCTTGCTTCTGATTTGTCAGCGTGTGCAGCCAGTGAGTCCCACTGGGATCCCATGTGCAGATTCCACTGCTCTGAATGGTTCCAAAACACCACCCAACCTGACCTGGCTTTGTTTCTGAATGGCCCAACTTTGAGACAGCAAGCATTTGGGAAGTGAGATAAGCTAATTTACATGTGTAGTGATAACCCTCTTTAAAGGACTTCAGCAGTCACTCTTATAATACTGCTTTGGAAGGATCAAATGCGGTAAAGTGGAGAAAGAGACTCCTCAGGCACTAGGCAAATCTGAGGATGCCGGGAGCCAGTGGGACTGTCTCTGAATGGTATCAGTTGTCTCATTTTAATGTTGTTTGGGTGAAGTACTGGGCTCTGTTTTTCCTGTAAGGTGCTCAGTCACAGCCAGCCCACGTTATCCCTTAGGAATATCACCGAATTCTCTTCGTTTCTGAAACACAGCTTGAGCTGTAGAGATGCCTGCTTCCACAGCTGGGCTGCCCCTGTGTTGGGGCACCGTGGGCTGGTCCTGTAGGGCCAGGGCTCAGGCCCTGGAGGCTCTCTTGCCTGGTGAGAACATGATTCCCATCCATCATCTCCCAGATACAGCTCTGGGGTCACCAGGGGACTTGGCCAGGCACACATATAGCTTCTTACACATCTGCCCCCATTCCTGGAGAAAACTGACAATGCAAGCACCATGCTGGTAGGGAACATTTGCTACATCTCTGTAGGAAGCCCAGTAATATGAAAACCCACAGACACTAGAGTGAAAAGGAGTCAAAGAGAACCAGGCTAGCCTGTCAGTTCAACACTGCTCTAGGAAAGTCATAAAATGATGTCTATGAGGCTCATTTTCCTTACCTGTCCAGTAGAGATCCTAGGAGTAATTTTCTCCTTCACTTTTCCAGCAGCAGTGTCTCTGGATCTAGGCTAAGTGAAGAGAGTCCCAGAGGGTTGAGGAGTGAACAGGATGAGTGTGGGGCTTAGTTCATGTGGGGCGTGGGAGAGCACTGCAGTCAAGGGTTGAATGTATTTGCAGCAGAAGGTGGCACTTCTATGAAAGGAATACGAAACAAGTTGTTTCATTTATCCATCCTAGGTGAAGGCAGAGGAAGTTCTTTGAATGTGCTGTGTAACTATATCAATATAGTTATGCATGGCCTTTTAATTTATGAATTATAGTAAACCCAGTTTTCTGTCTTAATAAATTGAGATTCCTTTTTTGGTATGAGCTTTTAAAGGGTGTTGAGTTTGACAGATTTTATTCTCACCCTTTCTTTCTCTCTTCCCCTCTCCTCCCTTTACTCTGAACTTGAACTGCAGTCCCTAGATAGGATTCCAATAAGGAGGCTACCCTTTCAGCTTGGGAGTTTATTTTATGGCTGGCAGGTGATTGTGTTAACATGAAATAAACCCCGAGGTTAGTAAATAATGTGATTGTTAAAGATTGGTCTTCAAAAGAAGGCAACCTTACTCTTGTAAAAATTTAACCTTATAGCCAGGAAGTGACATTAACGTTGGTTAACAGTCTTGCTGCTGGTTATAAACTCAGAAGCAGACCCAGAGATCAGGAATTTAGTCTGAAACCTGATTCTCTTTTGTTCACAGTGAATCACATACATTTGGAAAGGAAGAGCATTGTAACAACATTCCTATTTTAGCTAGTCTCCCTTTACCAAAAAACAAATGGGAAAAAAATGCAGCAGTTTTCAGGTTATCTTTCCTCCACGCAGCCTGAATGTTTACATCCAGAGACAGAAATGGCTTCTGTATTTAACAGCCAAAAAAAAAAAGTTCTAATTTCTAGTCCGATAAAGCCACCCAAAATTGTAAATTTTGATCAGTGAAATCCTGCTGCAGCCCAAATCTGGTTTTGACAGAATAGCTATTCCAGATTTCATTAAATAAAAAGATTCCCTGTATTGTAAGACATCCTGATTCCAGAGATCAGGAAAATGCAAAAACAAACAAACAAACAAAAAAGTATCTTAGCCTTGGTGAAATGTATACAGCACAAGATTTTTCTTTTGAAAATTTTGAGTAAATAAAATGTGGGACACTACCTTACACTCTCCTAAAAGATCTGCTGGACATATGTAAACTTTTTGAATGAAATGAAATTTTGCTTTTAGAAAAAAATTTAATGATGTTTCTGAAATATGACTTTATTGGTTTTTTTACATCCATAAATCAGGGTTGGGACTCAATCTGCCATATCTTCAGAGTTGTTTTTTATTTTCTCAGTTCAAATCTCTCGTGATTCTTGTTAGGCCAAGACATCCATTTCCAAATTGGGGCTTTTAAATGTGGGCAATATTATTCTAAGAAGAAATTACTAAATTAAAAACATTTAAAGTATGTATTTACGGTCCTCCCTCCATGACTGCAGATTCTGCATCCTCAAATTCAACCAACTATGAATCAAAAATATTCAGAAAAAAATAGAAAATAACAATACAACAATAAAAAATAATACAAACTTACAAATACAGTTTAACAACCACTTACATAACATAATTTACATTGTATTAGATATTACAAGTAATCTAGAGATGATTTAATATATGCAGGAGGTTGTACATAGATTATATGCAAAATTTTATATGAGACTTACATGTAATTTTATATGAGACTTGAACATCCTTAGATTTTGGTATCCTCAGGGGTCCTGGAACTCATCCCCTGTGGTACTAAAGGATGACTGACTTTACAGATACTTCTCAGCTTATGATGGGGCTGCATCCTAAAAACCCATTGTAAGTCAAAAAATGCTGTAAGTTGAAAATGTGGCTGGGCACGGTGACCCACAGCTGTAATCCCAGCACTTTGAGAGGCCGAGGCAGGTGGATCACTTGAGGTCAATAGTTAAGACCAGCCTGGACAACATGGTGAAACTCCATCTCTACAAAACATACAAAATTAGCCAGGCATGGTGGTGCATGCCTGTAATCCCAGCTGCCCTTGGGAGGCTGAGACAGGAGAATCACTTGGACCCGGTAGGCAGAGGTTGCATTGAGTTGTGATGATGTCACTGCACTCTAGCCTGGGCAACAGAGTGAGACTCTGTCTCAAAAAAAAAAAAAAAGAAAGAAAATGCATTTGATATCCCACTAAGCCCACAGAAACTTGAAAAATCATAAGTTGAACCATCATAGGTCGGGACCATCTGTATATTAAAAGTTATATAATATTAAAATAGGTACGTTTTATTATTACATTTAAGGAAATATAATACCACTGTAGAAACCTTGGGGAGATGATAATCTTTTAATATTTGTAAAACTATGTTAAGAATATCTGTTAATCACCAGATTTATACATTGGGAATTGTTCTCTGATAAATTAGTGTTGCATTTTGATCAGTTTTAATTATCTACTTTCTCCATCTCTTTTTATTTGAATTTAGTAATCCTATGTGTCCCTATTTTTTTTTCCAGATTACTATTTTGGACGCAAAACGGAGCATGAACATTGGGATATTTCTTAAGCAATTTAAGAAGTAAGATTTTGCACGCTTTAGTCATATCCCTGCTGTCATTATCAAAGTCTGTGGGTGTGACTGAGCTGAAATTCAAATTCCTCACACCTTCAAATCCTTCTTAGAAGCATGGCTTGATGAGTCTGCAAGTGACTGTCACTTTCTGCTGTTTTCCTTCAGGGAAACATAACATAGTAGCTTGAAGTATATGGAGAATTGCCCCAGGGCATCCATTCAAGCCTGTCCCATCAGGGACACGTTTAGAGTCACCTTTAGTGTCGACCCTTCAGTGGAGGTTGGGCTGATGAGTCAAATAGCAGTTGGAGTTTTGTGTTCTGAAGTGTAAGGAGAAGGTTACGCAGGGGTTTCGGTGAGACCAAAGGGGATTATTTTTCTCGCAACAGAAGAGACTCCCCGTGGTTGTTGATGCTTTCAGCCTTTTTGGGATGTCCAAGGATGGTCTGGGTGAAGGGCCCTTGAGCGGAGTGTTGGGGTTCCCTGTTTTGAAGCAGTGGGGCTGTTCTGAGCACTCACACAAAACTGCCAGCCAGACCGGGAAGGAGGTGGATGGGAAGGAGGGTGGATATTTGATTTCCACTGGCTGGCAGCTCTGTTGGCACTCTAGCCAACAGGAAACGGAATGTGATTCGTTGTCTTTTCAAGGTCCCCTCGGTCCATTGTAGAAGATATTCATCAAGGAAAAAGTGAGCATTATGGATCGGAGACCTTGCGAGAATTTCTTAAGTTTTTGCCAGAGTCAGAAGAGGTAAGAAATTCAGCGCGTGAGTTGTAGATGTTAGGAGTAATCATAAAAACTTAATATTTGTAAGCATGTCAAAGCTCACATGGAAGGCCAGGAGCGGTGGCTCGTGCCTGTTATCCCAGTACTTTGGGAGGCAGAGGCAGGTGAATCACCTGAGGTCAGGAGTTTGAGACCAGTCTGGCCAACATGATGAAACTCTGTCTCTACCAAAAATACAAAAATTAGCCTGGTGTGGTGGCAGGCACCTGTAATCCCAGCTAGTCAGGAGGCTGGGGTATGACAATTGTCTGAACCAGGAAGGTGGAGTTTGCAGTGAGCCAAGATCATGTCACTGCACTCCAGCCTGGGCAACAGAGTGAGAATCTGTCTCAAAAAAACCTCACATGCTCACATGGGAAGGGCACTGTCCTACCCAGAGCCAGAGCTTTCTCACATAAAAGTCAAAAGTGACCTGGTAGAAAGAACATGGCTTATGGAGTCAGAGAATCTAGATTCAGATTTGAGCTATTCCCTAAATTGAGAAAATGGGGCAAGGTTCTTAACTCCTGTGAACTTTAGTTTCCTCACCTGTAAAGGGAGGATAATGGTGCTGACCTCATTGGATTGTCAAGATGATGAAATCCTAGTTATGCATCTAACATGGCACTTGGCGCATGGGAAGGCAATAAATTTTCATCATCCAAAGAAAAGGATTCCTGGCCGGGCGTGGTGGCTCAAGCCTGTAATCCCAGCACTTTGGGAGGCCGAGACGGGCGGATCATGAGGTCAGGAGATCGAGACCATCCTGGCTAACACGGTGAAACCCTGTCTCTACTAAAAAAAAAAAAAATACAAAAAACTAGCCAGGCGAGGTGGCGGGCGTCTGTAGTCCCAGCTAGTCGGGAGGCTGAGGCAGGAGAATGGTGTAAACCCGGGAGGCGGAGCTTGCAGTGAGCTGAGATCCTGCCACTGCACGCCAGCCTGGGCGACAGAGCGAGACTCCGTCTCAAAAAAAGAAAAGGATTCCTTTTCTATCATCTAAAGATGACCTTTGCATAGTATAAACCTAGGTTATTTTATAATCCATATACTTTTTAAAAATAAGATGAAAACAATCATTTTTGAATAAAGATGCTCTAAAATTTTGGAGAGGTAGGTAAACTGTTAATAAAATGTTGTCTATATAATTAACTCAAAGGCAGAAATTGTTGTGATAGTAATACATACTACCATTGTATAAAGTTATTTATTTTGTTTGGATTGAATGAATGAACTGCATTGTTGAATGGTTAGAAGCTTGATAGAAAAAAAAACAGAAAAACAGTTGTATAAAACCTTCCAAAATTTTCATATTGTCCTTTATTTCTAAGGAAAAAATTCCTTGAAAAATTTCAGTAAGAAATTACACAAATACCTATGCTTATAAATACCTAAATAATATAGACTCTTAACAAAGTTTTTTACTTTATAAGTAAAAGTAATGGATGACTTTTTTTTTTTGAGACAGTCTTGCTCTGTCGCCCAGGCTAGAGTGCAGTGATCTCGGCTCACTGCAACCTCCACCTCCCGGATTCAAGCGATTCTCCTGCCTCAGCTTCTGAAGTAGCTGGGATTACAGGTGCATGCCACCACACCCCGCCTAACTTTTGTTAGAGATGGGATTTCACCATGTTGTTTAGGCTGGTCTTGAACTCTTGACCTCAAGTGATTCACCCACCTTGGCCTCCCAAAGTGTTGGGATTACAGGCATGAGCCACTGCACCTGGCCAACTTTTATAAGTAAAATGTAAGGGTGACTTTTTAATATGTTATCCTTTTCACAGGCACTTCTGACTTCTCCCTCCCCTTTCCCACTCTTCTTCCCAGACGTAATTTATGTAGCTTTACTTTAGTGTCATTAATAACAAGAGAGATATAATGGTATTTTTTCTTTTACATTGATTAGTGTTAAACTCACAATGCCAAATTTAGGATCTTAGTGAGTAACTAGAGATGTAGTTATATCTAGGTGTTCCTATTAACCTGGGTGCTCTCTCTCCCTCAAGTTTTCTCTTTGCACATTAAGTGTAATTAACCCAAGCCAAGATTAATTAGTGGCAGTTATTAATGTTAGTAGTAGAGTCTTGAAGTCTTAAAGGAAAGGTACATTAAATCATAACTTACCCTGGATTGTACATACTGAACAGTACTTAATCCTTTCTGTGAGGAATAGGAGTTCCAAAATCTTTGTTAGGATAGATAGTTTTTAATTAATTTGAGTTTTAAAACGATGTACTTGCTCTTCAAACCTTATTCCTGCTTGGGCTGTTTTCAAGGCTCCTTTCGGACCTCTCTGCGGGCCTAGTCCTAACTGACCTCATTGTGTTGTTAAGTGAGGATCAGATTTGACAGCGCATGTGAAAGTGCTCTGAAAAGCTTTAAATTGCTAACTAAATCAAAATTAGGCACGAGGGAGGCTGCCAGCTCAGCTTCATGCAGCGGTGAGGTGGGAAACTGAATATAATTTTCTTAATATCTTCATGTCTCATTTAAAATTCAAAGGTGATTAGAAAATGCAAAGTGATTTTTCAAAGAAGCAAGTAAGCTGTCAAACCTCGTATTTAAAAGAACTTTGTATCTTTGGGTTGTGTGGGGGATATAATTCAAAAGGAAGACTGTTGAGGGCAAGGTGATGAAAACCCATCCAGGCGCTGCCTTGAATCACCGAGACTCTGTCACCCCCAGTTAGCTAACCCGGGAGACGGGGTCCTGCCGAAATGAAAGTATTGGCCTGGAACCCTGAAATGCCTTCCCAGCCACTGAACCAAGCAGCAGCTGTTTCTCCCCGCAGCCTCCTGCTGCAGGGCCATCCTCAGTCTGAATATCTGGCACGCTTGGTCACACTTCGCCTCCTTGTTTACATTACTGACTCTGGGCTTCAGCTCACCACACCCTCCAAACTCAACTGGGAGTTTCCTTCAGCAGGAACACCCTGACAGTCCCCAGAGCCGGCGGGAGCCCCTTTCTAAATCCTCTGGGGTATCTGTGCTGTGGGAGGGGGTCTGGGGAAAGCTGAAGCCGCTCCCTGACTGCTGCCCACTATAAGGACAAACTGTTTTTGTGTCCCCTGGCACCACTCAGACCCAGGGCCAACCCTGGAGTCTTTGGGTCTCTGGATGGAGGTTGTGGAAGAGGCCAAGGAGGAGGCAGGGCCAAGTAATAGAGGTTTAGGAATGTGGCAGAAATATGCTAATAAATTCGTAAGTGGACACATAACCACGTGGCTCTCAGCCTATGTGTAACATTCTGTGCCCATTTTTAGCGCAGTTAAGGACTGAACCTTTATTGAGTGCCCCCGTGTACTGGGCACTGACTGGACAGGGCAGAATGAAGTGAGATGAGATAATGTTTTGAAAGTGCTTAGCCTAGTGCCTGGCACATAAAAAATCAATCATAGCTCTGATTCTTTTGTGTATTTTTCATTTAATCCTTGCGGCAATCTTATAAGACGCTCCTTGTTTTACAAATGAGAAACTGAGGCCCACACAGGTTAGTTATACCTTGTCTGGTATCACATGATTGCTGGGTGATACAGCAGTGGGGTGGACTTGAGCCCTGATTCCGCTGAGCCCAGTGTGGTTCTTTCTGCTGCACTCCACTGCCTGCCTTGGAGGAAGGAAGGGCAAAGGTTGTCAAAACCCCACCTCGCACTACTGGCCTGCCAGCCTTTTCATCACCGCTGCTATCACAAAGTACTGGTGTGAATAAGTGTCACTTGAATAATACTGTAATCTTATCAGCATGCTGAAAGATACAAACGGAAACAGCCCTTTTCTCCCGCCTTCTCGGCTGACAAGCCAACCAAAGCCAAGGTTAATTTGTTGTTGAGAATTTCTCTGCCCTCTACCACAAATCTTTTATCTGGCACGTTTGTTCATCTTTCCTCTAGTGTGCGGTTCACACTTGCAGAGGAAGAAGGTGGGCCCAGAAATGAAACTCTGGGAGGGTGTTCTTGTCCAGCACAGAGTTCCCAAGCCAGGGAACCCCCCACTGCACCTGACCAGCCCTTCCTCTGTTGTAGGCTGGTGCTAGACATAGTAGAAACTTTCTGTTCTCCTGAAGCAACTTGAGTTGCCTCTGCTGGACATGTGTAGTATCTTTCCCACCTTCTTCGTTGACTCGGCTGCTGGGAGGGGAATGACAGGAAGCTCGTGGGTCTTCTGTTGGGTGGGTATGTTTGTTGGAAATCCTGCCATTTCAAGCCATGTGACTGGAATTAGATAGGATGAAGGAGGCATGCCCTTTGGAGTGTGAGAGTCTCAAGGCGCCTGCTCTCACTGTTACGACAGCAACTGGGCATAACCAGGGCCATAATGAGTGTCTCTTGGCTCAGCCCACAAAATTATGCCTAACCATGTTTAATAAATGTTTTTTTGGTAATGAGAATGCATAATAATTGTAGGGTCTGTTCACCTTTCTTTTTTACTTCCCTGCCACTGTGAAGATACAGTAATCCCTCTTAAAGAACATAAATCTCATTTTGAAATTGAACAAAGAACTGTATACATGGCATTTAAATTAAATACGGTCTTTCCATCACCCTTCTCTTAAAGTCCATAAAGTTTTTTTAGCTTTTTACGTAAGCGAAGGAGATTAATCATTGCTTAGTTACAGTTTAGCACATGTTTAATAGAAACATTTACCAAGTTTACTTAGCATGACCTGTTCTTACACTTTAGACTGAAAACCATGCTGTGATTTTCAGAGGCTTCACACATGCTACATATATGGTCTTATACAACCTCCCTCTGCCCCTGCCCATATATAGTGAATTGTTAAACTCTAGTTCTGAAGGGGTTAGAATTCACCATATAGGTTTCTTAGTGCAGAAGCCAGGGACTGATTCGGGCTTAGCTAAACCAGAAGTGCCGTGTGCCCTTAAATTTAATAAGGCTAAAAATGGTCAATTCGCTTTGAGGCTCTACCAGTAAGGGAAATGCAATTATATAAATGGCTATTTTCTGTCCTAAATAAAGAAAATAGTCTTAAGAGTCAGAATTAATACTAGGGTGTGAACTCAAAGTGTTACATTTTATATTTTCAAATAATTGAGGTAGCTGTTTCAGTTTGTGGATCTTTGCAAATACTCCTTTCTTTATATTTTTGAACTGTCATTTCCTATTTTGCAGGGAACTTAAAATCATGTTATTAATCATAACCAAGGGGGTGGAAGGGAATAAGCTTTATAAAAAGTAACACGAAGTGTTAGCTACTTACTGGCAACAGTTAGCTGCAAAGATAGGCTGTACGGTATTAAGGTACTACTTACCATAAAGAATTTTGTTGGATGACTCTCTATTAACAGTGGACTTAGAAGTAGTTTTGCCATGGGAAAGGCCCAGTGTTCTGTGTGGGGAAGGCATGATTTATGATCTAATGTTGTTTGAAAACTTTCCTTTCATCTCCACTCTCACCTACTTGCTATTTGGCTATATACCTGTTGTCAGAACTCTTCTCTTTTTCCTGTATTACGGTTGAAGGAATAATTGTTCGTGTGTTTAAAAACTTAGTTTAGTTTATTTTTTAAAGAGCAATCATGTTCATTGTAGATATCTTAGAAAATAAAAATGAGCAACAGAAGAAAATAGCAGACAACTGGAATCCTATCACCTAGTGTATGTGGGGCTTTTTGGGGGAGGAGTTTCCCTATGTTGTCCAGACTAGTCTTGAACTCCTGGCCTCAAGTGATCCTTCTGCCTTGGCCTCCCAAAGAGCTGAGATTACAGGCATGAGTCACTACCTGGAGATGTGGGGCCTTTTCATGTTTTTCCTGTGTATGTAGGTGTGTGTATGGGAGGGTTGGAGGTTAATAGATACCTCTTTAAAAAAATTACAGAAATGGCATCCTGTACATACTATTTTATTGCCTGGTCTTTTCAGGCTGGAACCCTGCTTTTCCAGAAGCTGACCTCCTTTCCAGGCATGGACAGTACGACTCTTCTGCCAGGGTCCCTGGGGGCAGTCTTAACATTGATCTTCCCATTGTTGAAGCAATTTTCCTTTTTGTCTTCTTGCTGAAGAGCAGATATGTACTCACGTGAAGATACAGTAGTCTCTTCCTTTAAAGCTATTATATATGAAGTGGGATTTGGCCACAGAAAGAAAATCTGTGTTAGATCTTAGTCTAAGTATTTTATATACGAAATACTCAAAATAAGATTTTTTTTTCCGTTTATGACTTAAAGGACCATATTATAATGACTCTACAGTCTTTTATTTCTTCTCCCAGTGATCTCATTTCCAGATTATTGCTTACAGAAAATTTTCATCCTTAGAACTGATTCCTTTTTAGTCCCTCCCTTTTGTAACCTTCCTGAGGATTCTGCTGGCTCCAGCTCTCCTGTTTACGCAAGACTATATATCTGTAGCTACATAAGTGACACTAATTCTTTGCTTTCAAATTTGTGAGTTTGTATTTTTCTTTTAAAAAAACCAAATAGCAGATGGGAGGATTTCCTTTTTTGTCTTTTTGAAATTAATTTGAATTTAGCACTAAAATCCTATTTTTTTTAGAAGAATTCAAAGATGAAATTTAAATAATCTTAAATTTTAATCTTTAAAATTAATCTTAAACTTTAATTTAAGTGATTTTATCTACCCGCCCTTTCCATTTGTCTTTTAGGTAAAGAAGTTAAAAGCGTTTAGTGGCGACGTGTCCAAGCTGTCTCTGGCAGATTCCTTTCTGTACGGCTTAATTCAGGTGCCAAAGTAAGGATACAGCCGCTGGTCGTTAGTCTTCGCACAGTAAGATTTTTAAACTAATGACATCAAATTCTACAGTTTTACTTTTTTATTTTTCAGCTATTCACTTCGGATTGAAGCCATGGTGCTAAAGAAGGAATTTCTACCTTCTTGCTCTTCTCTATATACAGATATCACAGTTTTAAGAACTGCTATAAAAGGTGAGTCAACATGTGATCCTTCACAGAATTTGTTTTTATTAATTTTGATAACATTTTTTTTAAAAAGCCAAATGAAATTGGACATGGAAAGTCCTGAATTTCTGATATACCCTTAAAAGGGAAATGAGATGTTACTAGGGATACACTTAAGGTTTATTTCCATTGACATTTTTCCCCTGTAATGAATGTTAATTTGCATATTACCCTCCCACGGAAGGGAGTTGCTTTCATCTCAGGCTTCAGAGTCAACCTTGCTGGTTACCGCTTGCTCTTGTTCCTCTCCTGGATGAGCTTTCTCTGTGTATGTTGGTATGTGGTGTGGGCAATGCACGTACACAAAGCCCTGGCCCAGCTGCCTCTCTCCTCCCTATCATGGCCTCCGTTGGTGGCTGGGACCCAGCCTTTCCAGAAGCAGACCTCCTTTCCTGGGGTCAACCGTGTGACTCTTCTGCCAGGGTTCCTGACGTTTCTCTTCTGTGGTGTCGTCTCCCACTCCTCCATACTCCAACTTCTGCTGAGCTATTTAAATTTGAGAGGAGCAGATAGGCCGTTTTCATTTATTTGACAACTCTTTAAATTCTTGCCTGCCCAGCTTGGACAGCCTCTTCTCAGAGCTGCCCTGCCACCTCCTTCCGTAGGGGTAGGAGCTTTGGTTTCTGGCATCTTGGCACTGAGAATCCCGGTGGAGTTGCAGCTGGTTTCTTCTCAGCTCCCTATATTCTCTGGCCCTTCCTGACACTCACACTTTTTAGCATGCGTCACTGCCAGCCTGATTTCCTTTTGGTCATTTC
Organism: Piliocolobus tephrosceles; assembly: GCF_002776525.5. Classification (NCBI taxonomy): domain Eukaryota; kingdom Metazoa; phylum Chordata; class Mammalia; order Primates; family Cercopithecidae; genus Piliocolobus; species Piliocolobus tephrosceles. The sequence continues at coordinate 36,871,101 of NC_045436.1, read as the reverse complement.
TGTATTTCTAGTTATTGTTGTAGAATTGTTTATTCCTATTTGGTTTTCCTGTTTACTTGCTCTGACCTGTTTTGAGATAAAATTTTTCTCTTTGGTCCATCATATTTTCTTCATTTTAGAGAGGAGACTAAGAAGGAAAAAGATTTTTAAAAATTTCAATGTAGAGGCCTTTAACATTTTTTTTCCATACTAACACTATTGCAGCAACTTTGGAAGGTTTGTTCTGGAAGAATATGTTTTTATATTGAGCAATGCAAACTTGTGGGCATGGGAGAAACATTTCTTATCTGGTCACCCTTCAGAAACTGGCCTTCTTAGATAACACAACATAGGCAGTGATCCAACTGTAATTTTTTGAAAGTATTATCAGACTTAATGGAGATTATTAATTTACAATGTCAGTGATGTTTTATTATTTATTGATAGTGTAATTTTAATAATCAAGTTTTCTTTTTACCTTTCTAAATGTATTAAAAATTTTTAATTTTGTTTCTTTGCATGGGTGTACAAAGGATTTGGTGTTAATAAAGAACTAGTTTGCCAATATATTTCAATGATAAGTTTCTTTCTAAAGCTTTCAGCCAATCCAAATGAAATGTGTGGCTTTGAATAAAATGAAAAGATTCCCTGGATGCCTGGGCCCTCGCGGTTTATGCTCTGCAAGTTATTTACATGTTATTCCAGCTTGTTTATTTTTTTATCTCTTCATAACTCATTGACTAAGCAAAACGTTGCTTGCTGTTTTCATATTCCATAAATGCAGTCTCAAAGAGACTGCGTACTCAAAGAGTAGTGGATATACAAGGAAAAATTAAATAACTGCTGAGAGGGAAGTTAACTCCTATATCACGGGATACTGCTTTGCATTTGGCTTTTGCATTTCTCACTAATTGAAAATTTTTATTATTGAACTATTTTGTGCTATTTAACTATCATACCTATTTGATTTCCAAGTAAACACTATGACATGGATTGCCGGTAGCAAATGATGTGTTAGGTATCCCATAGAATGTATTGCTTTGTTTGTTCAGTTTTATATACAGTTTAAGGTCACAGCTTGCTTCAGACACACTTGAATTTGGACGTGGTAGTTCTCTTTTGTGCACTTGAAGCTGAAGGCTTCTCTAAGATGCTGTGATGTGTTCTTTTTGATAGAACTGATGTCATGTGAAGAGCTACATTCTATATTACACTTGGTGCTCCAGGCTGGGAATATCATGAATGCAGTAAGTAAAATCCAAAACGATTGTAATGTTATGTTTTCAAGCTTATTTATCTATCTAAAGGTTTTGGTCTGTGTGTGTGTGTGTATATATATATGTATATAAAATATATATACATAATTTTTTCTTTTTGATTTGTCTTCTTTAGGGAGGGTATGCCGGCAATGCAGTAGGATTTAAACTGTCTTCTTTGCTCAAATTGGCAGACACAAAAGCAAACAAACCTGGGATGAATCTCCTGCACTTTGTTGCACAGGTATGTGGAAATGATTAGGACTTAGAGAACGCATATGAATACCCCTTGGAGGCAGTGAAATTTTTCCCAGGCATAAGATGGCGTCAAGCAGGGTCAGGAAAGGACATGGCAAGTTCCAAGACAGTTCTGTTCGCAGAAGCACCATTAGCAGATTCCTGAGTTGTACTGCACCCAGGGCTATAGGATGAAGGCAAATGGGACAGTGAAGCACAGAGGCTGGTGAAGCCAGCTATGAAGGATCTAAGTGTCAAAGGTGGGGAATTTGGATTTCATGCTTTAGCAGTGGGTAACCAACAGGAGTTTGTGCATAGTGTAATAGACTGGAGCTCTTTTGTTTTTGTTTTTAGGCAAATAAGGCACTATGGAGGCTGGGTTAGAGTAGAGAAAGAACTAGAAATAGGAATATACCTCTGCAGAAGTTGGCTGTAATTGGTGAGCGTTGAGGGAGAGTACTGGTCATAGGGACAGAGAATGGAGAGGTTGGAGGATTGAAATATTTCTGATATGGAATTGACTAGATTTGTGACCAGTTATGTGTAGAAAGATCACCTCTGTCTTTCTCTGTGAACCATGCATTTGAGTGCCATGCTGCTAGCACAGGGTTTGGGATCTGACTCTCTCCATTGCTTTTTTTTTTTTTTTTGACTGGGTCTCTATAACACCAAAAGAGTGAGGTACAAAGTGGAAAATCAAGGACAGTTATCTCTGTTTTGAAATGATCTCAACTAATCGAACTGATTTTCTTTTCCTCCATTGAATCACTCAGTTGTTTTGACATCAGTGCCATAGTCGTAGCTTTAACCTGGGGAGGAAGCCATGGTGCTGTCTTGTTTTGAATGTGAGCTTCAGAACAGGACAAGACTGGGAGATTTTGACTGTCCTTTGCTAGCTGTACTTCCTCAGGAAAGTTGCTTAAACCTGAAGACCCTCAATTTCTTCATCTAATGGTGAGAGTAGTGGTAACTTACCCCAAAACTAGGTAATTGAGAGTGCTGAAGGAGCTGACTCCATAAAGTGCTTATCTCAATGTTTGGCCTATGGTGAGCTCTCCATAAATAACCATACACACTATTATTACTATATTCTTCAGAAGAAAAAGGGCCATGTTTAACTTGGGACTTGATTGAAAGGTTAATTTTCAGGCATCAAAAGAAGAAAATGTGTTCCTTGCCCAGCATGCGTTATGGATAGTATTCGGGCAAAGCTCTCTTGAATACAAGTGTCCAGGCCCTCTGGGTGATTTGGTCTCTGTCCATGTGGGGAGGCCTCCTGGGTCAGTCATTGCTTCCTTCCTACCTGCTTTCCTCTCACCTTCTGAACAGGTGAAGAATCCAAACACTGCCATGGCTCCTGTACCTTCCGATTAAACTCTGTTTGCAAACTGGTTTAACAGCTGAAGGTATCTCGTTCATTGAAAGGCATGCTCACAGGTCTGGGTGGTATTTAAGCAGGATATGTTGGATTCTTTCAGAAACAAGGGGCCCTGCTAAGCTGCAGCCAAATGCTCATTAATTGTATTTTGTGTCAAGATCAGTTGCTTTGGCAAGTTGAATGTATCTTGAGAGTAGGAGAGTTCTAGCGAATCTTACTAAGAGTATCAGAGTTCATGTCTCAGTGAAATGCTTTGAATGTGTCAAGTTTAAAAACAGCAGCAGTGATTTTAAGATTCCTTTAAGCCCTAAGAAAATTATTTCCTTCCAGCTTTATCAATACAGTGAGAGAAAATTCTGCTTTTGTTCCAGGAAGCCCAAAAGAAAGATACCATTCTTCTAAACTTCTCAGAAAAACTGGATCACGTTCAGAAGACTGCTAGGTGAGCAAGTGAATTGTGAGAATTCAAGATTCTTTACCTTTTTATGAAAACCGATAAATAGTTAAATCTTTTAGATTCCAGTTTGAATTCTAAAAGGTTTTGTTTCATTGAACTTTCAGACTGTCCTTCATTTGCTTAACACAGATGTGTGTGCACCTTTGGAATTTGGGGGTTTTGAAAAATCTTTGTTTGTAAACTAAAGAAACTATTTCAGTCTATTCTAATGAATATCATCAGTATTAAAAATATGGATTAAGAATTTCAAATCCCTCCACACCCAAGAGACAGAGCTTAAACAACACCGCCTATTTCCTTGGGAGTTGGTATATATCAATCAACCTTTCATGGCCACATTTCACTGTTTCCTTGTAGAATCTAACATGGTACATTTATTTTCCTTTGCATTAAAAGAGTTTGGAACCGTACCAAGAACTGTGAAACGATTTTACTTTAAATTAGTCACTCACAGAGAAAGGCACATACAGAGAAAGTATCTGCCAAACATAAGGCTCTAATTACATCACTCTAATTTGCTTCTGATCCTAATATAGATATGTAACTTAATGTGGCTAGACTCTGTGTGTATATACTATTTTGACTTTTGTATATGTGTTTTTAAATTTATATTATATCCACGCATCCCACGGTAAATGTTCAATAACCAGCTGTTGGAGAAAAAAGTCCTGATTTGTAGCATTTGCTGATTTCTGTGTTGTAAATACTGTCACCATGGCTGATGTCAAGCTGCTGTCATATGTTACTGAATACAAATTCAGAAGAGACACCCGCAGTTGGTTCTCATGAGCGGGTTCAGCCACCGCTTCATGTGTCAACCCAGTTCCTAGCATATACTTATTATTTGAGTGAGTGTATCCAGCTATGACATCTGTGAACCATATGCATATAAATAAATGAACCATAGTTCACAGCCCTGCCACTGGTCTGTACCTCAAAGTTACTGATTCTATGACCATCTAACCACAGATTACATATCTTTCCCAAAATGGGATTATCAGTTCAAAGGTGTAAACAGTTCAAAATTCATGTTTATAGATCTCTAGATTATTCTCCAAAAAGAGTGGACATCTTATAAGATAGGAACTTTTCTGGTTCTGAATTACTGAAAGAAATTTATGTGGGAACATTTTTACTCTAATTAGTATAAAAATATTCCTAAGAGATATATAGATAGAAATTAGCATTACATTTTTGAAATGGCATTTCTGGTCAGAGCTGGATTGGAGCTAGATATTGTCTTAGAAAAATCCTATTCAGCAAGCTTGTTTATTTGAAATGGAAGGTGAAATACACTTGTGAAGTACAAACAGGTCTCAGATATGTGCCGGCGACCAGTGAAGGTGGAAAACTTTGTTGCACGAAGAAAAATTTGAATTGCCAGTGGAAGCATGAATGCGTCCTAATTTATGAATTTCACATGCGTTTTAGGTTTCGCCTACTCAATTTTCTGGGTAACAGAACCATCATTCACATTCTGCCTATCTTTTGTTTTTTTGAGACAGAGCCTCGCTGTGTTACCCAGCCTGGAGTGTAGTGTTGCAATCTTGGCTCACTGCAGTCTCCGCCTCCCAGGTTCAAGTGATTCTCCTGCCACAGCCTCCCAAGTAGCTGGGACTGCAGGCACCTGCCACCATGCCCAGCTAATTTTTTTGTTTTTAGTAGAGACGGGGTTTCGCCATGTTGGCTAGGCTAGTCTTGAACTCCTGACCTTAGGTGATCTGCTCCCCCCACCCTCCCAAAGTGCTGGGATTACAGGCCTGAGCTACTGTGCCAGGCCCACATTCTGCCTATCTTGATTTGATGTATATAACAAAAGCATTGCAATCAATCCAACCGTTAATTTGCAGAATTAGTGCTGGCTATGGTGGCTCATGCCTGTGATCCCAGCATTTTGGGAGGCCAAGGCAGGAAGATTGCTTGAGACTGGTAGTTTGAGACCAGGCTGGGCAACATAGTAAGACCCTGTCTCTACAAAAAATTTAAAATTAGCTGGGTGTGGTGGTGCACACCTGCGATCCCAATTACTTGAAGGACTGTGGTGAGAGAATCACCTGAACCCAGAGGTCTCACTGGGCTCACTGCAGCCATGATCTTGCCACTGCACTTCAGCTTGGGCAACAGAGTGAGGCTGTCTCTTTAAAAAATAATAATAATAATAAAAATCAGCTGGGCCTGGTGGCTCACACATGTAATCCTAGCACTTTGGGAGGCCGAGGCGGGCAGATCACTTGAGCTCAGGTGTTTTAAAACAGCCTGGCCAACATGGTGAAACCCCATCTCTACTAAAAATACAAAAATTAAGCTGGGCATGATGGCACACACCTATAATCCCAGCTACTCTGGAGGCTGAGGCATGAGAACTGCTTGAACCCAGGAGGCAGAGGTTGCAGTGAGCCAAAATCAGGCCACTGCAATCCAGCCTGAGTGACAAAGGAAGACTGTCTCAAAAAAAAAAAAAAAAAAAAAAAAGTTGCACATTTGTTAGCTATGTTTTAGTTCTCTGTAAAATATGGAAAGCTTGCTGTGGCCACCTGTGGTGAACAACATGGAATCTGCTGTTCTCTCACGTTACCTTTAGTGTTAGAATTATCAACATATATTGCCTTGCTTCTTGTGGGTTAGAGTTTCATATTTGTGTTTAGTGGCCCATGGAGAGCATATGAATCCCAGAATCCTGCTGGCATTTAGTTTGTAATGCTTATTGCATAAAGGTGTTCAGAGCTAGTTCATGAAAAGGTATGCAGGTCCCATGGTTTTGATGATCTCACCGTCAAGAGCACAGTTACAGCCTGTTCTCTTTCAACCAGTATATGTCTTTAGAAACAAATCACCTCTTAAAGCAGGAGGAAACGCAAAAAATCTACATACAGGGGTAGGTATTTAGATCATCATAATATCATAGATCATAAATATCATCACAGTAGCTCTCCCCTTCTGTTTCCAAGGTTGAACAACAGTTAGTCTTATTTCATATACCTACATGACACATGGCTTCCTTGTTCCAACTGCGCACTCTCCCCTTTCTTCTTTTAGATTATCCCTGGAGAACACAGAGGCAGAACTGCACTTGTTGTTTGTCAGGACAAAATCACTAAAAGAAAACATCCAGCGGGATGGTGAACTTTGTCAGCAGATGGAAGATTTTCTTCAGGTTTGTAGGTGACTCAAGTCAGTCCCTCTAATCTCATCTCCCAGCTGCACCCCAGGGCTGGTTAAATTTGCATGGGTGTATTTGTGGAAGCAGCAGTTCCCATTCATATTTTTTTCTCCAAGTTAGTAAAAGGAAGTTGGTATTTCCATGCCCATTCTTTGCAGAGAATGTTAAATGTGATCTAAGCCTGATACATATATTTTTTGTTTTTTTGTTTGTTTGACTGTTTTGTTTGTTTGTTTGTTTGGAGATGGAGTCTTGTTCTATCGCCCAGGCTGGAGTATAATGGTGCGATCTTGGCTCACTGCAACCTCGCCTCCCTGATTCAAGCAATTCTTCTGCCTCAGGCTCCCGAGTAGCTGGGACTACAGTCGTGCACCACCACACCTGGCTAATTTTTGTATTTTTTCAGTAGAGACGGGGTTTCACCATGTTGGCCAAGCTGCTCTCAAACTCCTGACCTCAGGTGATCCGCCCTCACTGGGACTCCCAAAGTGCTGGGATTACAGGCGTGAGCCACTGCACCCAGCCTGAGCCTGATGTATTTGTTTAGGGACAGTGCTTCTGCGAGGCTCCTATTGTTCACTGCTCAGTTTGCACGATTGCAGTTTACTGTGGTGAACTGGTGTCAGCCCATAGAGTTGCACTTGGGCTATACCTAGCAACTCAGGTTTTGTTTCTAAACCAATTAAACTTTTGGATAACAGAACAAAGTTCCACAGAAATCGAGACGCCTTAGAACTTGGGCTGTCATTTCTTCACTTGTTTACATTAAAGAAACAAGCTGCGTTTTGGCATGTTTTATAATGAGAGCAGCAGAACACATGAGCACTGTGCCCGTCAACACCAGGAGTATACAGGGCCCACAGGGTGTGTCAGGAGCTGCTCCAAATAACATCAACAAAAAACAGCAGAGTGGACATGTTTGTGACAGCTCACTGTGACTCACTAATCACATAGTCTGACATACTTCTTTTATCTTCCTTATTAAAAAAAAAAAGAGGCACCATCTCATGCTTTTAGTCTTCAGCAAAAGGCTGTGCGATCTGAAATGTTGTTAGTGTTTTGAGACCTGTGAGGTGGAATCGTGTGGCAGGACTGCCTGGGCACTGGGGGGGAACAGTATGCTCCTGAGGTTGTGCCAGCTGAAGCCTTCGCTTCTTAATTCAGCTCTTTCAAAATATTATGACCTTCGGCAGATGCTTGATTTTGTTTGGCTGTGCTGTGAGTTTATTTTTATTATTAAACGTGCTCTGTATTTTCCTTCGAGTAAAACCAAATTAATTTTCTTGTTACAAACACCACCACCACAAAAATACTGAACAGTAAACATATGCATTAAACAAATCCAGAAATTCAAGAATAAGGACCATTGCACATAAAGATTAAAATTCTGGATGTTTCATTCCTCCAAGTTCTCATGTTAACTATTACCATCTCATAGTCAATATTCACACAGGGAAGCTTAGAATGAAGAACAGCTCTGACTTAGCCTTACCTCTGGACTGCTTTTCATAGTCAGTCTTGTTTTAACTCTTTACACTTCTTTCTGGCAGTCATTTTTTTCTTTTTTTCTTTTTTTGAGACAGAGTCTCGCCCTGTCACCCAGGCTGGGTGCAGTGGTGTGATCTCAGCTCGCTGCAAGCTCCGCCTCCTGGGGTAAAGTGATTCTCCTCCCTCAGCCTCCTGAGTAGCTGGGACTACAGGCGCGTGTCACCACACCAGGCTAATTTTTCGTATTTTTAGTAGTGATGGGGTTTCCCCGTGTTAGCCAGGATGGTCTTGATGTCCTGACCTCGTGATCTGCCTGCCTTCCAAAGTGCTGGGATTATAGGCATAAGCCACCACGCCCAGCCAGTTTCTCATTTCTATCTCTATAAGTAAAACGTTTCATACAGCTATGTACTCTTCTTTCTTAAATTCAACTTCCTTTTGAATAGGTGAGATAAAATTCTTCAAGGTAGGTCAGGGCCAGGCCACACAGGTCTCTGAACACCAGTCTGAATGCTGGACTAAACTCTATGCTGTTAAGAGGCGGGGAGCTCTTCAAGGATTCAAGCAGAAAAATAAGAAGAACACATTTTTGCAGATCTGCAGCATTTTCACCCTTGGGGTAAGAAACACTGAGCAAACTTGTTTGAAACTTTGGTTTGTAGCAGGCAAGTTAGAGATGTAAGGTTGAATTGGACACTACAGCTGCTAACCTGTTGTCATTCTTGCTTTGCCAGTGTAGCTTTGAACTTTTCCATTTCTGGTCCTAATCATGTAGAACTCCTGGCCAATAACTTCAAGTGTGGTCACTGTTCAGATCCACATTCAGAATGTTTCATTTTCTCAAGTCCAAAGGGTGACTTCAGTGTGTTTAAGTTTTTCCTTCCTGGTATTTTGTCAATCCCCACAGGATCCAGAGATGAAACATATGAGGTGGAGCTGAGCTCCCATGTAGATTCTTGTCAAGAGGCCTATTTTTCTGTAGTTGAGCTGTCCTTGGCTGGAATCCATCTTTCCCCCGTGGAAGAATGACAGGCAAAGATTTATCCTTTCATTAATACCATTCCTCCATAAAGAAAAATACAGCACGAATGCACACACTGCCTTGGGCTGCTGACTCAGATGGTTACTTTCTCTGGTATTTGGTTTCCTACATAGTTTTGGTTTCCTACTACCTCTTGAGTGTGTTTGGTTTAAGAGAAGGGCTTTTAAGGGGGAAAGTGGGTTGGAGTGGGTAGGAGGCGGCATCTTCACAGAATTTCCCTGTAGGTTCCGTAGCTCTCCACGCAGGTTCAAACAGCAGTTCCACCCCTCCAAAGTGGGCAACTTTAGCTTTACCATTTCCCAGCCCATCCCTGCTTCACTCAAAAAATGTTTTCAAATATAACCTTTTTTAGAAACATGATACATGTGAGTTCATAGAGTAACATACTTCATACATTCCTTCTTCATCTAACCATTATTTCCCGGTAAACAAGGAAGCAACAGAGGCTAGGTGCAGTGGCTTACCCCTGTAATCCCAGCACTTAGAGAGGCTGAGGCAGTAGGATGGCTTGAGGCTTTCCTGGGAAACATAGGGAAACCCTGTCTCTACAAAATATTTAAATATTAGCTGGGTGTGGTGGTACGTAGCTATAGTCCCAGCTGCTCAGGAGGCCGAGGTGGGAGGATTGCTTGAGCCCAGGAGGTCGAGGCTGCAGTGAGCCATGATCACACCATTGTACTCCAGTCTGGGTAGTGGAGTGAGACCCTGTCTCAACATAAGACTTCAGTGTGATTCCAAATGTTCATTCTGCGTGGGCTGTGGCTGCCATGGAGTCCTTTTTCTCTGCACCATACTGCTTCCTCATGCAGCTCCCCATGTTGTCACTGAACTGCCATCGGGGAAGTGTGTGTGACCCTTGGACATGGCAGATTCCATGCTGAAGGCCTTGGAACTCATTGGAGGAAACCAGGCTTCCTTCCCATCCCTGTGTTGAGGCAGTACCAGATTGCATAGGGGCCTCAGAGACTTATTTGTCCTAGAAGAATTCGGAGAAAATGAAGAAGCGAAGAGGGTGGATTTGTAAAGGACAGTAATGCCTAGCCCTCGGGACCCCTCAGCATCTCCTGGGGTGGTGCTTTCAGAAAATATTACTGTTGGATCCACCCTAAACTGGTGAAATTGAACGTGAGGGATGCAGGCATGGCCTGTTGCCAAGCTTCCCAGCTGACTTGGATCAGCAGCCCCAGTTAGGCATGAGGGCTTTGGTCCTGTGGGGGTGACCCTGACCCTCACAGAGCTCAGTTGGGATTAAGTTTAGACACCCTCTCAGTGGGGCAAAATTGATAATGCATCAGTACAGCGAGTAGTTTCAGAGACCCTAAAGTAAACTCTTGACCCGTGTAAGACTCAATTTTAAGAGGAGGAGGAACAGATGAAAAATGGATCTTCCTTGGTGAAACCAACACTATACCCGTGTAATTTTTTTCAGTGACATTAAAAGTGAACATTTTGTTAGTGACGTTCTGCAGGTTAAAGCTCTTCAATCTATCTTGTTGCTTAGTCTAGGTCTCACACGGGAGTTCACCTTGCTTTCCCCGAAGTTTGGTCTGAGTTGAATTATTTTCCTTTTGGCTCTGATTGCATTGGCCTTGCAATAAACCTTCCTTTTCCAAGACCCCAGAGCGTGTCTTCTCTGGGCACCCGATGCAGTGCCTGGCGCCGCATCAGCTGACCACGTTTACCTCAGTGTGTGTTCGTGTGTTTTTCTGCAGTTTGCCGTAGAAAAGCTGAGGGAACTGGAATGCTGGAAACAGGAGCTCCAGGACGAGGCCCACACCCTTATAGATTTTTTCTGTGAAGACAAAAAAACCATGAAACTGGATGAATGCTTTCAGATATTTAGAGATTTCTGTACCAGATTCAACAAAGCAGTTAAGGTATGGCTGGCGGCATCTGTGTCTCGGGGCTGCTTGGATTTTTATTTTCCTTCTCGACCTAGTCCTGCTCACCACAGAAAGGCACTTTGCATCTCTACAGTTTCAGGAACATCTGACCTAGGTGGCATTGCCAGGCTCTCGGCTGGGATTGCTGGAAAGTGGCTCTGCCATCCCAGCCCCAAGGGCTTGCATAGCATCAGGGGTGGCATCTGACTGCCTCTGCTGCTTTGGTGCGCAGGCTGCCTGACACTCACATTAATGCCTTGAGAGCATTTTGTTAGTAAAGTTCCTCCATGATGGCAGTCATTCCATTTAAAAGTCTCTTGATGATCCTGAGTGTCTTCCTCACCCACTCCCAGAAGAGAATGTCCCCTTTCAGGGAGACTTCTGTTGTGGTGGGATGATGGGACGGCCCTCCCTTTCCCCTCTTCCAAGCTCCGCTGCCGTCACTGTGGGATTGGCACCAGGGCAACCATGTTGTCCTCCCCAGAGCGGTCTTCCAGATTCCCACATAACCACACAGCCTGCTGCTGCACTGAGCAAAACAGCTACATTTCTTGCCCTTCAACCACCAATTCCAGTCATCTCTGGGTTTTATGTAGAAGCTAGAAAACTCTCTGGGTTGCTTGGCTTTCAAGTAAAACTTTAATCCGTCCATTGAAAGCATACCGGCCACTCACATCCCTTCATTTCGGGTGGTGATGAGGAAGCAAAGCTTGTGAGTCATCTCTCCCCTCCAGTTGGAATGCAACCTTGTCCACAGCTGAATTTCTTTGAGGGATTGGTCAGATTTCTTTCAAGCCCAGAATTGCTTTGTGTTCTCAACCCCTCCTTTCTCTATCCAGTTAAGAGAAGGAGGCTCAGCCTGTGGCCACGTTTGTGCTCCTCTGGCCAAGAAGTGAGCTCAGCTGTGGGAGGCAGTGGTGGGTGTCAAGGCCAAGTTGGCTCTTAATGAGGCCCTCACTCCCAGGAATTCCGTAGGCCTGTGAAGCCACCTGTGTGATGTTCTCAGCCCCACTGTCCTAAGAGCCAGACACCGGCCCTACCACCACCACAGGCAACCTTGAAAGAAGACCCGAGAGACTTGGGGATGAGATGGGAGGCTGAGGCTAGAGCTGCAGGAGGAGCCAAGAGTCCCCAGCTAGAGCCCCACAGAAACAGAAACTTGGAAGGGAAAGGCCATCGTTGGAGGAAATTGATTGTCAAGTAAAACTGCTAACGATAACACATTTGGGCTGTGAGATCCACATATTTCCATGACACAAATCTATTTCAAGTGCACGGCCAGGTGGTACAGTGTGCTTTGGTATGTGAGCTTGCTCTGGTGCAGTTTCGATGGGAAGGGCTGGGTACTCTGGAGCAGGGTGAAGGGTTGAAGGATTCGTAAAGCACACCTGCACCTCTTCCTCTTCTCTGATTGTGGGAACAGGCTAGGACGTGAGAGACAGAGCCATGTGCTGCAGGCTGCAGCTGGCAGAGCCACCATGCCATGTGTGGTGTTGCTTTACCAAAGAGCAGTCAGGGAACAGAGCTGAACAGAGCATCTCTTAATGTCATGGCTATACATTAAAACATCCAAATCATTGTTAAGTAGAATGTGCTACACATGAATGTGTGTAGGACAGATCCATGCTGCACAGACGTACAATTTGAGGCTCACTCTTTAAACACCCACAGTATTTTTCTCTCAGCTATTGCCTATATAGCCCTTTCCTGGAAGTCCTCTCTGTCTTACACTGTTCAGAAACAGAGTTGGCTTTCCTGGGAGTTGAGGTCGTGTGCATATGTGGAATGGCAGCCTCCACTGGGCAGTGCCTTGGCTGGAAAGCTGGAAGTTGGACCCAAGGACCGGATAAAAACTGTAGACAAATTGTTGGGCCAGGTCTACGGCATTCACCCTCTCTGGTCAGATCCCTGGTAGCTTTGCAGAGCCTCACCCTCTCTCCACAGACACACACACACACACACGTGCACGCACACACACACAGCCTCTTTCTCAGTGTAAGACGTGACCCAGAGCACCCCTCCATGCCTGTATCTTTCTTTGGCTCTTAGCGTAGCTCTGGAACTGCACATTGGTCCCACATGTCTCATGCATCTTCGGGCTTCTCTCCATCCCTCAGGACAACCACGACCGGGAGGCGCAGGAGCTGAGGCAGCTGCAGAGGCTGAAGGAGCAGGAGCAGAGGCAGCGCTCCTGGGCAACTGGGGAGCTGGGGGCATTTGGCCGGAGTAGCAGTGAGAATGATGTGGAGCTGCTGACCAAGAAGGGTGCAGAGGGTCTTCTCCCTTTCCTGCACCCCAGGCCCATCAGCCCCGCCAGCCCCTCCTACCGGCCCCCAAACACCCGTCGCTCCCGCCTCTCCCTGGGTCCCTCTGCTGACCAGGAGCTGCTGACCTTCTTGGAGAGCTCCACCCGCAGCCCTGAGGAGCCCAACAAGTTCCACAGCCTGCCCCGGAGCAGCCCCAGGCAGGCCAGGCCCCCGGTAGACTGCCTGGAGCCTGAAGAAGTGAGGCACCCGGACTCCAGCTTTGCATACAAACCTCAGGCCTCGGGAGGCCAGGAGGAGGCCCCCAACCCCCCCTCAGCACGAGGGCACCAGCATCCAGCCGCCCAGCCTGAGGACCCTGCCTCTGCCTTTCGCAGAGCTCGGCACCAGGGCGTCAGTGTCCTCCGAAAGAGGTACAGTGAGCCCGTGAGCCTGGGCTTAGCACAGTCCCCTCCTCTCTCGCCATTGGCTCTGGGGATTAAGGAGCACGAACTGGTGACAGGGCTGGCCCAGTTCAACCTCCAGGGTTCCCAGGGCATGGAGGAGACCTCCCAGCTGACTTTGAGTGACTTCAGTCCTATGGAGCCAGGGTCTGTGGGGCATGGGGTCCCGCAGTCCCTCAGTGCCAGCAGCAGCAGCCTGACACCCATGGGCAGAGATGCCCTGGGGAGTCTCAGCCCAGCCCTGGAGGACGGCAAGGCTGCCCACGATGAGCCTGGAAGTGCGGCTTTGGGATCTGTGGGTAGCAGCGACCCTGAGAACAAAGATCCCAGGCCTCTGTTCTGCATCTCGGACACCGACTGCTCGCTGACCCTGGACTGCTCAGAGGGAACTGACTCCAGACCCAGAGGCGGGGACCCGGAGGAAGGCGGGGAAGGGGATGGCTCCATGTCCTCTGGGGTTGGAGAAATGGGGGACAGCCAAGTCTCCTCCAACCCTACATCCAGCCCCCCTGGGGAGGCTCCTGCCCCCGTCTCTGTGGATAGTGAGCCCAGCTGCAAGGGTGGCCTGCCCAGGGACAAACCCACCAAAAGGAAGGATGTTGTAGCACCAAAGAGAGGCTCCTTCAAAGAGGCGTCTCCCGGGGCCTCCAAGCCCGGGAGCGCCCGGCGGAGCCAGGGGGGAATGGCCAAGCCGGTGCGGACCCTGACCACCTCGGAGAGCGAGAGCATGCGCAAGGTCATGCCCATCACCAAGTCCAGCAGAGACGCCGGCTGGAGGCGACCAGAGCTGTCATCCCGGGGGCCCTCCCAGAATCCCCCCAGCAGCACAGATACTGTGTGGTCACGCCAGAACTCCGTGCGGAGGGCCTCGGACACGTCGCCCAGGAGGACCTCCACAGGCGCCGAGGAGCAGAGGCTGCCGCGGGGGAGCAGCGGCTCCAGCAGCAGCCGTCCGGGGAGGGACGTCCCGCTGCAGCCCAGGGGTTCTTTCAAGAAGCCCAGTGCCAAACCACTCAGGAACCTCCCCAGACAGAAGCCTGAGGAAAATAAGACCTGCCGCGCCCACTCCGAGGGCCCCGAGAGTCCCAACGAGCCCAAGACCCCGCCGGTGCCCAGCATCCCCCATGAACTACCCCGTGTCCCCAGCTTTGCCCGGAACACGGTGGCCTCCTCCTCTCGAAGCATGAGAACAGATCTTCCTCCCGCGGCCAAAGCACCCGGCATCACTCGGACAGTGTCACAGCGGCAGCTGAGGGGGAAAGGGGACCCCGAGGATACCACTCCCAAGGACAGCGGCACATTGAGGCGAGCCAGCAGTGCCCGGGTCCCCAAGAAGCGCCCAGAGTCTGCGGAGGGTCCCAGTGCCAACACGGAGGCCCCTCTGCAGTCCAGAGGGGCTGGGGAAAGGGCCTCCCTCCGTCGGAAGGACTCCAGTCGGACCACGCTGGGAAGAATCCTCAATCCGTTATGGAAGTGATGGGTGCCTGTCCTCTCCTGCCTCCTGGGATTCAGACGGTGAAGACTGACTTCTGGGGCGAGGATGGGGAAAGAGGCAGCATGTCTTTGTTACAGATAAAGCAGCCGCTGGTGCCACTGCTAGTGACACTGTCGGGATGGCACAGTCCAGGAGGCCTGTGGACTGCAGCCTGCTGTGCTGAGCCCTGCTGCAGTCCAGCATCCAGATGGACAAAGGTTCACTACTGTGAGGGCCACGCCTCCCCCATGCACCCCACCCTCCCCCAAACCCCGGATCCCGAGAAAGACTTCATAGGAGTGTAAGGTGACATTCTTATGAAACAAGTCAAAAAAGTTTTTTTCTGGCCAGTTTTTATATATCAAAGACTTTCTTTTTAATATAAAAATTAGCTAGGTGCAGTGGCTCATGCCTGTAATCCAGAACTTTGGGAGGCCAAAGTGGGCGGATGGTTTGAGCCTAGGAGTTCGAGACCAGCCTAGGCAACATGGAGAAACCCCGTCTCTATCAGAAACACAAAATTAAGCCAAGTGTGGTGGCACATGCCTGTGGCCCCAGCCACTCTGAACGCTGAGATGGGAAGATCGCTTGAACCAAGGACCCCACCACTACATGCCAGCCTGGGTGACAGAGTGAGACCCTGTCTAAAACGAAACAAAACAAAAACGAAATGTTTTAGTTTTGGTTCCTTTTGCAGAGTGAAATGCTTCCCAAGAAAAAATACATACATATATGTATATATATGTATGTATGTATGTATGTTTTTTGTTTTTTGTTTTTGTTTTTGTTTTGCGACAGGGTCTTGCTCTGTCTCCCAGACTGGAGTGCAGTGGCACAATCATAGCCCATTGCAGCCTTGACCTCCCAGACCCAAGTGATCCTCCCACCTCAGCCTCCCTAGGAGCTGGGACTACAGATACCAGCACACCTGCCTGGCTAATTGTTTTTTTTTTTGTTTTGTTTTGTTTTTAATTTATCTTTTGTAGAGATGTGATCTCACTGTGTTGCTCAGGCTAATCTCGAACTCTTGGGCTCAATTGATCCTCCCACCTCAGCCTCCCAAAGTGCTGGGATTACAGGTATGAGGCACCACACTTGGCCAGTATATTCTCAATATGAAGATATTTTTATCTTCCTGTGTTCTCTGGCCTCAGAGTTTCACCTGCCCACACACTGTCCATTGCTGGCAACTGGACTTCCCCACAAGCCTTGGGTATCCTGTGATGGGCTGTGTCTCCCTGAAGATTGTCTGGCTTGCCTACTTCTCCGTGCATGACTCTGGGTGTGAGTCTGTCTAGGAACAGGAGGGAAAGTTGGACTCAGACAGAAATCAGATGCTTCCATGTATTCAGGGGGCACATTGTGAGCAGTGGGGTATGAGCCTCGGGAGCCTCATGGCTGCAGGACAGGCTTCCCTGCAGATGGGTGGCAGACCCTGGTAGAATGCTGGATTTCTCTGTAATCGAAGTGCCATATTTTAGTGGAAAGGCATCAGGGCTGTTTGACAGTGTGCGTCTTTCCAGTCCCATGTTCCTCCATTCATGTGTCTGTTATAAAACTGAGTGAAGGCTGCTATGACCTGTGTTCACTCTGGTTACAGGGAGGTGCAAACCATTCTGTCTCCCAGCCTTTCTTCTCTCTTTGTGTGCTCCCAGCACTTCCTTCTTTTCTGACATGGCCTGGAGAGAGTCCCTCTCTCTCCTTGTCTCCGTCTTTTAATAATAGTTTTTAACATTGACATCCCTTCCTTGGTACAGTGGTTTTTAAATCCTGAGAAGAACCAAATCAAGTTTTTTAAAGCAGACCAAAAGCATGAAATTGCTTTCAGAAGAATGTATATCATCAGGAAAAGTTTGGGGGCAGGGAGGGGGGAATCATGCTTTTTTCGAAAGAGTTCAAAACATGGACTTTTTCTACCCAATGCCCATTTCACGACTCCTCTGAGACTAATTGGGAAATGGGAAAATTATTGGAACATTTCTTTTTTTAAGAAACTTTTTTATGTTTTTTTTTTTTTTTTAATTTTAGGTCCCTTATTAGTGAAACCTCGTTTTAGATCTGACATTGGTAGGTAGATGGATTTAGGCAAATATGATGCGTTTGTGGGGAATCCACATGGTTGATGTTAGAGCCTCCATTCTGCAGACTGTTGCCTTTCATCTAAGTTAATTGGAAATGCTGAGCTTCCATAACTCAGCTGAGTTTTAAAGGCAAATGTTATGACTGAAGTAGTAAAGCACCTGACCACAAAACCTCTTGTAAAAATGGCCTGAGTAGGTATTTCCAGGGCTCCACAAAGATGCTTATGGGAATCCTGAGCTGCTTTTCACCATTTGAAGAAGCCTAAGAAGTTATATATTTAATCGGGTAGACAAAACAGTTCAAAGCATAAGGTACATGGTGGTGGGAAATGAATGTGATTCTAAGTTTGTGGATTTGTGGATAGCAGAAGGGTCGGGACCTCTTGGAGGAACCCTGGGTACCGAGCTCCCAGGCCCTTTCTCTATCATGGATGCTGAGTGACTTTGGCAAGTCACCACCTCTTCCCAAGCCTGTTTCCCATATCACAGATGTGGGGCCATGGCCTTGATGATGGTCTCCACGGGTCCTTCTGACTCTATGAGTCCACGTCAGGTCAATCACCAAGGACCCATCTCTGCCCTGGATCAGCTCCTCAGAACCGACCCCCAGCATCTCTAAAGCAAAAGCCTCACCCCAAGGGCTGCTCAGAAGAAAGCACCTTCAGCATGAGTTGTTGCTGGAAGATGTAATAAGCTGTGTTTCCCGGGAAGTGGTGCTTTACTTAGCCCTGTGGACAACTTCTTTACGCATCTGTGTGAGCAGATGATCATTCTATTACCTTTTATTGGTAGTAAGCTTGGAAAAATAATTTAAGAAAACAAATGGAGAAATGTAAATAAGTTTCAATGTAAATTTGTTTAAGATAAACTGAAGGTATTTAATGGTCCATTTATATGTTCTTTTGTGTAACATGTAGTTTAATAAAGTTCCTGTTTATGAGAGTCATGTTTCACCATGGATGTGTCTGTGTGATCCTGCTGGGAGAGTATTCAATTTCCCGCCCAGAGAGAAGCAGAGATCCGGGAGGCGAGGGAGGGTGGGATGCAGCTGACTTGCCCTCCAAAGGCTCGAGAGCCTAAATGAGGCTGTTGGCTGTGTGTCTTCTTGCTAGCACAGAACCTGCTCATAATTGAGGGCTTAGGGAGTGGGCCTTGCCCCAGGCCGCGGGGATGCAACCCTGCCTCTGACAGCAGGCTGGACTGCGCAGCTCACGTTATTCCATACTGAGCTAAGTTTTATGTCAGCGCCGTGGGCCCGGCAAGTCTAGATGGTGTCCTGGGTGTCCTGCATTTTGGTTCAGGACACCATTAGGAAATCACAGCTCCCCTCATGGCTGACTCAGGAATGAGCAGAGAGGAGGGAGAGATGGCTTTTTCTGATCAGCATTGTGCATATGTGAAAAGGAGTGGGGATTATGTCATGTTTCAGTCCTTGCTACTTTCCTGCCTTATCTGAAGTGAGCTAAAGGGACATCCCTGGGTCAGAATCAGCAGATGACAGTAAATGATGTTCTTGTTGGGAGTTGCCGCTTGCTCCCTGAACATTTAGAAGCTGGTCTCGTCTGTGTTGTAAGCAGTTTGGGACACCAGACTCCTCCCAAAACTTTCAATCCTGCTGTTGAAGGGATTACTGACATGTACCGCCCCCACGCCCCCACCAAGAAAGCTTTTTATTTTTCTAATGGGTCTCAAGTAATCTTCCTTTTTTCCTTCCCTTTTATTTTATGGCTTTCATAAAGGAACTGTGGTTTCATCCTCCTAAAGAAATTCATTAAATTCAAGGGAACACCATCTCCTAATTGTTCATTCAAGACCGCATATTTATGTGTTAGGGTGAGGGGCCCCAGAAGACTTTGGTAGAACTATTAATTCACCTTCGGGGGTGTGTACATTGTGAATTTCTGCCTCTAAGGGTGCAGTATCCTTCCCCTACCTCCCCACATATGGCAATGATGACATTTTGCAACTTTACGGAATTTTCCATTGAAACTTAAACTTAATTCATCATTATATTTTGGCTGCATGCTCCAACCCTGTCAGAAAAAATAGAGAATTTTTTTGGTGCTTGTCCCCAAACACATATAAGCATCAAATATATAAACCAAATTTGAATAAAGGACGTTGCATCTGATCACTCATTAAGTGCTGCTTAAAATTATTTGGGCTGTGAGCACAAACAAACTGGGGCACCGGGGTATCTGCAAAATCACCCTGCTCAGCCTCTGTGGAGAAAGAATGCATAGCTCAGGCCAAATTTGTGGCAAGGTTGAAAACATAACCCAGAGCACCCGCTCCTCGGGGCTCTTCATCCACTAGTATCTCCTGGTTTGGATGTCCCACAGTTCACTGGATCTCCTAAGTGAAGACAAGAGTAATGTTGTAGCTGAAGAAAACGGCTTTTCTGTCTGCTGGGCCAGAGCTCTGCAGTGGGGCTTTTGGCTTCCTGATTGATAGGACAATTGGACTGGCCGCAAGCAGCATTCATAGTTGTTCGTTCACAGACCCTTTACCAAGGGCCTACCCGGAGCCTGACATCCCTGACTACGAGCCATGGAGGGAGGCACCTGGGCGTTTCAGGGAGGATGCCTATTCCAGGTCCTCACTGATGGAGTCGTGCCAGGCTCCTGGAGTCAGGTCCTGGGCTTTTCCCTGCGCCTCAGAAACACACTAAAGGGCTGAGTCGTGCAGGCAGTCCCCAGCTCACAAGCAGAGGATGTTCCCCAAGTTTGCTTGCAATGAGATTTGAGGATTTCAGAATGCACTTTCCCAGAGCAACCAAGTCATGCATTATGGGTATGTTTTCAGGATAGCACATTAGAAAGATATTTAACCTGTCCCCTGTGGTCTGAATGTTGTTCCCCCTCAAATTCCGGTGTTGAAATCCTAACCCCAAGGAGGTAGGATTAGGAGGTGGGGCTTTTGGTGAGTGATTAGGTCATGAGCCTGTAGCCCTCACGAATGGGATTAATGCCCTTATAAAGAAGGCCCAAGGACGTGCAAGCATCCTTTCCACCATGTGAGGACACAGCAAGAAGTGACCATCCATGAACGGGTTCTCACTAAACATTGGGTTTGTCAGTGCTCTGATCTTAAACTTCCCAGACTCCAGAACTGTGAAAAATACATTTCTGTTGTTTCTAAGACCTTAGGTCTATGGTATTCTGTTATAGCAGCCCAGGCAGCCTGAGATGCCAGGTGTGGGTAGATTGTGGCACCGGAATTTCTACAGAAGAGAAGCTCACTTACAGCAGTGTTCCTGAGGGGAAAGGCCAGGAGCACCAGGAATGTTTCTCTTCTACCTCCTGCCATCAAGTGGAGGTGAAGGCACTGCAGCTTCAGGGCACTGGTGGCCGGAGGAGCGATGTCCACCCTCCACTGCTGGAGAAGGAAAGACCTCTCTGCTCCTGAGGCAGGACTGAATGCAGAAGCAGACACAGGGGTTCCATCTCCCAGGTCAACTCCGGGAAACATGGGTCATTTCTCTAACTGTAATTGCCTTTTGGCTGTTCTTCCTAATAGAGAGCACACTGGGCCAACAGAAGGGTGCACACCCTCTGCCTTCATTTTCTGGGAGGGAGGCTGGATTCAGCCCTAGCCTGCTAGACAACTAATGAGAAGATGGCAGAGGCTGTGTGGATTACATACAGCTATGTGTGGCCAGGGCCAGGGCCATGGACCCATGAGCCACGGCCAGCTGGTAGCTGGGGAAGTGAGCCACCTTGGTGAGAGCTGGGATGATCACTGCAGGTGGTGAGCTTCCCTCGGTGCCCCTGACTCAACAGTGTTGGAGGATCCAGCAGCACCCACAGCATGGAGTGCTCCTGTGCACAGCCCGATTACTTGGGGGTGGTGATTCCTAGTCCCACCCCAGACTTACAAGCCAGAATCTTTCTGATAGGCCCCCAGATTTGCACTTAAGAAATTTTCCACTGAAAATTTTCCATTTTCCCTCCTGCTGTTGAGACCCACTGGGCTGGAGAGAGGCAAGAAGGCAGACTGGTAAGAAGGCCGGGATTCCCATGCAGGCTCATGAGCTGTTCTCCATGCTGGGCCCCTCTTAGAGCCGCTGTCCAGGCAATGTAGTTGTGTTTCGCTCTGATCAAGCAAGACAGAGGAATTTACTTGGAACTCAGCATCCGATTAAGAGGAGAGCTGCCTCAAAGGAGCCTGAGGATCTTAAAACGTAAGGACTTCCAGTCATACGCATGGCCACTGAGAGTCTGGAGCTCTCAGTCACACAACCTTAGAGCTTCCATAACAATGGCTCCTGGGGGAACACTGGAAGTGACACTTCACTAGCATCTTGCCATAGCTGCCATAGTGTATGTGAAGCATTTTACTAATAAGTGCTGAACAAGGCCACACCCATGTCTGAGTACCCACAGTAAGAATTTGTCAGCAGAACAATTCTTTGGAACCCTGTTTCCTGGACCTCTTGGGTCTTGGAGCTTTCCACAGCCTTCATGAGGATCACTTCAACTTGGGCCTTGGGAGCCCCATCTAGCAGCTGCGGTTCCTTCCCTCTTGCTCTGTGCTGGGGCCAGGCAGGCCGGCATCTGCATTGACCTCACTGGTCAGGAAGGGGGTGGGGTGCAGCTCTCCAGGGTGCTGACTCAGAATGCAAGCAGAAGAAGGGGCGCGGGAAGACAGCCTCCCACCCTGCTTTAGGGTGTGGAAACCCTCCCTGGAAGGAGGACCGAGCCTGGTTCTTTCCAAAGTGGCCAGCATAGGATAATTGATCATTTCCCATCTCCCGTGCTGTCAATGGTTGCTCATCAGTCTGAGAAGTTTGTTGGAAGAATCTGGACAGTCTTGCTACATTCAGCGATGATCTTGCCAGTCTAGGCAAGTGCTGAAGAAGGGTTTGAGCTATATTTGAATGAAAACCGTGGTTCAGCCAGGCTCAGTGGCACATGCCTGTAATCACAGCTACTTGGAGCCCAGGAGTTTAAGACCAGCCTGGGAAACCTAGTGAGACCCCATGTAAAACAAAAGAAAAAAAAGAAAATGATGATTCAGCTTTGGAAGCTGCCTCAGCAGAAAGAACAGTGCCTCCATTCAGCTATGGCTGAGTGGAGCCGTCAACTTCCCTATTGGCTGTATTTCCTTCTTTCCCAAGGCACAAGAGGTTCCCACCAGCTGATTCATCCCTAGGGAGGAGAGGCAAGAGGTGGGCTCCCCTGCAGGGCAGGCTTCTTCACCACTGCTGAGAGACTGAGGCAGCAGAACAGCTTTCCCACCCCCACAGGGCCTCCTACTCCCAAGTTCAAGATCGACTCCAATACAATAGAACTGCAAATCACTAGATAAGCAGCGGGGTAAAGTGCCTAATTGTTCTCAGCTCTTTCTCAAGCCCCTGCTTTTTTCAACCAGTTCACAATGATTTGAACTCTGGCTGGGGCTTGTCTTCCAAGAAACTCGTGGCTTTGCACACAGTACTCACCACATTCCCACTGTCCTAGTGATCAAGCAGGAGGTGAAACATCATTCCCATTTGTCAAATATCATTCCCACTTGTCAAACATCATTCCCACTTGTCAGTGGAGGAATTCCTTCCAGCAGTTGTGAAGGGGCAGCTTGTGAACCAGTGGTTCCATGTGGCTACCATTGGCAATGTTCCTGGAACGATAGCACCAGAATGAGGTCCACCTGGTCACTGGACATTGTCCTCAGCCCTGGAACCTCCCTTTCAGGAGGAACCTTTCAGGAGGAACAGCATTTGTATATTCCTCTTGGATTCACCCTCATGGCAGAGCTCTGGAGTACAAGGACCGTCACCTTAAAACAGATTCGCAGTGGGAGTTAGGAAAAGCATGTGACTCTGGGAAGCACTGAGTCTTGCAGAGATTCTGGAAATGGGGTGTTCAGGTCTGTGTTGTCTAATGGCTCCTCAGAATCCCAGCCGTCCTCCACCCCAGCTTGAATACTTATTTTTTTTTTTTCATTTTTAAACATTTTATTGAGGAGAAATTTGAAGATACACAAAAGTAAAGAAGCATCATTTCACCAAAGAGGAGATATGGACAGCAAATAAGCACATGAAAAGACACTCCTGATTATCATTAGCCATTAGGAAAATGCAGAATCAAATCACAATCAATAGCACCATACACCTATCAGAATGGCTAAAACAAAAAAACAATGAGAGGCCGGTCAAGGTGGCTCACACCTATAATCCCAATGCTTTGGGACGCCGAGGTGAGCGGATCACTTGAGTCCAGGGATTTGAGACCAGTTTGGCCAATATGGTGAAACCCATCTCTACCCAAACATACAACAATTAGCTGAGCATGGTGGTGCACAACTGTAGTCCCAGCTACTCAGGAGGCTGCGGTGGGAGGGGCACTTGAACCTGGGAAGTGGAGGTTGCAGTGAGCCCAGATCACGCTACTGCACTCCAGCCTGGGCAACGGAGCGAGACTGCATCTCAAAAAGAAAACAAACGAAACCAAAACAAAAAAGCAGGGACAACATCAAATGCTGGAGAAGGTGCAGAAAAACAGGATCACTCATACATTGACTAGTGGGAATTTAAAATGGTGGAGCCCCTCTGAACAGCAGTTTGACAATTTCTTACATGCAACCATAAAACCCAGCAATTATTTGACTTGGCATATGCCAGAGAAAGGAAGACCGAAGTTCATGCAAAAGCATGTACACTTTTACAGCAAATCAGCAAATTTATCCATAATAGCTAATAACAAGAAACAATCCAGAAGTCCTATAACAGGTGAATGGGTAAATAAACTGTGGTATATGCATATAATGGAATACTACTCAGTAATAGCAAGAAATGAACTATGGATACATGAAAACACCTGCGCTGATTTCCACAGAATTATGCTGAGTGAAGAAAAGCCAGTCGCAAGAGGTTACATACTGTGTAATTCCATTTGTACGCCATTCTGAGAATGACAAATTTACAGAAATGGAGAACAAAGTAGTGGCTATAAAAGGGCTACACGAGGGATCCTTGTATTGATGGAAATGTTCTGTAGCTTGACCACATCAATGCCAGTATCTCGACTGTAAGATTGTACTCTGGTTTTGCAATATGTTGCTGCTGGGGGAAACTAGGTAAAGGGTACACAAAATCTCTCTGTAGTATTTTTCACAACTTCATATATGTAAGTCTACAATAGTCTTTCTTTCTTCTTTCTTTCTCTTTCTT